>NW_020454427.1:393724-439206 GCF_003342845.1 Nothoprocta perdicaria
CCCGCACCCGCACCGAGCCCCGCGCACCCCGCGCAGCGCCCCGCGCTCCGCTCCGCCCCGCCCCGCCGCGGCTGGCACCCGCTCCCTCTAAAATATGTATTTTCCTTTTCTCCCAAATCCCTGCGCCTCCCCGGCGGAGTTTTGCAGCGGGGATGGGGACAGCCCGTCAAAAAGTAGCCTCGGGCAGGATGCAGCGGACGGCGCTCGTCACCGCGCCCGCCACCTGGCACGGCTTTCCCCAGGGAAAGGGGCGTTTTAGCTGCGGCCGTGATGGAAGCGGGCGGTGCCGACGGTGCCGGGGCGCGGGTGCCCTGCGCCGGTCCCGGCTGCGGGAGCACCCGGCGATGCCACCGGGGGGATTCAGGGCACAGCAGAAAGGCAGCTGCGCCGGGATGCAGGTGCCAAGCACGCGTTCCAGCTTGGAGCACATTGCCATCCGGATTGCTGGCACTGTAGCAACTAAATCTATACTCTGTTTAAACATTAGGAGAAAAAACATCTTTTTTTTTTTTTTTTATTTGGAGCGAAACTCACCTGCATCCAGATTTCTTGATGCATGCACTGTCAGTCTGTCTTGCTGGAATGCATCAGAGCACAGATTTGTTCCTGTGAATTGAGAGAGAGAGAGATGTACAGTTCTTCTTGCTTGTAAAACTGGCTGGATTCCTCTCACTACSAGTGCCAGGTCTAAGTGTCACTCTGTTGTGTTGCACAGTTCATGCATGGGGACACTTTAGACTTACTTTTTATTATCCCCTAAAAATTAAGTATGCAAACCTTAATTGTGCCACCGAGGCAACTTGTTCTTCATTTAAACAAGAACCACTCCAGGCCTGCGTATAAACAGCACCAGTTTGCAGTTACACTGCTTTTGACATTTTATACCTCCTCACATGTGTAGTGATCAAGAGAGTGGGTTTCCTTTATGAGCATTAGACAGCTAAAGCTTAGTCATGCTCTTTAAACTACTTCTTATTTTAACACAGAAACATCTCTACAGCTCTTCATCCCACCTCTCTTAGATACCTCTTTAAAGGTGAGAGCAACCAGGGCAGTACCTTTGCACCTCCATTAGCTCTAGACCCTAAATCTAATGTTTAGGAAGAACTTGTGTCAAAGGCTACGTGTGGCAAATCACCCTTCCAGTCACCCCAGTGYGGAAGCACTGGAAGAACATGAGCAAAGACTTCTCAAAAGCTAGATATGTGATGTTCCAAACATGGGGAATACGTGGGAGTGAAAGTGTTGTAATAGAGTATAAATGTGGCTGAAAAATATTTCTGCAGTGTCTGACTTCTTGACCTCCTACTGGGGTGTGAAAACTGATGAATAGTTTTGAAAACAGGGATGACTGCAAGAAGCTAAGCAAAATTCTCTTTCCATGGTGATTTTGTTTGTCATGCTCTTGAAAGACAGAAAAATCACAATTCAGACTACTGGGCACCAAGAAAATTGGGCATCCTTGTTTATTGACCATTTTTTTTCATTATTTCTTAAGGCTTTCACCCTTAAGGTATCAGAAAAGATTGTCTTTTCATTTTTGATTGTCCTTATCTTTCCTATAGGTGTAACTGTTTTTTCCTGAGAATTCAGCTGCAACATTTTTTGTTGATTTTCTAACAGAACACGTTTCAATCCACCCTCTTCTGCAAAGTAGGGAATAAGTAGCTGGCCCATGTCTAAGACGACTCAGGCCACAGCAGCGCGTGCTTGCAGCYTTGCAGCAAAGCAGTGATGTGCAGTGCTGAGCTAATGCAGCACCCATGGTTCTCCTCACCCCTTGTACACTGCACACCTATTTTTTGCCATTAGCAAGGAAACAGTTGCATTTCTTCCTCCCCTGCAAAAACAAATGGCCAAAGGCCATTTGTTCACCWTCCTGTCTAGTGAACTGTAGGTTGCAAGGATGCAACATAAGGATATGCAACTTGGAAGTCATTAGAAGGGCGTGGTTTGCCACACAGGATTGCCCAAGTTTGGCACGTTGCATGGAAGTCCTGTATAAAATAAATGTTAACTCAGGGAAAGAGAAAATTTCATCACAGTATCATCAAGGCAAGGAGGGAGAATCAATGCTTCATCCTTTCTGGATTCATCAGCGATTGCCTGAAGCACTTGAAAAATCCTTATTCCTATTGCTTGCTGTTGCTTCTATATTGAACTCATCTCTCTGCTACCTGTTATTTGCTCAGCTCCATGTTTTCCTTGTGAACAGGCAGACGTGAAGCCCAGCGATGTCTCCATTTCAGTCAATGGCCAACGCTCATCTAAACTCCAAGGGTGATTTTTTGATGCAAATAGTACAGGGAGAACATATTTCTAAGCAGCATCCTGTTTCATGCTTGCAGAGTCATTTGACCAACATCCACTACCAGTTCGACAGAAGCAACTTCACATACAAGTACCTAAGCAGATATCCATATGCTTCAAATATGCAATAGTGTCTGTATGGTGTCTCAAACACAGAAAATAATAATAATGATGATAATAATATGCAAATTTGCCATGATGTGAATGTTTTATGGAGGTCTCAAGACATCATGTCAAGTTTTGAACTGAAATTCCCATGAAAAGGTAGTTTGTTCACCACTTTAAAAGGCTGCAGTAATCTACTGTGCAGTTGTATTTAAGTAAATACCAGTAAGTAAACTTAAGGATTCTGAAAAGAGCAAAGGAAGTGAATTTCCTTCACGAAAGTGATCTGTCCCCAAACAACAGTTACCTTTAGGACAATTATTTTAAAGATATATTTTAYAATAAAAATGTGTTCATTATTTCAATCCAACATGATTCCAGCCAGTACATTCTTGGTTGACATGGTTAAATAACATGAAACAAAAGCTACATGGCCACTTTTTAAGTTAATTTTTCAAGTTAATATTTTATTCTCTTCTTGAAAATGAACAACCCAATGAAATAAACCTTATAGGAGAGCAAACACTGAAACTGGACAGTCATTCAGAGGTTCTTAGAGAATTATGAAAACTCCRTACTTCCTATTATTGAATAAAAAAGACTAAACTTTTATTGGCAAGGAGAAAAGTCATCTGCCAGATTCCCAGTGAAGTCAAAGGAAACTGTTCCTCTACCCTGAATTGGAGGATCGGGCAGGATGAGTAGTTTATCCCATAGAAAAAGTTGCAGATGACTAGAATGAGTAGTTCTGTAATAATTACAGAAATCACCTGATAAGCCTTGAAGATGATTATTTTGYCTTTCAAAAAGTCATCATCCGGAAAAAAATGACATAAAAATTGGCAACACATCTGTGACAAACTGCCAGCAGATCCTTGTTTATAACAGTACTGTACTTTGGCTTTGTAAGTTCTAAAAGCCTTGACCACTTTCATTCCTCCTTTTTGTTGTCATTTCTGTGTTTTTTTTCAGGTTTTAATATTTTGTATTAAGAAGTCTTAGATCATGCTTGTTCCTTTACATTTTGTTCTTAACATCATTCCAAAAAAATACCTTTCCTACAGACTGCAAGCTGATCAGTTTTCCAGCCTCCTAGCAGGGGTCAYTTCAAAATATTTACCACAGCTGCCTCTTAAAACACCTGTTTATTATTAACTCTATACTACATATTCTTTCCAGTCCTCTAAATTTATTTCGTTTAAGCTTGTTTTTATTTTTTATTCAGTTAAAAAACATCAACCTTTATTATTCAAAACAATTGAAACTTCATCCTACAAGAATTTATAAATATTTTTATTTATGTGATTATTTCTCAGAAGCATTCRTATGCTATGGGAATTTGTCCCATGTATGGGAAATTGTCCCATTTTTTCAGGACCTAAACAACATTGCACATGTACTGAACATTTCATACATTTAAATTAGTATTGCAGGTTATTCACTTGCAGTGCTGGGACTGAAATCTGAAGAAAACTAATCTGCACGCTTGATTTCTGAGAATGTGGAAACTTCCTTCTATTCCCTCCATAGTAATTGATTGTTCTTATACAAGTCACATCTTGAAACTAGCAATTAGCTACGTTTCTCAGATTATGCATTCTCATGAAAAAAAAAAAAAAGGTTTTGTGATAAGTTTTCGCAGTCAAGTTAATCARGGGGAATTCGGCATGTTTTGTAATTCAGGCACTATACATTTTAGTCGCTAATYGGTAATACATCCGTTTTTCAAAAATATTTACAGGGGTTCCTTTTGTTAAGTCAGCTCTCTCATGCTGTGGCTGAACTGATTTATTTGAATTATTCACTACAAAAGCAGCATTAGTTTTTACCTGATGTGTTCTTACAGTCCAGAGTCATTTATGAAAGCTAAAACAAACTGTTCATTTAAACTGTAGCGGTTCAAAGTCTTTCTTATACTCTACTACAATACCAAAGCAGAAAAACAAAGGAACAAGCCCATGAATTGTAAGCCAGTCTAGCTTAATTAAAATATTTCAATTGTATTATTTTATCCAAAAAATACATGAGGGAATAGTATATTTTGTATTATTGTATTTGTTGTGTGAAGAATGCAAGACCTATTTTATCCTATTTTATTAGGATTAAAATATAGAACTAGAAAGTATAGAGCTTGTAATTAAAATTCTCCAAGTATTTAGGCTCTTTTCATAACAGAAATGTGTCTTTTATGTGAATTTACACTGGCATGTGTCTAACTAAATTCTTCCTTCACTGCAAACTGTGCATTTAGCAAATTTTGCATATAAACACCCCCGTAGCAATAATGAATTAGTTCATTGTTAATTATCCATAATAGTATGAGCAGTTACAAAAAGTGTGACCCAAGTATAACAATGACATTCTTCTCTCTTTTCTCAGTGTAGGCAGTATTTAGCACGTGATTTAATGCCTCTTAAATGTTGATCAATGTGAAATGAGCTCCCAAAATGTACTGCGTATAGATATTCTGTCCCAYTGCTCCCTTCTCTCATATTTTGAAGCAGCAAATTCCCAAGGCCATGGAACAAACCTATATCCCATACCACAGTGTTTCCTAGTAATGCACTTGGGTTCTATTTCATTAATGCCTCGTGCCCGAACACTAAGTGAATACTATGGTGATGTACTGTAACAACAAATTTATGTAGCTGCTTTCTACGGTCATCAGTTTAGTGTCTAACTGTTTGATCAATGCAAATTTTGATTTTTCTGGTTTTGACATRTTATACATAAACAGAGCTCCATTTGACTTCATCTTCTTTTTGTGATATTCAGGAATTCTCTAAGCAGGCACTTAATGCCCACTTAGGTATATGTAGCTATATATCTATGTATCTACTGGCTAGCATATCCACCTCCATGAACTCTGTACCGTGGTCCAAACCACGGCTTCATTAAACACCACATAGGTTTTTCCAATTATCTCATGTTGAAACGGACAATCGTAATGATCTTTTCCTTCTTTACTAAGGAAGTGTAATACACAATGCTTTTTACATGTAGGATTATATATGAGTCTTTAAATGCATAAACCAGTAAATATTGTTGTGTTTCTGGTAGTGTCTTAGCTAACCATACTGGATATGCACAGCTATGAAAATGTGAATACAAAATGCCTCCAAAATGCCAGTGACAGCTGATTTGAATTTACTCATTTTTACGTTGATGTTTCCGTTGGACAGGTAAAAAAGAAATCTCAGACAATGCTCTGATATTGCAAAATGCTTAACTCTAGATCTCTTATAAGATTTATAAGAACCTATCCTCACTCAGGTACCCAAATTCCATTAATATGCCTAATTAATATATGTGAAGTGCCTAAACAGCAGCAAGCACTCAGTATGATTTTGGGTCCGGACATATAAAAATTTTTGCAAGCTTTTAAGAGCCCAATTGACTGTGATGACAGTACTGATCAATAGAAAAGTGTTCGCATGTAGCACAGGATCAAGGATTAYACTAAGGAGTCTTTGCTTCTGTGTCAGGTGTATTGATGTTTCATTAGTATGAAACAATATTTATATAAAGCTTAAAATAATAATTCATAATGCTTTAGAGCTTACTGTCTACTCATTTCATTCTGTAGATGACAGAATAGCATAATGAAATATGATTTTTTATTTGAAACTTCCACATGTTTTTTTCTTCTTTGCATACTTCATATTTTTCTCTTAATGCTACATTGAAAAACCAAATCAGAATATAAAGATAGAATGTCTTTGTCTTGCAGAGGGCTGCATTCACAAAAGCAAGCTGTGGAATGTATTATAATGATAAATTAATGATAGCTTTAGAATAAAAGAAAAATTCTAGAAGTGACAAGGCTCCATGGAATAGCACAGTAGGCTAAAAAATGTGAATGCAAAAATCAGTAATATCTACTAATAACAGCATGCATTTGATTTTAAAGCCCACAAAATTGTTGTCACTATCAAAATAACATTAATAAAAGCAAAGAAAGGAAAAAGGATAAAGTAAAATTTGTAGTACTGGACTGCCCAAAGGTATTTAGAGACTGCTACCTCCCACTTCCAAGACAATAAAAGTTGTCAGGATTTTCACAGGTCTTAGGGAGAGCAGACAAAGAGACACACACACAAATGCCCATGTGAGAGGGAGATAAAGCATAAAAGGTATATGTCAGTTGCAAAGCAATACCATATATTTTTTCCTTATGGTCATGTTCATAGTTTAAACCTGTTTTGTGTTGTGATTGACAAGCTTTTTTTTCTTAAAAGGCTTTTTTCTTTGTTAAACACTAGCACTTTAACAAGCATATATTCTTTATAATATTACAGCATTTGATGTAAAATACTGTTACTGATTTGTAACTATTTGATTGTTAGAAGGATGCATGAAAATAAACAATTTATATATGTACATATATATATGTATATATATATGTACATATATATATGTATATATATATGTATATATATAAATATATATAAAAGACATTAAAAATCACCGAATTACCCTGTTTATTGTAAATTCTTTGATTTTTGCTAATGCTATCTGATTATATGGAGTGAGGAAAAACTTCTAGAAATTATCTCAGTACACCAGTAATTCCTTTTTTTTTAATTAATACTCTGTCTGAATTGCTATCTCATGATCAATAAGTTAGTATGTTATTGTCTGCTAAACCCCAATCTTTCCTGAATATGGCTTCTCTAACAAATATAGACATAAAGAAGATGAAAACAAAAATATGGAGTAAATGCAAACAGGAAAATGTGCTTTTCTGGTGGAAATGTGCTATATAAGAGATTTATGGGGAATTTATGAACATTAATATACAGTAATGTAGGCTCAATAATAAAAGGCTGTTGCAGTGCCTATATAAAAATGGCAAGAAGTCTAACAAAGTAGGATGGAGAATGAGAACACTAGTGATATGAAGAAAAGTGGAATATTATGAGCATAATTTAAATCTAGCTGGGAAATTACATTAACTGGGCTATTAACAATGAGGGATGTAAAAGAGATGAAGCAAGCAGGAATGTGGTGTGGAAAGTATGGGAAATGGGGAGCCTGTCTCTTTCTCAAGACCAACAGCATTTAGRACCAAAATCTGTTCTTCTCCTTTATTTTGAGGCAGAGAGTCTGGAGGACAGTCAAAAAATGTCATAACGGCAACATAAATCAGCTAACAACTCCAGTTTGGAGAGAAATTTTGGTTTTCCTTCAAGCTTTTCCCTTCCATGCCAAGCGATGGGGATTCCTCAAAGCCTCTGAAGGCAGCAGGGACAATATCAACCCACAGTAAACTCCAAGGCACAGACTTTCAGCACAGRCCTCGAAATGAGGGAAATGTTTCCAGATGTATCTGCAGACTGCCAGCCCTCTCTGTCCCTCTGTCCAAAAGGGATAATATCCTGATATCCTGAGCCAAGGATACTGCACTTTTTTTTTTTTTTYCCTTGTCCATTCTTTCCTATGGCATATATTCATATAAGCATCCATTTGCTTGTTCTCTGTATGAAGAGTAGTAGTGAACTGATAATTCCTAAGGCTGCAATCTCATTATGAATTGAATCTGAATAGGTCTCAAGGAATAAACTAGCCATAGGAATACTCTATACTCCACCTTCTCTGAAAAGAGCAGCTGGACTGTGAAACGAATAAATGCAAAGACTTATGAAAAGATCAGGAAAGCCATAGGAGTAATGGGAGATTTTCTTAACTTGGTCATAGATTTGAGAAAATTAGGTGGAGGACATAAAAGCATGTATGTGGGGATAAAACACAACCACTGTTTTCCATGAATTTCTATGCAAAGTTGCCAAATACTTTGAGCAGAAGCCCTGCTGAGAWTGGTGAACTCCACAAACAGAAGCGGGTAGAAGTAGGCCCAGAGGTCAATTTTGGCATTTTTATCAAGTTTAAGCCTGAGATTACAAAGTATATAGAGGTGAAACACAGAGGTGTGTAYTGTTTTACTGGTGTACTGTAGGGAATATAAAAAATATTTCAATAGAATTATTGAACATACTGAAGGTAATCGGTGCTACAAGCAAGCAACAAATGTAGTACAAAAGTCTATACATAAAAGATTAATAAAGTATTAAAACAGAATTAAGAGCATGCCCATGTAATTTTGATCTAACAAAACTTGTATTGTAAATTATATTCACATCGATTTCAGTTCTATGAAGTGCACTTTGCATTGTAAATCATAAAATATTCTTGGTGCTGCCCATTTCTCCATCTGCAAATTGGGAGCTCAAAGATCACATYCCTAACAACACAAGGCATTCAGATATTCAAGCTGATCTTTTCTAGRCTTCATTTATTTATTCCTTTGTGCATATTGCAAATGTGTGTTACATCTGCAATGCTAGTCTGTGCTCTATCAGCACTTGGGGTCAGCAAAAGGTGAACGAGATAAGCAGAATTATTGCTATCGGGCAATTTTAGTACATGGCAGGCCATAGCTTCTTAAGGGGGCTGCAAATCAAAAAAACCCTCTGAAACTATTTCCTTAGCTGAGTATAAGTAATTTCTTTCTCAGAGAAACTGCAAGTGATCTACATTTATCATCTCAGAGCTTTTCATAATGTAAAATTATCAGGTAAAAAGTTCTCAGTTCTTTTATGGTATTTTTACATCATTTGGGTAACAGAAAGGTACTATAGCAACTGTTGGCAACTATATTCAGCAGTCTATTGGTGCTAGAGATTATGTAGACAATTACTTGCTGCTCTCATATATTCTTCCGGGAATATGGTAGGTAGTTCTTCAAAGGTAGCATAATTTAGAGCAGTCTAGAGGCTGCTTTCAATTGCACAGTTGCCTAAAGTGACCTAAAATTAAGCTTTGTTCTCATGTATTTCAGTGCTTTGCAACTAGCTACTGAAAAAATATTTTTAATTGAACAGGAAAACAAGGCAGAAAGAAACTTTGAGTATAATTCAGTTGGATTAGTTTTTCAGAATGTGATCTACGTGAATATTTACACTACTTTTCCTTGGTTTAATTCATATCTTCCAAGCTGACGACGTTTTGCTGGCACACGTAAGAGCAACTTCATTTTTTTCAAGTGAAATGTATCTTTTTTGTAGGTGCATGATAGAAATGAGTTTTGTGCTAAGACACACTATGCAAAAGGAACAAAGTCTAATAATTTAGCCTAGTGGAATTTCACTAAGTGTAAATCAGAGTAGAATTTCATCTATGGCATCATGCTTATATCTTGGAGAAAAAGCACACTTTTTTCAGTGATGAGTGTAGGGATGAGTGTAGCCAAAATTTACATCTGTAGAAGGAATGCGGTCTCCACCAGATTATTCATCCTGTGAGCACCATATTGTAACATTATTAGAATTCAGCTGCATCACTCATTATAGAGTCTGCTTTCAAATGAAGTAGAAAGGCTGGCTGCCATCCATGCATTTTTACTCCATTAAAAGAGAATTAGTTGATCGTGTCGAATTCACATTCGTACTGTCTGTGGTTGGGAGCGTCCTACCTAGGAGAAGAGAACACTAACTTTTTATGGTGTGATGACCAAAGGATTAATACATTTAAACCTTTCAAATTTGGAAAAAAAAAAGAGTTAAAACACCAGTTTTGATCTTAAAGTTCCTAGTTCAGTTTTTTCATGTTATGCTTAACATCACTGCTTTTTCAGTGATGACAATGAGCTCAGGACATAGAGCAGAGCAGGCATTGACTAGAGAAGGCTACTGTCCAAGAGACATAATAAATTGTGAGGTGGACTGGGTGTATTGCTAAAAGAGCAGTGCATCAAATATATTTTCATGCTCATGGATAATAATACTTCCAAAAAGTGGATTAAGACCTGGTCATGGGGAGAAATATCTCTGAGGAATAAAGTGAGTGCTATCTATAGCTTAGAAGTCACCTTGGGAGAAAGCACCTCTGTGTGCCTGTAAGCTATAAGAATCATCATCTGAAGACAGAAAAGAAGGATGTAGCAGGATAGGACAAAGATACTGGAACAGAGATTTAGCTCTTAAGAGACTTAGCAAGTATAGAAAGTGAATTAAATCCTGACCTCCCTGAAATCAACTGCAAAACTGTCCTTTACTTTAATAGGATTTTTCCTAAGAAATCTGTATCTTTAAACTAAAACAGAACTCTGATTAAAAAAAAAAAAGAAAAGAAAAAAAAAGTGTGCCTATTCTAAGTAGGTAAATTGATAGGTATTGTAGCATAGAACAATAATCTAAAGACCGATATAAAATAACTTGCTTTCTTACCCATGGCATTTTTTAGACCAATGCTGGCTTGAGGGAATTTGCTACGCTTACATGAAATATCTGAGACAAAAAGCTCAATGAATCATGCAAAAAAGCAGTGAAAGTGCTAGGAGATACAGAGAGAAACATTGCCTGAGAATTAAATAGAAGGGAAAGTGCATTTTCTGAGCACATAAAAATATCACCTGAAACAAAAACCTCCAGCTCTGCAAAAGTATACACGAGAGACTTTAGGCAAAACTAATTTTAAATGCAGTTTTTCCATATCTTAATTTTATAGATGTTTATGTCTGATCTAAAGCTATTAATGAAGAAATCCTTCCATGTTCAGAGCCAATACTGAGCCTATGTACTCCTTAAATCTCACTTAAATCTACCAAATTGAGTGTAAATGAGACTATAAAATGCTATGTGCTATTGTGAGTAATGTCACAGAGCACATTTTCAGGTTTTTGTAATCAGACTGGTATACAAGCCATTTTTTTTTATTCAAATGAGCAGCAAAATACTCTCACCATGGGTCAGCAATGCCCATTGATTTGTCCTCACCTGCACGCAGGCATATATTTCATTTCATATTCCCTTGCTATATTGTATAGGCTCATCATACGGGGAGCTGTCTGAGTTAGGTTGCATTTATATTCAAATAGCAAGTCATGATTCATTTTTTAAAAGATCTTTTGGTAGCAGTAAATAGACTGATTAGAAATATATCATTATAGTACATTATGTCAAACAAATCTTTATGATCCAGCATCCAAACTGCCTTTAATGCTTATCTTCAGTGACGTCCAGAAACGGAAACCGAAGCCAGGCATGGTCATGCTGAGAATGGAAATTCGAGGAGTCTTTTTCATATATAATAAACATACCCAGCTGGGAGCACAGCTGCTCACCAAGGAGCCCAAGCTCTGGCTTCCTGCTACCTGGGAGGGTCTRATTACAAGACCACCTAGGCCGGCTTTCAAAACTACAAATGCAGGGTCAGGCTTAATTTAGACATGATACGGAATGCCATCAGAATAAGGCATCTAAAACAACATCATATCACTAAGCAGTGGCGAGGGGGATATTTTATACAGTAATATAAATCCAAAGAACTATTAAATGAAGCTCAAGTAATGTGCTTCCAGGGGTATTTAACTTGAAAATCCTAATTGACCCAGTTTGCCTGATCTCCTTTTACAAAGCCATTTGAAAAAATAAATAAATAAAAAAGACAGCAAAGCAATCCACAGTCTCCTCTTAAATGCTTCAACACTTAAAGAAAAAATAACCCTTTTCRTTCTAACTTCTGATTTCGCAGATCTCTTTAAGTGAAGATCCATAAGATCAGATGGAAAAGTGCTACCTGTGAGTACATCTTCCTGATTCTTTTTATAAAAACAAATATTGTGACAAACTAACAGGCAAAATTGTCTTTACTACATTTAGATATTTTTGTTATTRCTGTGCAATTTCCTTCATTTAGGGTGATTTTAAGACAGTACAGGAAAAGGATTTTACAAGACATAAAATCTTAACGTAATTAGAGTCTAGAGAGAAGGCAACAAACATAGATCAAACATTCTAGAAGAAGCCCAGCACCAGCGGTCTGCAATAGGTTTTCTTTTCTTTTGTCAAGACTTGTGTGTCACCAGGTTTCTCTGTTTATCTGCCAGAAAGGGACAGACTCCTTCAGCCCTTTTCCCACATAATCTTGAAGATTATGTCAATCATTTAGCAGATCATCACAAAATTTTGCCACATAGATTTCTATTCAGCAATTAAATATAGATTTGTCTAGGTTTCCAGATTTAATTTGTCTTCCAGGTCTACTCTTTAAATACTTTTTTTTTTTTTTTTGTCATCTTTCTGTTCTACATGCCTAGTTTAGAGATAAAGCTTGCCATGAAAGTCTGAAAAAAAAGTTTACTTGCCATACACATGATACCAGATGGAAGAAAATAGGCAGACCAATCAGTATACCTATATGGCATTTTAAAGATAATAATATGAACTGAATATGTTTTCTCCAGTGAACGGATCCTGCTTGCATACTTCTATTAATTAGCAAGGAAAGTATGTGTATTGGAAGTGGGCAATTAACAGGACAATGCATGACAAATATATAAGAAGAAGATGAAATGTAAATAAAGCTGGGGTATAGATCTTGGAATCAGAGGTAAGCCCCATAGTATGCCTTTAATTTCTAGAGCACAGTTACTTGCTATGTCAAGCTGATTTGAAGGAAGAAACAACTAGTGCAAAGCTGAGCTGTGTGGCTGAACACARCTGAGTGCTTCCAGCCTGTGGAAGAGCAGACACAGAAAAGGATGTGAGGGCAGGCAGCTGTGCCCAGAGGAGSAGCATGATACCACTGGATATGCAGGGATAGGGTCCTGGAGTGCCCTTCATCCCCACAGGCATCCTAGTGTCTAGAGTCACAAAGCAAGCAGAGGCCAGAACAGGCGATGGAAGGAGCAGCAAACACAATAAACATTTCTGCACTTACAGCCACCAGCCCTGCCTTCCAGTATCCCCTCTTGCTGCTGTTCTCCCATTTGGCACTTTTCTGCACTCCCTTTCATGCACTCTGCTCTCCTGCAGCTCCAAGGGCATATAGAATATATGAATAGAATATATGAATATATAGAATATATGAATAGAGCATTTGGACAAGCATAGGAGCTTGGGCAACGTTTGCATGCCAGACCTCCGTTTAAATGAGATTTGGAATAATTACAAATCACATCTAAAGGATAAATTGATCCACATTGATTTTTGGTATGGGAATTTTGGTCACTATGTTTCTGAAAAATGGACAGCATTAAGATAATAAATCTGAAGTGACTGTGATCTTTTCCTTCATATGCTATTTTAAGGTCATGGCAAATGAGCAGCAGTTCAAAAGCGATCTTTACTGACAATCTAAAACTTTCACYATAATTTATTTTTAGCCTCTACAATCACTTACAATTTCATTTTCATCCCAAATCACTCAGATTGAAGTTCCAGATTTTCACAGAATTCATGTATTTATGATTAAAGGATGCAGTTCTTTCTTACATTCTGTTCCCCAGTGTTTTTCTTTCATTATAGTCACTAAAAAAAATAACTTTCTCAAGTAGTCTATTAGCCATAGTTTTGTCTGATCTTCACATTCTTGCAGRTATCCTCAGCAAGTTCTGGAGTACCTTCCCGTAGCTGCTTCCATCACTTGCTGTGGATGACTCCGAGAAAGATAGGTTTGATTTGAACARTTTTCTCAAAAATGTGCAAGGAAGCAACTTGAAACTGATGCAAGTCCGATAAGCAGCCTGGCAGAGAGAGGGAAGCAGCTGAAAGCAGTAGGATATTATTTGTACTTCCTCCTAGTCTACCATTAGGCTGCTATCAAGAGGATTCAAGATTCAAGAATAGATCCTGACTTAAGAGAACACAGAGCACAGAATGCATTTTCATGTATTATGTAGGATCAGAAGCTAAAAGAAAGTAACATTTTTATTAATTAATCAGCTGTAAGTCTGCTTGTTATAAGTGCTTAAGAAGTGTTCCTTTCTAGGCATCGTCTTCCTACTGATATTAATGAGCTATGTGAGTTATGGTGATATTAATTTAGTCATAGAAAACCAGTTTTCCAAGTAATCTAATTTTTTAGATCAAAGGGCATATGTTTATCGTTTTTCATCAGTAGATGTGCCTGTGTTTTGCACTAATACTTGCTAAATATAAAATGATATTTATTCCAATATATACTATTGAGTTTTATTTCCTTATTGTTTTTAAGCTTGAATCTGGATATGATAGACTTGTACCTTATTGGTTTGATCTGAGCATGTACTGAAACTTTCCTTTGTGAGAAACAGAACTACAAATGCAAAGTGTTTTTTCAGTGATTCATCTTATTTCTACTTATTTTAAAGCTCTGTAACAAACTGTTATTACCCAGAGATGTATTTCCCTACCCACACCTTATACGTCTGCTGCTCTAAAATTCTGCTAAATTAGGATCTTTGTTTTGGCTGTGGGTAGGGGTTGAGTGTGTTAACTTTCTACCAGTAGGGTCACAGCATAGGCAAGAAAAATGATTCTACCACACCCTAATTTTTTCCAAGTATTTCTTGGTTATTTAACAGGGCAAAGAACATCTCCATGAAATCTATTTTGTCCCTACAGCCAGATAATATATTCCAGATGCAATTGGCCCACAGTGTAGTGTCCTTTATGCATGATCTTTCATCTGGTTCTTAATTAAAGAAAATACAAGCCTAAAATCTACTTCAATCTATTGCAGRGAATGGAACTGTAAAGGTTACAGCAGCCAAATGTCTACATATATATTGCAGAGCAGTACAATATCCAGCAAACAAAAGGCTTGCTGATCCTACTGCTGCTTCCTGGTAAAAATCCTTCTTAAACTACAAAAAYAAGACTCAATCCCTAGCATAATACTATGTGGAAAAAAAATATGGCCTGCCAGTATCCTGCCTTTAGCTGAGAGGTAAGGAAGATTTCATTTGCTGTTTGTCAGTGTTTATGTCCATGCCCTTGCGGTASAGATGGAAATATAGTGAAGCAGAAGCTATTTGGGGAATATAGGCAGGCTGGCAAAGACTTACAGCAAGATATCAAAATAAAAGGCTCAGTCCTATGTGTTAGAAATGACAGTACAAACTAGCTCCAAATCCAGGGTGAATCCTCTCTTCAAGAGTTGTTAGTTTTATTTTTGCACAGAAAAATAAAATGTCAAATTCCTGAGTCTGAAAGTCTGCTGAACTTTCAAAACCGTATTTATTGTGGCAGTGTCAGTGGTGACTTCCATCACTAATAAAAGAGTTCGATGTTTCCCATGGTATTGACGCAATGTGACCTTGAATGAGGGAGAATGTTTTGTTTTCTATTTAAGATGGTATATTTCTGCAGTCTTCTAGAAGTGTGTTACAAAATATTCGAATCAAGAGATTAAACTGTTAAATATATATCCAACCTTACATAGGTACTTTTTCTTGAAGGCTAGATAAATCAGAGATCCATGGAAATGGATAAAAATAGAGAAAGACTCATGCCTTCCCACAGATCTTTACACAAGTSTAGAGTCTTGAAGTCTCTGCTTAGCACAAGAAAGTAACATCAACAAAGGGAAAATATGGAAATAAAGGACATGTATGAATGTCCTACCATCCTCAGGATGTTAACTTCTTGCTGTCTTAATTGGTGTCTCTGCCRTTACTCCTCTACCCTATTCATATGGTGAGTACTCTTTCCACCTACACGGCAGTGCAAGGTATAGTGCTGATCTAGGTCTGACACTGCTCTTTTCCACAGAAAAACCTACTTATGAGTGGCTGCCTCTRCTCCTGAAAGTCTTGTCTTCTGTTTAACGAAAATTAAAAAATTGATCTGAAGTAGTTTAGACCTTATCGGTGTTTAGTTTAAAACAAGATGAACTGCAAAATGAACACTGCTTTAGGATGGAGCATCTCTGGAGCCCTTTGAATCCTCTGCAGATGAACTAAAAAGGCATAAGAGATTTTACTGTTTTGGAGACTGCCCTTTTCCCTTACAACTTTCACTGAAAACTTGAAGTTAGATGGAAGGAAATGTTTTTAGGTCGTCTGGCATGTCCCGTGCCAGGCTTGGTACATTGGTATTGTGCCAGTTTTCTAGCCACCTCCAGAGCAGCAGCTTGTTTTTTTCTGTTTCTCAAGGATAGTGTCTGACTGGCAAGAATAGTCTGAAAAAAATACTGCAGTATTTTCTATGGAGGCCAGCCAAAAGGAAAAATTTGAGTAAGGGAAAGAGAGGAGAGAAAGGGCAACGTAATGAAGTAGAAAAGTAGGAAATAAACATGATGGAAGTGTGGGGAGACAAAGAAGACAATAGACATCAGCAAACAGAAAAGGAACATGGCATATAGTCAAATCTAAAAAAAACCTAAAATGGAAGATCTTGGTGAAACCAAATAGATAAATTATTTTTAAAATTCTAAAATAACTATATGTTAGCACAAAATTGCTAGAAAAACARAAAGAAAACTTTGCTTTCTTTTATTTATTTTTTCCATTCCTTGTTATTTTCCTGCCCTGCACAGATGAAATTCTTTCACATCTGTTTTTTTTCCCTAAAATTTTCATTTTCCTTTTTTTTTTTCTTTTTATTAAGCAGTATTTTACTAGATTACTTGGGMATCCTCACATTACCGCCTTGTGTTGTATTGCACCTACTTTTATTATGCACTACTGCAGTGGTTTACTTACCAACATAATGAAACCTTGACTATTTAGTATTATTTTCAGATTTAATGCTCCCTTTTCTAAGTGTTTTTTTTTTCTTTTAAAGGGATGGAATAGAATAACAGAGAGTCAAAGAATGCACAAAGACAAAACAATAACAATCTGTATTTCAAATGAAAAAGGAATTGCTGGTAACTTGCTTAGCTTGGGAGATCTGAAATGATAATAACATTTTCATTATTAGTCTAAGAAAAAATTTTGGACAGTCAAGGAGAGGCAGTAATTCTGAATTAGCTCTCTTCTGTAAAAGCGTTAATTACCTCAGATGAGTATAGCTGTAATCCAAGTCTATCAATATATACATTTTTATGTACAGTTAAAATATGAACCTTTGCCAAAACCTTCAAGATTAAGTTTTTCAAGATTTATTTCTCTTAACTATCCTTAACTCTCTGCCTTGATGAAATACATTTTTGCACTGCGTCACACGGAGGTGACCCTGTGACCATAAAAACTTTAGTCACTCATAAATAGCTGTCTTTTTCTCTCAGAAATTATTTTTTCAGGTGTCCTTGWTCAATTTTGGCATCTGTATTTTACAGAATATATATGGGAATATTTTTCTGGAAAGAATTACTAGGTCATTGACCATAAATTTGTGAAACTGCAAAAACATGATGTTACAATCCTTCAGTTCAAGAGTGTGTTTGTACATCTGTACTGCTCTATCACCATCAAGCTGCTCCAAGTACTTCTCAATATGCATGGAAAACTAAGATTTTGTATTGTAAGAGCTAAAGKAAGGTTATGGAGAGTCCAATGAATCACAAAGGTCCTACATGCCTGTAGTGACTGGAAATTTGTTAGGTGAAGATTTTGAGGACATCAGTTCCTGTTGCTTGTTATTACAAGCAACCACATCAAACCAAGTCTTTTAGATTCTTCTCAGATAAATTCTTCATTCCTTTTTCATGATTGTATTACACTGGCATCTTATTGTTATCTGTTCACACATGATGAGTTATTTAATAGAAAAGAAAGTATTTCTTCCACTCTGTCATTTCTATATTTAATGTTATTAAATTTCATCTTTACTTTAGCYGAAGGCCCTTTCTTTTGTATGACATCCCAGACCTTCTCTAAAATGAAAATATTACATATTCTCACAGTTTACAACAAAAACTATAAAGCACTATATCATCACTATTTTTTTTAATATAGACAAGATCTACATATAGAGAATTGTGCTATTGCATGCCCGATGGAGACTGCAGACTTCTCTTCCTTTTCAAAAAYAGCGGCGACTGAAAGATCCAACAGAAAACCCAATATCAAGCATCAGTGTTAGTTGTTCTTTTCATGCTTTCTTTCACAAACTTTTCCCTATTTAATTTTTAGCAATTGGTAAAAATTCAAGATGGGCCTTTTCCAAACAGGAAATAATAATTAAAAAAAAAAAATCCTCCAATCAGGGATATATGGTCGGTCAAAAGCACTTATGTTTCCCACATAAATCTTCCAGTGAGGGAAGAGAATCTTCTGCCACCAATACTTAGGACCACATTGTCTCTAACACTAGCAGGGAAGGTACAATAATTAACAGGAACTTTTGGAATAGCCTATGGGTGAAAAAAAGGCCACAGGCCCTTCCAATTTATACATAAAGTAAATAGGATCCATAGAASAGAATAAGCTTTCAACGCTCACTACCCTCCTCTGAATATCTGAAAAATAATTTGCACTAAATCCCAAATATGTCTGCAACTAGAGGCAGAGAGTATAACTGTGTGTTCACATTGAACTTGTTCTCCCGTGTGATTTTGCTTCTAGGACTGTCTTTCTCCTAATATTTCTYTGAGATAGTTTCGTTCGTGGTAATAGCACTGAGAGTAACATTTCAAGTGGGAGATGGCAACCATTTAAATATAACCCTACTTAAAGCTAAAGTAAACAAAGGTAAGATAATAAGCTGGTTAGACCCTCAGTAAGCGTTACACCTTGCCTGTATCTACACTCCATTCTAAATGCTGAAAGGAATCCTGAGGACAAACTGAAATCTTCAGGCTGTTGCTTAGATACTACCTTCACAGGCATCATATGAAAAATGTATACCATTTACCCATATACATGAGTAAATAAATAGATGAGCGTTAATAGGGTGAACCTACAATGGACAAACACAAATCACTTCTTTACAATATGTATGGGAAAGGAAGAAATAAATGTGGAATATGCAGAACATCACAATATGCAGAAAGAAAACATGTACATGTGACACTCTGCTGTGTCGTTTTCTCCATGCACAGATATTTGGGGCCAATTAAAATAGGTTACAGTTGGAATGTGCATGAATTTGGGTCAGTCAGTTTTTCTATATGCATGCTTGCTGAGCTGGGATACATACCAGAATATACTGTTTGTTTGCCTACACAAGAACTTATAATTTGTGGCTTTGAAATAACATATCAAAACTGAGATCATGTCCTGAAGCTAGAAAATCACCTTTAAGTGACACATACTATGGGTTTTATTTTCTAACCCAACGGAGTTAAATTTGCAATTATTCACATATCCTTTTCAGAATGACCAAATTATATCTAGTGGAAACTGCTTTACTAAAAATAGATGCTGCTCTGCATAAGTATTAGATTGGTTCCTGTTAAGCCATTTCCTCTGTAGAAAAAAAAAAAAAAAGAAAAAGCTATTTTGATATGTGTTCCACTTTGCTAATATTCAAAAATTAATCTGTTTTTTNNTTTTAGTGTAAATAATTCTTGTCTTGGAGCAACCCACACTGAACAAAATGGGTGTTAAGTAAAAGCTGACAATTACAACACCAGAATACCAGAGATTTATCTATCACATAATTATGGTGACATACACTAGACTTGTGATGCACACAACAAAGTATATAGGATTTTTGAGTAACTCCATTTTGCTGTATTGAGCAAAATGAAATTACAACACAAATTACTCCTTTTTGGCTTTTGTTATATCTTTGTTAATCCCCTGCAGAATAAGCATGTGCCTTCGTAGGCTTTGCATTCGAAAAACAATTGTGAAAGCAACAAAAGCAGAGAAGAATTCAATACTCAGATTATATTGGTGGAAAGAATAGATAGAATAATAATTTTGAAGGAGATGATAGAATAGCTATATATTGTAAACCAGTTGAAAATCTTCCAAAATTTTTCTCCTTGAAATGGCTTTTAATTGTTTATTTGGCCCTGCCTTACACATTATTTCTATTTCAGCTTGTCATTTACTTCATATAATTACTGCAATCATGTAAAAAATCAGTCAAGATATTCAAAATGACAAATCAATGTAATTATCTACATTAAAACTACTTTCCATCAATTTCCATCGCAAAAACATAAAGCTGTTGCTATATACCACTTCTGTTGCAACTTCAATATAGATTCTTTTATGTATGTGACAGGTTCTGAAGCTGATTCTTTTGCTATGCAGCGAAGGGGGAACACAGCAACTACAGACAGAAGTTACTGTCTCTAAAATGTTTCTAAAATGTGTGATTATAAGAGACCATATGAAAAATTATCCTACAATAGATTATCATTTTCCAAACAAAATAATTTTATATTTTTTGATCATAGATATTCAATTTTAAGGACTGATTTCTCTGTTTATTTTCATGACAACCCTTCTCTCCTTTTCTCTCCTCTTTTCCTTAGCTAAATATTATCAACATCCAGATCAATGTCCACTCGTGTTCAGCTATTGTCTAAAGTCACTTTCATGAATTCAATTTAGTGATATATTCTCTAAAGAAACTTTGTACTAATACCTACTAAACATAAAGTTTGAAAATTCAAGATTAAAAATATTATGTTATTTACTAATTCTTGTGATTATTCAGTAGGTTGCAGGCAAGCTGACTAGTTTCAGTAGCTTGTTTCTAAAGGTGATTTGACTCCTGAGATGTGAATGTAAATGCATGAGAACAAAACAAGAATTTCATCAGAGCATTCTTGCAACTCTTCTGTTGTCAAAAATCTATAATTAGTGGTTCACCTTCAGAGATAAATTAATCTTACATTTGTTTCATTCAAGAGATTTGTCATGTTTTATATCAAAAATCACTATAATTTCTGTTTAAGCCAATTAAATGCAACATATGAGTATTCATGTTCCCTTATTCCCAAATGATTTATTCGTTTTGGCTAAGTCTGTGCTTAAATACTTATCAAGAAAAATAGCTGCCCTTCAAAAACACAAAAATGGGCATGTAGACATAACAAGAAGCACTGCATATTTTTAATTTATTGGGAAAGTACCATCCATTTAATTTTCATTCAGTTGTTCATTCATTATGCTATTTTTATAATATTTACACTCATAATGAATAATGCAGTCATGGAAAATTGCAGTTCAGCAAAATTATGTCTAAATTTAGGTATATGAATTGTCCTTTTGAAGTCATAGATCTTAAGGACCAGAATGAACAATTGCAAATCTCATCACAGACTAATATTAGTTCAAAAATGCAATTTCATTTCATATGTTCTTTGGATAACAAACATATTCTCAAAATCACCAGTGAGTCATGAAAAAACCATGAGCAAATAAGGCACTAAGAAAGTTGTTACATGGTAGGTTCCCAGGAAGTTCACTAACCAGTGTTTACTACAGTAGCACTGCACACCTTAGCATGCCTATTGCACTGTCAAAGAATGGAAATGCTGATCTCTTTTGTTAACAAAGAAGAAAATATAGAGATAATATAAGCACAGTTTTTATGTCCTCTGTCCACGACAAAATTATTTAAGGCAGTGGCACAGTAAATGATAATACTCAATGGCCTGCAGCTGTTTGCAGCTGTTTGGAAATGAACTTTCCAATGCTCACTGTTGATCAGATGTTGTGCTCTGTCTGTGCTCTGTAAAAGCACAATTAAGGCAGAATTTCTTTAATGGGCTACAGCATTTCTACAGGGGAAGGGAAACCTGTCATTCAAACTACAAGGAGGGTTTGTCTGGATAGACCCTTAGTGAATGCATTTGTGGCAGGACAACAAGAATATATTTCATGTTTGATGTAATTTMTTTCTACAAATGATAGAAACTCTTAACATGAATTGATTGCCATTGTCACGGACAATCTGTTTGGAAGCTCTGCCCTTGAAGATGTCTTAAGAATTCACCATCTGTGCTGAATTAGCTGAATTCATATGGAGTAATTCAAGCCATATACATTAGCCATCCTCCACAAAAAAAAAAAAAAATGTATATGTGTGATATATGTATATGTATGGTATATATTTATCTATATATTCTACCAGTGATTCCTGTAATTTAGGTGGAATGCTTATCAAGGAATAGGAGGACTAAACTCATTTCTGCAGGGCAGCATCTAGCAAAGATGCTTTAGGATGAGAGATCTCCCAAGCTCGAGCAAATGCAAAGATGCAGTCAGTTCTGTGATTCTGTGATTCTGTGATTCTGTGAATATGAGGAGCCTGTAGCTGTAATTTTCCAAGCAGATACAGTTCAGTGAGGACAGAGAAAAATGTTTATCTTTTTTTTTTTATTTCTTTTTTTTTTAAGGAACAGGATACTCATTATTTGCAGCTAGATACAGGTGCTGGATAAACTTTTTAACTCCCCAGACTAATCTTTGTCAATCTGGGAAAATCTGGAAGAAGAAATTTAGAAGCAAATTCAATGGGCCTTTGAATAAGATCTTCTGTTACGTATGAATTATTACTTGTCTTCCATATGGAGAATCAGCCCAAGGTAACTTTATCTCTGTTTCAGTGTGTGCCCTTTTGAGGATATAACCCATCTGTCTCCATCAGAAACTTTCTGAAGGCTTGTGGACCAACATTTCATGAGTAAAAATCAGTATGGAGGATGCAATATTCCCAGTGTGCTTACCAATAATGGAAGTTAGCAATGCAGCTTTGCCAGAGCTGTGCTCCTTTAATTGGTGTGCCTTAAACCAATATTCCATGCTAACAAGGAGGTAGGGGAAGACTATCTGGGAGCATATAAGTATGCTCAAGGAAGAACCTGGGCAGGGGAAAAAAAAAAGCAGAGTACAAGCAAAAGTGAATGTGTGACCACTGCTATGCAGGGGCACCTGCTGGGCAGCTTGCTGTTGATGCTGCTTTGGGCAGGAAAATAAATCTGTTGTTGTTTGGGCCATATGTGTGCATGACTTATTTCTGTGATAAAAGCTGATAAACAGGTTCACAAAGGAGAGCAAGCTTAACAAGCCATTTGTAAGCGCTGAGAGACACCCTATACCTTATGCTAAGCTGAACTCAGTMTGGTGGTTAGCCGCCAAAACTAGTTGTTGCTATCCATGTACAGAGACTTAGAATGGAAGTGGTAGTGCTATGTTTTTGTTTTTACTCAGTGATCTAATCGTTCTACTCAGTGATCTAATGGAATGGGGAGATTCAAGTGCATTTCTATTCCATACCTGAATTAGTTCTACATCTAATATCCAGCATGGGAATTTTATGGTGCCTCAAGCATAAGATATAAGCTGAGCTGCTTGGTGTATAAAGCTTTCTCATATGCCTACCCATGAGAATATATATCTAAAGCATTGTTAGGTACCTGAGGTACCTTTCCACCTAAGATTATAGTTTCTTTGATAGTCTTACTGGTCCTTTATGGTAATCTAGAGTGGATGTGTTTTGAATATATAAACTTTACTGCAAAAAAACTCAAGCACATGCTAGGTTTTGTATGTTTTAAATYTCCAGTTCTAATATAAAATACACCRTATGCCTTGTTCTACAGTATAAAGTAACTCTGGTTTTGGATTAATAATTTTTGGAACTCTGCAGGAGTTTTATACTTTGCTGATTACAGCTGAATTTCTTACAGCTGTTTTCTAAAACAGAGGACATTTCATTCTTTGTTTCATGATGCAGAAGCTTAGCATATGCTGTTTACAGCTTTATGTTAACTTCACTACAATAAGGTCCAGGCAAGTGATATGTATGGGTTTTAGAAGCACCGAGGTTTATCCAGAACTCTGTGGTTTTAAGTAGTCTCTGTCCTGATGTGAAATTAGAGGAACAGCACACTCCATACTAAGCTCCATTTTAATTTTTCCCCCTTTTCACTTGTAAACAGAAATAAGTATCACTTTGTTCATTGTCTGCTAAATTAAATAGTTGCAGAATTGCTAGAATGTTCCCAGTAGATTTCAGGTTGTTCTCTACAAAGTGATAAAACTGAAGTCTTCTCATAATGGCCTCCTAGAAAAATGGTTTGTTTTTTCTGTCAATCTGAATATTTTATGTATCTGTCCCAGTTTCTTGGGGAATTTATTTTCAAGCAGCAATCTTTAGGATACTGCAACCACTTCCTAGGAGAAAGCAGAGAGTCTAATCTAAAKCCAAGTGTTGGCTAAAATGTGGTAAGGGTAGATTCTTTAAACCTGAGCTCTTCAAGTACCTCACTATACTGCACAGACCATGAAATCTAACTCATTTGTCTTATCTCAGATGTTAACGTCAGTGAAGTAACTGGCAGTTTTGCTGCAAAAATATTTATCTTGCCTGTGGAAGACAGGTAGTGTATTCGGGGGGCCATATGTCTTATGAAGAGAAATGGGAATAGCATGAGTTATTTAATCTGCCAAAGAGAAGACTGAAGAATATCTAATAGCAGCCTACATGTGTCTGAAGGACAGTCTCAAAAATGCAGAACCAAACTCTCCTCGGTGGAGATGAGGATGGTTATACTGTTAGGAAATAGCCGCTAATTGGGAGGTTCAGCTTGGACCTCAGGCAATGCTTTACCAGTGCATGGGACCCACACTAAATGGTGGACACCCTTGGAAGTTCTCTAGACAAAGCCACAGCTGACCAAATCTGGTGTTTGTGGTCAGTGATTCTATGATRCGATTCTGTGATTCTCTTTTCTTATGTAGCAGAAATTCATGCTTAAAACTAATCTTTTTCTAAAAATAGACTGTTAAGCCCATTTTAAAATAGTTAAACAGAGTTTAAAAATAAACAGAGTTGCATTTTCTCTTGAAAAAACTCCAAACATGAAGGACAYACATGAAGGACAGCAAGGACTCTGGTTGTACAATAGAACTTCAATCCCTTCTTCCATTTTGTATGTGAAAAACATGGTGATAATGAAAAGGTAGAGTCTAGGACCAAACAGTACCTTGGGCCTAAAGAGATTACAGATTAAAGCCCTTGAATGCAGGTTGTTCTGTATAGAAAAWCCTTTTTTTGCCCTTTACCCTCCCATATTTTAGAAAATATCACTAACTTGATCACAATTCCTTTGTTAACTAATATGAAAATTCATATCCCCTCTTTTAAAGGAAAGAGAGAGAGAATAGTAGAAAAAAAAGACAAAGCATTCAGGTGAATGCTTTCATCCATTTTCACACCTAATGTAATGAACTATTGTGGAAAACATACAAGATTGCATTGAAAATATGTTCTGTGTCTTCTTCCTTTCCTGAGTTGATTTCCTCCAACTGTATAATGTAATATTTTATTGTTTCTTTAGACTTATCCATGTCTACATAGCCAGGGGCAGTACCACATGTAAAGGCTGGTCTGTGAGCCCAGACTGCTGTGAGCAGTGTGTGTTGCTGCTCCTCATGCTGTGCTGAGAAGGTGAGCATATGGTCCATTATTTTTAAGTTTTGTGTCAAGAAGAAAATAAAACCTACAAAAAGAAATCATGGCTGGCCTTCACCAAGACTGCAGAAATCATCAGGTGAAATAATTATTTTTTCCTTGGAATAAATATATGCAAATTGTACATTAAAATTTACAAAAGAAAAATATAAAAAGAAAGTGTGTTTATAGTACAGTTTATGGGATCAGTAAGCAGACATAAATTGCTGTGCCTGTAAATATTTGCACTGCATTGAGAGCTGACAGTAACAGTTTTAAAAGTAAATTAGGTATACTTCAGGATTCCCTTAAGGATATACATGGGCTTGCTACATGCTAGGCATCTCCCAAAAAACATTCAGAACTTCTCAAGGAAAATCTTTCAGATTCAAGCAAAGTTCTTTGGTGGATAAAGTTACAGCTGCTGCACTAAGCATGCATTTCTTGAAGAGCAAGTTGGATATTGAATAATGGATTYTGCTCAAGTCTCAAGCTCTCCTGGACTTTTCCCTATAAATTTCTGATGAATTGGTAGCACTGCACTAAAGAAATAGATTAGAAACTGACTGATCCTGCTTACAATAGTGACCTCAATTTTATAGATGCTCAGAATCACAAACCAATCAAACATTCTCCCTCTTTTCATTAGAGACAAGCATTTTATTTTACTTCTGATTTGTATTTATTTCTTCTCAAGGACCTATTTAGATTCTAGCATCAAATAACATCATTTTTTCCTGAGAAATATTGTGATTTCTGAGCTTGCAAAGAGAAAAAAAAAAAGTGTGGAAGAGTCTATAGCGACAGTTAGTTAATTTATTTACAAGTACCTGCTGCTACTGATTAATGTTAGTCTGAACCAGAAGGAATCTGCTTTCAAGTCTTTTCATTATAAATGTGAAAGCAATTTTGCTAACACAAACTATTAATTTTCAGGAATGTCACAGRTATTTTACACTCTACAGAAAGTTGAAAATTGTTGTGCTTAATTTTTTGTCCTTAAACCTAAACCTTTCTGTTGTCCAGAATCAGTGTTGGCCAAACACCTTAGATCCTGATGTTAAGTCCCACCAAGATGTTAATGACCTTATTCCAAATTTCCTTCAGTGTAATTCAGAGTAAAATTTCATCCTCTTTGTTCTAATTTCCCATCCTGCACACTAGTAACTGTGTCTAGTATTGCTCTTGGCTTAGATGGAAGACTAACTCCTAAATGCAACTGTATATTCTTCATCAGCTTGAGGTCAATCTAAGGGATTAGAGTTCCTCATTGCTTTAAAATAATAAACTGTATTGATAGGCAAGCAAATGGTGTAATTTCACCACAGTAATCAGATACAGCTGTAAGAATGCATGGTGATACATTGCTGTCATAATAGCATCTCTGTTTGAGGATGTCCTGGTAGGGTAGGGAACATGCCTGGCCTAACAGCTCYTTAAACCTCCTAGCCATCTTTTACCTGTATTAGAAAATTAATGATTGCATTATTACAGAATCACAGAATGGCTGAGGTTGGAAGGGACCTCTAGAGATCATCTAGTYCAACCTCCCTGCTCYAGCAGGGACACCCAGAGCACGGGGCACAGGGTGGCATCCAGRCRGGTTTGGAAGGTCTCCAGAGAAGGAGACTCCACAACCTSCCTGGGCAGCCTGTGCCAGGGCTCTGTCACCCTGACAGGAAAGAAGTTCTTCCTCATATGGAGATGGAACTTCCTGTGTTTCTGCTTGTACCATTGCCCCTTGTCCTATCACTGGCCACCACCGAGAAGAGTTTTGCCCCTTCCTCCCTACATTCACCCTTCAGGTATTTATACATATTAATCAGATCGCCTCACAACCTTCTCTTCACCAGGCTAAATAGGCCCAGCTCACCCAGTCCTTCCTCATATGATAGATGTGCCAGTCCCTTAATCATCTTTGTTGCTCTCCACGGAACCATCTCAAGAAGCTCCACATTATGCTTTGACACTGTACATATCCTGACCAAAAAGCCTCATTGTGAATACCTAATGATGCCTGCAAACCATATCCAGGGTGGGAGGGTTACACAACCAGTACTTACCAGTATAAAGAGAAACATAGGGACTGGTCCAAGGCTACTCACTAATCAAATTGATAGTGAATAGAGACACAGACATCCTTCTCATTCATGCAGTTCACTTATTCCTTGTGCAAAATATTTCCTGATTTTGGTATGTGTAATTATATCTACTCCACTTGGTTTTATGTTCAGATTATGAACAATTCAAACTGTATCCTTCATCACTAGGATGATGAATACATACAGCAATTTGTATGTTCTCCGTTTTAATAGTGAGCAGTAGAAACTCTGCCCAATACCACTGAATCGAATGAAAGGATTTTATTGACATTGATGAGCTGGATCCATATCCAAATGAGATAGAAAACTATTTTCACTGCTCATTGTTTATTAGAAATTGAGCTAATTCTGAATACAAAGAATAGCAGACTTTAAAAGAAAACAATGAAAATAATTCATTCAGTATAATTGCTCTGMTGTTACAGAAATACTTGTCTAGAATCAAAGTAATTTGTAGGAAAGAAGCATTGTGAATGGATAGAAAAACTCATCTTTCTTTTTCCTTGCTATTTGATTGCAGTTCAACTTAACTATGAAATGTTACTTAACTCTTCTCGATGGAAGACAGTGACAGAACAAGGGGTAATGGATGCAAATTGAAACTCAGGAAGTTTCATCTACATATCAGGAAGAACTTCTTTACAGTGAGGGTTACAGAGCTCTGGAACAGGCTACCAAGAGAAGTTGTGGAGTCTCCTTTTCTGGAGACACCTGGATGCCCCTCTGTGCCACATGCTCTAGGTGTCCCTGCTGGAGCAGGGAAGTTGGACTAGATGATCTCTAGAGGTCCCTGCTAGTCTCAACCATTCTGTGATTCTGTGAATGCAACTTTACAAAATGACTATTGCATGAGAAAAGGGATAACCAAATAATGTAAAGTGATAAGGGCATTGACACAATTCTTCGACTTTGTATTAAAAAGCATAGGAATATCACAATTCTCTCTTCTTCATACTTCCAAGAAATAAACAGCTGTGCAATGATTTTACAGTCATCCAAGTCAAGAGAAATATGACAATCTGAGCAGCTTAAATCATCTTTGTATACCTGAAAGTGAAAACAGCCTAACTTTGTCATGTGATTCTGTTTGATTTTCCTAGGTACTTGTGCCTATGCCTGCCCCCAAATTGCTGTCCAGCAGTGATTTTTTTTTCTTTTTTTGGGGGAACGTGTTTCACCAAGCTAGGGACATAGTGAAGTAAARCAGCCATATGTTCTCTTAGTTAAAGTCTTAGTTGGGGCCACCAGTCAAAGGAGGTATTTCATGGCATTGGTTACCAAAAATCTCCAACATATGTTTACATTTTACAAAACTGCATTCATGTAACATCAGTCTTTCTCTGGGGAAAAGAAGTAATTAGTCTTAATTCAACAAAAGGGCAAGAGAACCAAGCATTATTGGATTTCATGTTTTTYCTTGTATGAAGTTATGCATTATGCACTAAATGCAATATGAAATCACTCTCCCTGTGTACCTATCAAAATTACATACCAGTACATGCAGAAAATTAGGGATATGGCATGAAAAACAAATGTGAAAAACTGYTTTACTAGAAAATACTCACAGGACAAACACATCAAATATCTTCAAATATTAATACTGATGCCTATATTTTCTGGCTTATAAATAATTTTTTTCACAGACACAAATATATAGAGCGAAGGTAATTATAAAGGATATTACAATTATAGTTTTGTGAACAAGGATAACAATAGTCCAAAACAAGAGAGAAACTTTGAGGCAAGGAGATTTTCCATTTTAAAAAAGTTTCAATGATTACTGAAATCCAAGCCTCACAAAAATTTCCAGTATTTAGCTTGCATCACTGTTTGTTAAGATATAATGGGGATTTGTGTCTCTACTCTAAACAAATAGGCAAAATTGTCAGAACAAAATGTCTCGAGTGAATATATTTCACTAGATCTATCAAAAMCTCAAAATGTTCTTCCCTTTGGTAAAACTGACTATCAAGGACAAAGAAAAGGCATAACAATAAACAGTCAGTAGTAAGCAGAATATAAACAGTATGTGATGGATTAAGCCTAGCTATGAGTTATTGCTGACTATGCACATTATCTTGTCACACTGGACTGCAGAATAMAAGTATTTGTGGATTTTACCACTAAAATATTTCTGGAGCTCATTGAACTCATTATTATCTGCAGATACAGAGAGGCTGATAGTGATACAGGTTTTTGATTATGAAAAACAGTACAGGTTTTAATAAAACAAAGGTCTTCATTGACTTATCTCAGCACTACTGAATCAAAGCTTTGTTGTGGTTACTTGAGCAATTTACCAAGACTTGCTGCAGAGGAAGCACTGTAGCCAGACAGATGTCACATGCCACCGTCACACCTGGGCACCGTGGCTGCAGACAGTGGCTGTGAACTGACAGGTCAGGAGACCTGCAAGATGCACAGAATTTCCCGCAAGAAACCAGGACATATTGCATCAGAGGGACACTGGAGAGGTCTAGTCAATGGTCATTTAGCCCAGATGTGGAGTCAGAATTTGAATAGTGCTACTTTTTGGAAGAATTAATCTCCTAAAAATTCTTGTAGTATGGAAAACTAAGCCTTCTCTGAAGTTCATTCTGGCTCTCAGTACACTASCCAACATATAGATGGCTGTGGATGTTGGATTTAAGTCCCAGTTAAACATCTCTTGTGCTCTAACCTGCCTCATGTAGGACTCCTTTCTCCATGTTAATGAATTATCTAGCCCTTTCCAAATCCTATTGTGATATAAATCAAAATCCTTCAAAAATCCTGTCACAAACAGCTTAGCCAGAGACCAGCTAGGGCCATGCAGGTAATTTAAAAACATGAATCCCAAACAAGGAATGCCAGTTTTTCACTATATTTTTCACTATATTCACTGTGGCCTTGAGGCAACTGATCACTCTTCTGGGTAATCAGGTTGCTTCCTGGAGGTTTAAATAAGAATTGTCAAAGACAGAGGAGAAGGTACTGTATCTCTGAAGGCTTTTCTTTCTCCACAGCAGGAAGATGTGACTGCTGGGAAGAACAAGGTGTTGCACAAAGACAGAAAAAAGGCAGAGAAGGAAGAGAGTGTGGCAAACAGGACTGCATCTTGCCAGACGGAGGCTGACCATCTCTCTCCCCCAGGCTAAACAGGAAATACATCATTCATGATGTGGGTCTACCCATCTACAGCCCACTGGGTACAAAATGAGGRAGCCATCGGTCACTGGGGGGTCACCAATAGAAAATTAACTGGTTAACTTGGGAAGCCACACTTCACCTAACTTTTATGAGGMCTTACTGCAGGCTCCATCATCTGAAGGCCTTGCAATCCTTAAGGAATTAAGTTTTCCCCAGAGCATATTTGCAAGGGGCAAAGTATTATCCTCATTGAGGTGACAGGGCCAGACTCCGAAAAATGCCTGTCTCTTAAGAAAAGTAGAGATATAGTGGGATACTAAATATGTTTGAGAATGAGAACCCAAATCACTACCTACATCCCGTAAGAAATCCATCAAGGAGCCTGAGCTGAAGCTGCATGCACCAAGTCTCAAGCCAGCACATTAACTGGAACCTCTTTTTTTAACAAGCAAACCTTCTTCTTTCCTTAAGTCCTTCATCTTTTTTTTTTTTTTTTTTGAATGTTTGTAAATATCTGTATACAGAATTTTATGCATAAACTGATGCCTACAGCTACATATTGTCCAATTCATTCACATTTGAATGCATGGCGTGCATTGGGATTTATAGAGATTCAGAATATTATTATTGTTACCATGCCTGATATTTGCATTATGACYCCCTTTAAATGTGTAGCATTGTTTTGTTAAGCAATCAGAATGCAAATACCACTGGCACAGTTAGACAACACTGAAGGATTCCAAATACACAAAGTATGCAAACTGTGCAGTAAAGCACACAAATCCTCTAACAAGCTCTTTAGTACCATACTGCAGTCATTAGAGAGCAAAATGCTTTTTGTGGTGCACCATCACACTATACTGAAGGAAAAGCTTTGCAATGTTTGAGTGAAGTGTTGCCACTCACTTGTGTCTTGTTACAGCAGTACAAACTCTCATGGGAATGACACTATGCCATGCTTGTACCTAGGTTCTTGATTAGTCATTAGGCACATCATAATCATGATGAGGAAGTGGGAAATACAAAGGTAAAACTTATGACATTGACAAAGAGACTGTGTTTCTCTGACAACAACAAGCACATTTTTAAGCAAAGAAACAGGGCCTGTGTGCACATTCACCTCGTATAGCATTCAWGTTCCAGCAGCACATATATTGAATATGGAAACTAAGTTGTGTAGGTGCCCCATGGCAGTTTGATTTGCATTATCTTCAATATTGTAACTTAATGACTCAAAAATAGATTACTGACAGTTTATTGCTAACATTTATCTCTGCAAATATATGTATTTATACATGCACACAACAATACCTAGATGTCTATTGTTCAAAAAAAAGGCACATATCTTCAAAATAGTCATTTGAAACATCTTTTCAGACAAAGAATAGTTTCAAAGTAAACTBTTCCTATCCTGTCAGGAATTATATCAGTCCTCCTTTAAGGCAGAAGATAGACTAAATGGCTACACAGAACTTCTTCCTATAGATTTTTTATGCATCGGATAGATTATTTTTTATGCGGTGGTTTTCCAGCTGCTACAAGAAGGAAGTTCAATTTTAATTAAACCAGGAAAATATCTTTCATTCTGCTTGTTCATATAACACACATGTAAAACTTCTGATGGTGACACCAGATAAAAGAAACTATAGGAGTCATGAGGGGATCATATATTTGGTAAGTCGTCTTGGCCAAGAGAGGCACACAGCAACACAGCTATGACCTCCCTCAGCAAAAGTGTCTCCATATTATTCATTGAATACAGATTGTGGCTCTTGTGGATCCTGTTATGCAGCATGCTTTTGCTTTTTCACTTGAGGAGGAGATCCTTGCAGGATCTCAAGATGTTCCTGACAACTGGTCATGAATTTCAGCTTCTTCCTTTGCAGTAAGACCTGATCARTAATCAGACTGGCAAGCTAGAAAAAGAAAATACAAGTATATAAGCAGTGCTGGTGGTGATGCAAATGGTGGAGTGCTTGGTAAAATCTATCCCCTCAATGGCTTCCCTCAGAAATTTGTATGTCTCTAGGGTGAACTCCTCTTTTAAGAAGTGGTCTTTTTAAAGACTGGGTATGCTTCCGTCTTAGCAAAAGGGTTTCCTATGCAGTGCCAAGAGCTACTCAGCAGTACTGATTATGCAGGTGAGATGTATCATGGTGCTGTTACTCTGCAACCCTCTGCAGATCTCTATGCACCATGTAGCAAAGTTTGAAATGTAAGCAAATTTATGCTGCACTCATCCTTTTTGTGGTTATTAGTGTCATTTAGTATTACCTTCCTCCAGCAAACTGACTCACCAAGCAAAATGCACAAGTGCACTTTAAAGTAGATCACATTATCACGCCTACCTCATCTGAAGAGCCAAGTGCCATTACTACTTTTCACAAGGAATAACTGCCTAAACTATTTCACATTCTGCAGTGCATCAACAGTATACTTCCTCCATCCAGTTAGCAATTCAGAAGAGCAATTGAACAGTAATGCAYGACTATCATATTGTTATGCAATAGAGAGACAAAATCTAATGTATCAGCTTATGCCTTTTAATATGTTAGAGTATCCTTTCCTGGATACTCTACCCTTTTCACTTAGATTTGCATTCATACAGCACCTAAGGTCTTGATCTTATYTGGGACCTCAGCAAAGAGCTACAATTAAAAATATTAGTTTTACTTGTAGAACATTTTGGAAGTTTCTCTCTCAACACTAGTATTGAGATGATATATAACCCTGATTGCATAGCTAATTTCACAGTCAGCTGTAGACATCAAAAGGACTAATGATGGTCAAGAATTGATAGGATTTAATTTTAGAAGTATATTCATATTGTTCTCTATCACTACTTCTTCCTCTTTATTTACTAGAAGGCAAATAGARCATCAAAGAAATACAGTGAGGATGTAGACTTCATCACTTCAGTGATGAAGACAACAACTATGACTATGAACTTGGAAAAACAAACAAACAATAAAAACAGATGAAATTAGGAACTGGAAGAAATCTTAGCCCTTCTCCTGATTATACTTCTCAACTAAGATTTCTTCCAGTTCCTAATTAGATTGTTGCTCTGGCATCTAACTCTTAGCCCTTCTCCTGATTATACTTCTCAACTAAGAGTTAGATGCCAGAGCAACAATCTACCAAGCTGAGAAGCAAAGCCAGAACTGATACTATATGTTTAGAGTTGAGAATAAGTCAGTGCTTGAGCAAAACAAGAAAGAGCCACTCAAAATCCACAGATGAAGGCTAAACAAACTAGAATAGAGCAAAGGAATGATATCATAGTCAGGATTGCTTTTTGCAGCAAGGAATTTCTTGTTGAGATAGCTTCTTATGTCTGATTGCTACAGCTATCACAACCCAGAACCAGATGGATCATTAGTCTCCTGAGAAAATGACTGCAGTAAAGTGGTGGCTCCTTGCATTTTGATTGCTCAGAAGTGCTGGTCAAGGGGCTGTCAGGAAAATAGCCAAAGTAGACACTAAAGCTCCATTCTCAGTGATTTTCCACAATACTGACCTTTGTGCCTTTGAAGATATCCCCTTCGTTCCATGCAAAGCTGTGATTTCCAGTGTAATTTTATTTTAAAAATTATGCATACTTCATTGTTCTGTGACCTTTATTTGCTCATTACCACTGCACTTGATGTCACGGCAAAAGAAAGGTAATGATTCTTTTTCATAATTGCAACTAAAACACTACCATAGCAGAAGGTGTGTGTTGGCCAAGGTCTTTATTATGCAACTGTATGCAGATCCCCGTGAATTGCATCATTTATCTAGTTCAGTGATGCAGCACCAAGGTCACTGGGCATTTTTAAACTAATGATGAGACCATAAGTCTAATACATGTGCTTTATAATCACAGTGAACATGTTGTCATTGCCATAGGTGTAATTCTTTCAAAATCACGTGGCAAACATGACTAAAACATAGCCCTTTTGTGTTTTTTGACTCCAACATAAGAATGCACCATGACAAACCTTGAGCAGGTGAAAGACTATGTAAACAGCTAAGCCATGGTCTGCAGCTAGAAAATCAATACTTCTGATTTTCTGATTCGGCACTATTACAGCTTGCATAGAATAAACATGCAAGATAAATTAGCATAGAATTAGTGAAGCCCAAATATTTCCAGAGAGCAGATTTTGAAAAGAAACATATCCATTACTAATTCCAGCACAGGTAAAGTGAGTTCAGTTTCACATTACAACTGTCTGGGCAGGCTGACATTAATTATCTCGTTTATTTTTATAGACTTAATGCTGCAATAACCCCTATTGGTCAATGCAGTAGACCTTTTTTTTTTTCCAGTCTGTCAGAATACACATTAACTACCTARTGCATCAGTTCACTGGAAGCATTGCCATTATCTGGAGTTAAACTGAGTTAAATTATAAAGATGATCAGAAGCTGCAATAGTTCTTTTTTTAAGGATACATCTCCCAGCCTGGATCACTACATACTATGGCCTCAGAGAGTAGTGATATACTGACCAGAACCTCACTGCAGCTCCACTCACTTGCAAGACGCTATAAATATGAATAGTTTTGCCCACCAGACATTAAGAAACCCATAACAGCTTGACCACTAAATATGTTCTTGACAACAGGGGACAAAAAGGAAACTTAAAATSAGCACCATTTATTGTATTCTTGCTTAAATTGACCTATCACTGATATGACTTAAGGTCCATAATTCAGTGAAAAATTCATTTAAATCATTGTGTGGATAGAAAATATCAACAAAAAGATGGTTGATTAGCAGACAGCTGTAATCAACAATGTGGCAGCAGAAGTCTAATACAAGGCACAGYGCCAGCATGTCTTGTCTTCAGATGGCAATACAGTCACAAAATTAGTTTTACTACTTTTGTGTTTAATCCTCCTCAAGAGTCCATGCTACCCTCCATAACAAAGAACAGAAAAGTATTACACTTTCTTAAGAGAGCTATTTCACCAAGTACAGCCTGCATCCCATGCATCAACAGCTTTCACTCCTCAAATTAGTTTATCACCAGTTAATTTACTCTAGTTCTGTATATAACCTCTTAAAGATGATAGAAAAAAAAGTGGATCTTGGTACTACAAACCTGAGCCTTGGCTTGCCAAGCGTAGAATCTCTTTGGGTGTGACTTGAGGCTTTGTCAGCAGTTGCTGTTCAGTAAATCATTCTGTAGTCAACACATACCCAGACCACGCTACACTCTCTTACCCAGTATATCCTCACTTTAATATGCTCAGTGTTAAGTAATAAAGTTAAGTAATGTTAAGTAATAAATGTACTAGTATCTCTTAAATCCTCCCCCTCCTTGTTGAATTCTGCTCCTTTCTGTATACAGCAGTAATCTAAGGAGAGGGATTCCTGCATCCCTTTCAAAGGACTGAGGGAGACTCAGAATTTTGTTTTAAAATGTAAATGATACAGAAATAATCTGTTTTCCTTCTGGCAGACTGGATCGCTTTTTGTTACAGATAGGTGGTGTGCTTATCTCTAGAATTATGTGGTGCAGGGTAGGTGATATCAAGATCCCAGTTTTAGACTCATCTGGGAAGCAGTTCTGCTTTCGTTAGGCTTTTAGGTAGAAGGTAATTAGCAAAAAACCTAGGCAAAACACCTCCTGTTTTGAGAGGCTTCTTTTCTTTGTCAATTCAGAGCAGCAGCCCTTCAGAGAAGACTGTGCCTTTACTGGGAAAGCAGCACGACAAYCACCAAACTAATCGTGTGGCTCAGCAGAGCGTGGAGAAGCTCCCTAATGTTGAGAGAAACTTCCCACAAAGAAAAGGATTCTCTGGGCAGAAGCCTTTGTCTTCTCTGAAACCTAGAGCCTTTCCTCTATTTCCCTCTCACACACCTAGTGTTTTATCTCCTGTATCTCCTGTGTGTACTAAAATTTTCACACATTCAGAACTGAACATTCACATGTGTGCTGAGAAAATCAACATACCAAAGACAGATCAGGAACTTCTCCCCTTCAAAACCATGAATTCTTTTTTCCTTCTCATTTTGCTCTGTAGTTTATATTTTAGTCTCTGGATTTTTTTAACTCTTTGGAGTGGGAAACATGAATTAAAAATCAGCCTGTGACCCACTACTGTTTTATAATCCTCCTCTTGGTGAGCAGAAAGTAATAGTTTGATGGGGTCATACTTAAATTTTCATGTAAGAATGTGATAGAGTGAAATATTATGGCCTGGACAAGGGAAAATAAGGCAAGGTGGTTTTGAATAGACCTGTCCAAAATTATCACCAGAAGAGCATATTACTGAATATGTATGTGTTGAACTGATTTTATTTAAGATCAAAATAACATTTATTTTAAAGGAAATAAAACTTTTAAATACTGACCATAATATTTTTAGATTCAGCAGCCACACACAGGAACAGTGGGACCAAAAGCGTCACCATGTCTGTGCTGAAATTCAGAAAGCAGAGTTATGTAAATGGGAAGAATTTTGTTTAAAAGAAGCTAGAAAGAATGCCTCAGAGATTTAAATCGCCGTAGTCTACATAAAGACTGCTGAAAGATACTATAGTGAGAGCACAGCATCAGTGTATATTGCCTGCTGGAAATACTTTGAGAATTGGTAAAGAGAAATCAGCATGGCTAAGCAGCAAAGCAAAGGAAGTAGAATTAAATTAAGAAGGCATCATTAAAAGTGATGAAATGCATCCTCATGAAGAAAATAAAAAGATAAAAATTCTGAAAGACTATACATAAAACTGTAAACTAGCATTTGAATTGTAGACAAASTRGTAAAAAGTAAAGGTGTTCATTGTCTCGCYAAGTAATTTGGCCTATGACACCAAAACATGAATTGATGGCTTGATTCACTGTTTGTTTCTGTCATACAGTACAGACCACATACAGGACAAAAATTGATCAATTTCTAAAAAGCTTTTCAAAGAAATGGAAGCTGTACAAGTCTTTCTTCAGAGAGAATGCCATTAATACATGATAAATCATAACCATCTTATTTTTCAACTGAACATTAGAGTCTCTTGAAGCATTAAACTAGCTCAGCAGTGGCAACCTGACTCCCAGATGAAGCATAGTCAAATTTACCACACTTTCAGGTGCAGAATTTTCAAATTCACAAACTTTACAAATCTATGCAAGTAGACCCTGTCCAGTTATTTCCACATTTTGTTCCAGGATTATGCCTCCAACTTTGCCTCTCTATGGCTATATCCATATCTTTGCAACTAAGAAATGGATAAACATAACAAACAATTTTTCCACAAATAAATGTGTAAATAAATAAATGTTGTTTTTAAAGGAAGTGCCTAAGTGTTTATATCTCAATACCAGTGTGAACTAGTTCTGTTGGGAGTTCAGTAAATAAAATCCAGAATGGTTTGCACAAATGTTCTGTGAAACCAAATATGAGAACAATGAGAAATATTTTTCCACAGAATCACCACCACATTGCTAGCATTAGGACAGACCAATCAGCTAATTTACCTCTGAATTGCTCATGAAAATGGTTAGGAAGGTGATTCATTTTCCATACTCTTAAGCAGTTTCTGCAGGTTAAATTTCAGTGTAAGTACTTGTAGTATCAGCGTTCACTTGTAATTGAGTCACTAGTCATCTTCTCAGGTGAGAGGGATTTTGCAGGCATTTCACTTAACAACTCTGAATAATGAGTAGAGAACAATCAAGATCATAAAAATATTCATGAAAAAGGCACACTAAAACACCAAAGAAATCATTTACTGCCATTTATTTCATTCAAATCCCCTTTGTCTGTTTCTTTCCCTCAGCCCTTTCTATAACCATATTYGTTTTCTCTACCAATGTCTACAGGGTTTTCACAGAATCACAGAATGGTTAGGGTTGGAAGGGACCTCTAGAGACCCTCTAGTCCAACCTCCCTGCTCTTGTTATGCCTACACACACCTCTGCTTCGCCTTGGTGACTTGAGATTTCCAACATTCTGTTTCTTGTGCATTGTGTTTCATCRCTATTATAAAAAGCCCAAGTCCTTTAAGACTAAAAGCAGAAAATAGATTTATTTCGCCAGATAAAATTGTGAAGGTTAGTATTTTGCTTGCTCAAATAGAGTCCTGCCTTTCAGGAAACATTTTGAGGAGTTATGTTTCCTTTGTGTGGTGCTTTTCTGCAGTGACAGCAGGCAGTGGTTTAATGGCAATTTAAAACTCTAGCATTACAGTACACAACAAACAGTACAAAAGTGTTTTGGACAGCCACTCCTCTTTCAGAAAAAACAGATGACATTCCTAGTTTTCTCACTCAATTGTAGCAACCCGTTATTCCTGTTACTTTGACAATTATTCAAGACCATAAAGCAGATTCACTTAACCTTCTGTTTTTTAAAAAAATCAACAAACATTTTGGATATTAATTTCTAAATATATACGGTTAAAATACACTTCCCAAAACAAATATATTCATATTTTCATTTGATTTACTAGATCTATTAAATATTTGCATTATTGCTTTTAAGTTACTCTGTAATATACGTATATTAAACCCTACAATATACTAAGAAGAAAACTTAAAATTACCATTAATCTTTTAATTTTGCACTTTTACTAACTTCCTAGGACAATTGTATCTTCTTTAGCTCTAAGACCTTAAAACATCATTAGTTCTGTCTTCTTGTTAATTTGTTTTCTTTTATTCTATTATTAGCCATTAGGCAAGTCAAAGATAAATTGTATAATCTAATTCTGTTAATGGAGCTAAAACCAGTTATGGGTAATCTAAAAATAAGTATACAACCTCTAACCCCAACAACAACCACAGACAGTAAAAAGACTACCGCAAAATACATCTCAGAAAACCGTTAGAAGTGCAAAAAGTCCATAAAGTAAAGCACATGGGTATGCAATAAGAAGCTGCTGTCCTTCCATAGCCAATGCAGAGGTAAAGATTTTGGAGGCTGACAGACTGCACCATCCAACAACAAGCAGAGCTAACAAYGTTCCCAGTGTTCCCCTAGGAGAAAAACAAAACAACAACAACAAAAAAAGAGAATCCACTTGTTAGTCCATGCAGCATCAAATCTGGTCAGATTCTAGCTCATTTCTAGCAATTTGTTCCAGGTAAGATGCACCACTGGCAGAGCTGAGGACTGGCTTACATAATGAAAGTCTAGTTTGAGAAACAMATAATAATAGTGGCAAATAAAAAATACATTTTTTTCAGTATGAATGAAAACAGCAGCTTAGTTATACTGCCAAAAGGACCAGTGTATTTCCAACTAAATCTTCTGGGGATGCAGCAGACACATCATTTACAGATTTTTTTAAGATRGCAAAGATCCTACTGCAGACATCAATCAGCATGGAGAAGTTACTAGTATTTGGAATGACACTGCAGACCTAAACTTAGATCAGGCAGCCCGATGACCTGCAGTAGGTAATGCAGTTTTGCAATGCAGCAAAGCTTTCATGYGGTCTTGAGCTCTGAGAGAGGCAACACATCTCTTCAAGAATTACACCTCTGCTCCTCATGCTAAAAGTTGCTGGCTACCTCCCAGGAGGATGCTCACTTTGGTCTTTAAAAAGATGTACAAATCAAGTGGAAACTAAAGGGCTGAAAAAGAATCACTATTGAGCACATTTTCCAAGTACTATTTTCCCTCATGGTGGTATCCTTCTCTGCATAATAGAAGACAGAGGGCTTTCCACATGGCCTCTCTGCGACAGCTGTCTTGCAGTTACAGCTGTCTTCAGAGACAGTTCTCTTCAAGTTAGATTTACCAGTTCTCATGTGYAGGGTGACCTGGAGAACTGATGTTTACGGGACTATCCTCAAAAGCTCACTGAAAAATTCCTGCAGATTATAAGGAGCTCACTACTTAGCCCTGTGGGACAGGATCTTGCCAATAAATAATGTTTCACATACGCTTTATTTGCAATCTGTATTTTCAGTCTGCTTCTGTAAAATTCATGAGATCATGCACATAATAGGCTGCTGAAGTATGTAATGAGCTCAGCTAAGTTACGCACTTCCCCTATGTCAACCTCAAGGACTTTCAAGACGAAAGAACCTCTGCCACTTGCTAAATGACTTTCTGGCACTCCATTCTTACAAAGTATCAGCGAAACAGAATCAGAAGTGAGAAACAGACTATATATATTTACTTAGGTTCATCTAGTAGAAATAATCTCCACTACTTTTGTTATTGAAAGGAAAGCATTATAAGTAAAGCTCTCATTTAATTTATTTGGTTTAGTTAATGCAATCACAGCACATAAAATCRTATTTTACTTCTTGGCAATGCAGTCTCCAGAGCTATAAGCTATTTTGTGTCCCGAAGTCTTGGGACTTTTGGAAAAGGATGGAGACATTGGATTTTAAGGTGACTCCACTCCTCATTGCAACTTCAACCTAAGAAACATAAAGATCATGTGGTTTTATGTCCTTAGCCTAAGTGTTCCTTGAACCTACACAATGACATTCAGCGATATTAAACAAGGCTCTGCAGACCAAATTCCTGGACTCTGCTACAAGTGGGGCTGCTAAAATGCTCACTTGAACAGCTAGCCAGAAATAGGCATTGATGGCTCTTGGAGCAGATATTCATGCTGGCAGAGGGATAGGATGTGCAGGAACATATTGTGTGATGACAATTTTCAGCTAGTATGATGACTCTTTAGGCGACTATTACAAGGTAGAGTTGCGGCTGCTCTCCTTTGCACTGGGGGCTCAATGGCCTCTCCAGGTTGGCTCCAGGACTAGTTAGCATGAAAAGGTGACATAAAATCATATTGGAGCCAAGAGATACTTGCATTTTAAAACATGGTCCTCAATCTAATAGCACACTACTGACAAAACAAACAAACAAAAAGGTTTAGCATCAGTGATTCTGCCAGGAAGTTCATAAGGTCCAAATCCTTTAGCATGGCAGAGGGCCAAAAGGCAGATGTCACACTCACAGTGACCAGGGGACTGAAGGTCTACTGACACAAAGAATTAGTTGGGAGGATGGACCTCTCTACTTATCTCTGTCATAACTTATACATGGGCCACCAATCTGGTTCTTTGCATCAACTGCATCTGAGAATTCTCTTACACTCATTTTTCCTTTGCTATTTAGTCAAGTTATGCAATGGCCACTAAATTCTGGTATTTAATAGTAAAGAGTAAAAAAAAAAAAGTGTCCTGATTTTTTTTCTTCTCCTAGAGAAGGGATCTAAACAACTTATGATCAGACATCACACCATCACACCATAAACAAAGCTTTGAGACAATCTGGTTTCATAAAAGTTTGAATAAGAAAATTAGTCTTCTCTTTTGCATCATTCAACACCCAATATGCTACGTATTTTGCTTCATTCAGTTACATTGAAATAATCATGCAAATCATAAAAATACGAAACTATCCATTAATAGTCTGTAAACATTAATAAAACTTTAAAAACTTGTTTTCAATTAGATTATCATCTATTTTTGCAATACATGTATGCCTTATCTTAGGTATGCTTTCTGAGAAAACAAATATTAAAATTAGTCAAGTCTTAACAATTTGCAATTGACAAAAATAATATTTTTAAAAGACATGAGAAAAAAATCTAAGTATGATGCTATCTTTCCTTTGTCATTTTATATAATTTGCAAAATTATAAGTAATTAAAAATATATTGATTTTAAAGTTAACATATTTTAAATAGCATGTCCTTAACAAAAAGCCTTGATACTTTCTGTGTTCAAGCCTATGGTGAATAGACAAGAGAATCCCATAGACAGTCACTTAACGCTACCAATTCATTTTAGACATAATAGTTAATTTGTTAAAATCTATTTCTGTATAGTATTTATAGATTTTTTTAAAAAACATGTGCTTTCCGTAAGTTCACAGTGTATTACAAATGTACTGTGCATGCTTGGGGATTTCCTGATACAGAAAACAGCACCCTGCACAGTTGTAACAGCTGGTTTGGAGATAGTCCCATCTGTCCTACAATTACATATCTGCACCTTCTATATGAGCGGATTACTAAACAAGTTAATCAAGCCAGCATGGGTAGCACTGAAGAACACATAGTCAATGGCTTTTTCAGTGTCACTACTTTCCTTTGTCAGCAATAGCTCAGAAAAACTTGAATACATGAAATATGGTGAAGCTGACCTGTCACAGATCCACGGAAACACACAACAAAGATTGCACTAAAATCTCAATCCCACCATATTCATTTTTAAAAATCCAATAACTGCATATTTACAATTGCTGCTTTTCCAGGGAAAATGACCAGGGACATTTTCTTAACTGGGGCAGCTCCTTAACAAGCAGAGGTAGCTGCTACATCCCATACTTTACAAACTGAAGTGTTAAATTAGAAATAAATTAGTATATTTATGATGTACACAAGTACTTCTCAAAGCCTTCAGGCAAGACCTAGTGCTTCGTTGTACTTTGCAAGTACATGAAAAGGGAGGTAGATCCAGTCCTTATCTCCAAAAGTTAAGGAGGAAGGAGATGCTGGCATACAAGTTTCCTACATATAGATTTATTACTATATACCTCTCCACCTCCTGAAATGGGTATATTTGTTTTTTCAAAGTTTTTTAAGTTGYTTTCAGGTCTACCACTACACCTAACATAGAATATGACCCCAACTCTTAAAGTCTTGTTCTAGTGGTCCAAGTCATTAATGGTGGGCAGATTATTCCTAATATCACACAGAAATGGGTCTACAAAAGGAAAGGAAATCTAAGGATGGGAGCCAGGTGTTATAAACAGGATAAAACCATCTATGCAAGATCAAACCTCAGGAGTGGCTCTCAAAACTGACAGCTAAGTTTGGCCACTGTTGGTTCGACAACACAAAAGGCACATTTCCAGCTTCTGTAAATATCAAAGCGACCCTCAATCCAAATGAGAAACACTGGATTTAAGTACTCATATTACAACGAACACACACTTACCCCTTGAACACAGACCACTTCTGACTCTTCGGTTTGTCCACTTCTACATGGAAACACTAACAGAAAAGTGTCCTTTTTCACTATTTTGGAAGCTGAAATTCACTACATTTTCTCATATATGAAATGCTTTGCATAGCACCAGCCTGCCTGCATATTGTCCTTCTTACGAATTCTGTTGCCATACCCTGGTACTTACTGTAATGAGAAGACGACGGCAGAGCCAGACAGGATCACTATGGGCAGCAGGCAGTAGCCCAGAACACTTGCAACGCAACCGTGTGAGACTCCTGTGATGCTCATCAGGTTGAGGAGCGTGTACATGGCAAGGCATCCAATGGCACTCATGCCATACACGTAGCTAAAGTGAACTTTTCCTGCCTGGAATAAATATGAGTAAAAAAAGCAACAAATCATTGCATGGTAGGAGAAGACAGAAGACAAAATTTAGGTCTCTTTCACACACATTTTCTCTTCACTTTAGGTATATTGGTTCAAATGTGAACCCCAGTTGGTACATTAGGGTGTTTTTTACATCAAAATAGTCCAACAAAAAGCTGTAAGAATGTGTATGTGCTAAATTTAGAATTATAAGGCTGATTCTAAGTCTTCATGTAATTGGTCTCTGAAATAGGACATGAGGTGGTTAAGGAGACTTGGGAAGGGGTTAGAAAATTGAGGAGAAATTTTGAACATGGAAAACACATTTCAGTAAAAGGAAAATCTTTCCGATTTGCATAAACATGGCTGAACATAAATGCCATGAACATGAGAAAAATTACGAGCCAAATTGACAGCCTTCACACTTGCTACAAACCACCAGCTTTAAGTAGACCTAGAAAAAAATAGAAAACTATTGATGGACTTATGTTGGTTCTCAGAGTGAATGTGTCCATTCCTCCCCTTGTTTATCATGTGAAAGGGATTGGGTTGTTCCTCAACCCTAGCTCAGTGTATGGAGTGCTGCTACTGACACATCTTTGTGTTGGATCAATGCAGCATACTCATTTCTCCATAACCCAGTCATTATCAGCTTATGTGATTTTTGCTTTGATGAACAAAAGGTTCTTGAAATATTTTTAATTCTTGATTTTACTCCTTTGTGTGAATGTAGTGCCCATGAAAGTTAACAGCCTGAAGACTGATGTTTTCTAATTTATACAAAAAGCTCATAAAATAGGCAACAGTGGCCATATTGCTACCAATTTCTTCATGCTCCTGCCATCCTTTTTAGAACAATTACCTACAGACATGAAGGCATTGCTCATTCCTCCAAGTGAACACACTCCTCACAAAAGATTATTAAATCTTTTTTTTCTCTCTCTTTTTAAGCTTCTAGCAAATGAAATACTGAATGCCAGTTCTGCAATATTGTGATGCGACATCCAAACATCAGGAATAAACAGTGATCTGAGATGAAGATGGTTTCATCTGTGGGCCCTGCTTCTTTGCCTCCTCATCCCCACATCCATTCAGGTCGAAACACATCACTGAATGCAGACAGTATTTGAGCAGGACAGATAAAAAGCAAGGCAGTGGAGAGATCCTAACCTAGTGCTGACACAAGCTGAATGCCTTGATTGTGCAGATTGGTGCCAGCTCAACTCACCAGCTGCAGCCTGACAGCAATGCATGTTTATGTGAAGGACTGTCCGAGTTAATAAGACCTGCCTCCTTTTACAGTAGAATCATAGAATCATAGAATGCCGAAGGTTGGAAGGGACCTCAGAGGTCATTGAGTCCAACTCCCCTGATCACGCAGGGTCACCTAGAGCACGTGGCACAGGGCTGCATCCAAGCGGGTTTTAAAGATCTCCAAAGAAGGAGACTCCACAGCCTCTCTGGGCAGCCTGTTCCAGTGCTTTGTCACCC
>NW_020454427.1:440011-479177 GCF_003342845.1 Nothoprocta perdicaria
TGACAACCACTCTCTGCACCCTGCCATCGAGCCAATTCCTAATCCACCTCCCCGTCCACACATCTATCCCACACCTTTGGAGCTTGCCCAGGAGGATGCTGTGAGGGACAGTGTCAAAAGCCTTGCTCAAATCCAGATAGATGACATCCACCGCTCTGCCCTCATCTATCCAGCTAGATATTCCTTTATAGAAGGTGATCAGGTTAGTCAAGCAGGATTTCCCCTTGGTAAATCCATGCTGGCTACTCCTGAGCACCTTCTTCTGCTCCATGTGTCTGGAGAGAGCAGTACTACATCAATGTGGTTATCCTGCTATTCGACTTGAGCTGCTCATTGCCCGTGCCAAGCTTTCATCTTGTTTCCATTCCTGGGATTACTACAGTCAGCCTGCCTTCATCCTCACCACAGCTCTAGTGTCAGCCTTTTTCCTCACACTGCATTTCACTGTAAAGGAAAAACCTACTTCTGAACTAACAGCATAGGAAATCTTCCTATCCARGTACAGAGACCATTGCATTTACATATATAAATATAAAATGGCCAGGAAAAACTGCTTCATCAAATAAAATCAATAATACTAGAGACAGTGTGGGAGAGCAATACTATCTCAGATTATTCTGTTATAATTTTAATATTAAAGATTTCTAATGAGTTTAATATCTGCAACTATTTGCAGCAGTGTTTATTGCACTTATTGAACAGCTAAGAAAAGCATATATCAAACAGATATAATAATTATCAGCTAATATTTTAGACTGTTTCTTTCAGTGTATTTAATCCCACACAGTACTACTTAGTAGCTTATTCTAAGATTAATAAATTACTGAGACAAAGATAAAGTGTGGTTAGCAGTGAAATGAAATCTCTTGGGGAAATATGTGATTTGTGGTAAAGAATGAGAAAGCGAAAAAAACAAACCCCAAAACAACTCAGCTGAATATATTTCTTCCAATTCTAGTCTCACTTCACTTATGTAAATATATTGACTCATCTGGGAATACTCCCAATTCACAGTGATGTAAGCAAGACTAGAATCAAGCTTGATTAGTCTAGCAGACTTTGATAAATTGAAAGCACTAAATCTGTCCTGAAGAAGGAACAAGGTTAGAAGAAAGTCAGACCTTGCATGCTTGTTTGCGTACTCTGTCTAGAGTGGGTATTACTATCCTAACCCAAAGTATATGGAGAAACTGATTTTGTAGGAATGGCTGTATAAAATGCAAAGCAGCTGCAACGGGGGCATCCTATCTCAGTTGCYGCTAACTTTCACCCTGATCTTGTTTTTCTGTTTGCACTGGAGTTGTTCTGTATTACACCAGCATGAGGGTGATCAAGTCCTACTGCCAGGCCAACTGAGGCTTTTCTCATTCTCTCTGTGCTCCAAAGGAACTGCTGCCATTTGAAGAATATCTTTGCATATTTTTCCATATTAAAAAAGCTGGGAAAAAATGATAAATTATTTTTGGAAACAAGCTCTCAACCAAATTATGTTCCTGGTGCTATTAGAAGAGAATTATTCAAGTACAGAAGGATATCATAGCTTACATGGCTGAAGAATCATGTCAGTATTCAAATGTATCCAAGATAAAAATGAACAGTTTGAATTTATAAGATGACCCATGGAAATCTCATATACATAGTTCTGTGAATTTGTGGTGGGAACACTATGGCTTCTATCAGAGGAATTTGGCTGACCTAAAACAGATGTTTTCCAAATGACAACTAGAACAAAAAATAAGCTAATTAATGTACTCTGTTTCAGGAATAATAATTTAATAGTCATTATAATTCTTGGCTGTTCAGGGAACCATATCAACTATGACTGTTTTATTTTTTTCCTTAATTCTTTTCTTTTAGCTTTCCTTTTGTTTTTCTTATTATAATCATAACAACTCAGTTCAATACTGTTTCTCTTTTTATTCCTCATACACCTTTATTTCTCTAGATGGAAGAAATACCACCTAGAGACCAACCTTTCTTCTTTTGCTTCTCACCTTCTTTTCCTTTAATTTCTCTTCCTCCTTCTGAATAGGAACGTAAATAATAATACTTGCCACCTCTATTGCAGTTTGCACATTCCTGGCACTGCAGAGACATTACAAATTGAGAAAGAACTTGTGAAAGTCTTCTGATTCAGCACTATCTATCACAGAGGAAACAGGATGAGAGCTCCATTTCTCTCCCCTCAGTTGCTAGAGCCGTAAAGCCTTTCCCAGAATGGTCCCACCTTATCCCAGTCTGATAAATGGTTGCTGACAGTCAGAGATGTACTTCAGCAGCAATGGAGAGCCCCTGTTGTCAGTGATAAATAGAGGAATTTGGAGTAGTGCACAATCTCTGCTCCAACTTCCTTCCTGTAGGAAAGCTATATTCATAAGGAGGAAAGAGGTTAAGTACAGGTTACCATATTTTGTGAAGCAGAGGCAGTAGAAAAAGAATATAAGCTAAGAAAGCACTAGCGAAATGTATGGGGAGGTATTGTATACCTGTGGGGTGGGTGGAAAGAAGCTCTTTCCATTTTCTTTTTGGATTCACTTTAGTTGCAAAAAGATTTTTTTGCTATTTGTGCTCTTTCCAAAATAAGACTCAGAGACAACAATTTCAAAATTTGAGCACAATTGTTATAAAATGAATGGGCTGCCCTGCTCTGCCTTTTCTGTTCCCTTCTATAGAAACTCCTGGTTAGGTCCTCCCTGAGTGTGTCTTGCCATACGTCAGGTATTCAGAGCCTTCCTACTAAACACACCATAAAAATCTGCCCTTTGGTCTCACTCCAAGGAATGTGTGAGCTTGTACTTCTGCTGGAAGTAACACGCTTCAACTATATTATATCTACCTTACTTTTAAGCTTTATATATAGACTTTAAAGCAAGAAGAGTTCTTCCTGCATAATTTCAGGACAAATGGCAACAAATGACCCATTTTCTGTATGTTCTGAAACTCCACATGCATCATCCTAGGTATTTACTGGTTAAAAAAGCAATTTCTTCAGATTTATAACCCATCCTACCATCAGCAACGTTGCTCCAAGGGCCAGACAGAAAACTATAGGTCCAGTGAGGTCTGTCTCATTCATAATGCTGCCATCTGCAGGCTTCATTGGGTTGAGCACAGTTAATGTCTTTTGCCATATGTGATCAAAATTGATCCCAAGTTCTGCAACAGTAAATTTCAGCACTGTTAATTGCTTACAAGAAAACAACATTTTTACAGAAACTCATTACATACCATAAAAAAAAAGCCATCCTGTCCTCTAATGAACATCATGCAAATTGTACTGTGGGAGGATATATTCTGTAGAAGGAATATGTTGCACCTCTTCATGCAGTRCACATAAGACTCAGTTTTAGAAAATGAACTAGAAATGCTCTCTACTTTTTGGCCTTAGTATTTGCTCTTCCTATATTTAAGACATTTAAAAGATATGTCTTAAGGCTGAATTGCCAGAAGCACTTAAAAATGACATTCTTTCACTCTAGGCAAATGGGTAATATTTTTTGCAATGCTTTACAAGCTTTTTAATTTGAAAAATAATTTCTGAGAGCCACTGGAGACAGGACAAAATTCTTCCCCATTAAAATCAACAGGAATTTTGAAATTGTATTCAGTGTGGCAAAGATTTCTGTTACAACTTCTATGGAAAGGTTTAAGTTTGCAAGAGCAATGATTTTCCTTGTGATGTACCAGCAAGCAAAACTTGGACATCAGAATTACTAAGATTGACAACGCGTTAGATCCATTTGGAAAGGAAACAACCAATCTTTACCTTATTCCAGCTCATCTGTAAGCGTAATCTCAGCCAAAACATTATATAAATAAAGTTGTTCTGTATTAAAATGTATAAAGACATGAACACCTCTGACACCTTGTGGATCAGAAGCAGTTTTATTTTGACAGCCTTTTTGCAGGGCGAGCTGCCTATGGAGCTCAGTGCCTGGACTGAGAGCTAGCAATCTAACAGCTGATCTACGTGCAGATCTGGTCTTGCTGGTTTTAAGGTAGCATTGGTATCTTCCAAGCAGCAAAAAATCCACTTGCCCTCCAGTATTCAAAAAGAGGCTGAATCTGCCCCTACTATATTATGTTGAAGTAGTTGCAATCAAGATGCATGATTTTTTAAACTGCACCAATATTTGCATTTGAAGTGAGCACTTTTTTACAAATTAGCCACTAGCTTTAGCATGGTCCACATGCACTTAAGAAAGAATAATATTGTGCGTATAGTTAAATGATCAAAAACTAAAGTATGCAACTTTCTCTTTTTTTTTCATTGAAACAAAGCCATTTTCAAACTTTTCAAAAGCCAACATCTTCAAATTACTAAATTTATTACTAGATATGCAAATGGAATTACAGTAAGAGTTTATTGATTATAGGTGTTCTAATATATTTTATTATGCTGTATAAAGAGGGAAAAAAATACTCAAAAATCATGCAGGCAAAACTTATTGTTATGCTGTCATCTAGTGGCACTAAAGTGCATGCCAGGAATGCCATAAGAATGAAGGAATAAAGGCATTTTCCATTCAGATTTCCATGCAAACAAGCACTTGCACCCACCAACGGTCAGTGGGCTTGATTTTACCTTCCAGCAATGGAGGTTCGTCATCAAAACTGTCACCATAACCAATGTACGAGAGAGTGTTGGGACTGTATGTGGGCTGCAAAATCTGGCCCGTATAATAACTCTGTGAAGATAAATGCATTTCTGAAGGGATGAAGGTATCAGCTTGTGGTTGGTCTCGTAGAGGGCTCCTGCAAGAGAAAGTGAATCACCAGTAAAAGGGGTAATAGCAGGAAGCAGCCTTGCAGCAGCTGAAAGTTTAAATTTTCTACTTCTACTAAATTTTCAAATTGTAAGACCTGAAAATTTCCCAGCTGCTGACCACAGGTTTGCTTTCTTTGGCTGTTTATCACAAACTCCTCCAAAATCCCATCAGATTTATACAAAACTGAACTTTTCTTGAATCTAACAAGGAGCGCAGAGAACTAGCAGCATTTGGGGGGAAACAAAACCAGCAGTAATAATGTGAAGCTCACTCCTGCAAACTAGGCAAATGGCATGTAACATAGGCACTTATAAACAAGTTTGAACCTGCATTCAACTAGAATTCGAAGAAAAATTTTTGGTCTCCAGCAGCTCTTGTCCCCTCCCTTGCAAAGCCAGTAGGAGGAATTAGGTGCTGCCTGGATGGGGCAGCAGGATGGGGAAGGTACAGCCAAATTCAATCTCATACAGCACAATTTGTGTAGAAATCTCCTTAAGGTGAAACTCCCAAAACTTCCTTCCCTTTATACCCTTTCCAGTGGGCAGGATATGTAATGGGTAGAAGTCAAAAATAGAAAAACATGAAAAAGGAAATCAGATTGTAAAGCTCCTACTGTTTTTCTACTGCTAATGGCCCTTATAACTTCACCTACATTGAATATTCTTTTATTCTTTTTTTTTTTTGGCAATTACAGGCTGCTAGTTTTTTTTTTTTTTTTTGTCATTCACTTGATTAATGTTTTGAAATCTACCACTTTTTTTTTTTTAATCTAGCATACTTACTTTTCACTTCCATAAAGATTTTCATTAGACCCGTAAATGCTGTAACCTTCTTCTTGATTATCTATAGTGTAATTGGACTGGTAAAAGTCTGAATAAAATTGCTCGAAATTTGACATTCTGGTGAGAAAAGAGATTTAAAACATTAATTAAAATAACCTTTCAAGTTCTATGACATTATTTTCTTATTTGATGACCAATCTGGCATGATTTCCCAATTTAGAAAAATGTTTATATATTGTAAGTATGAATTTATACAAAATAATTGTATTAAATGATGTAATATGATTTTATATGAGATTTCACAGCAATTATATATTTAATAAATTTTATGTGGAATAAATCTAAGCAAATTTTAACTGGTGCCTCTTCCAGTCCCAGTCTGGAATGTCTTTAATGTTCTTTGCTATCACTATAAATAATGAAATAATTACTTAATCTTTCACTTTATCTGGTATGCTGAAATCTATGTGCTACAGTTCAGAAAACATTAGGTTATTTTCAAAAAAATGAAGTTAAGGTGACTTACTTTTTAATGTATTCAATGAAAAGTCCTTTCTGCTGAGTTTATATGCTGGAAAACACCTAAAATATCCTCTTGCTTTAACAGGGATGAGCTTAGTGCTATTTATAAGTTTCTAAATTTGATCTCTGAACAGATGCATATGAAGGAAAACAAAACAACCACTGTCAGTATCATGGACAACATTTAACAACACAAATGCTCTTCTATATAATTAATGTTCATGTTAATCACGACTGCAGTTCAGAACTTGTGCCTTTAGTGTGTATTTACATACATTTATTTGGAGGTCTGTTAGCAGGAGATATTCCTGCAGTAGATGCTCCTGTAGAAGGTCCTGGGGACTGCACTCAGCTTTTTTTTATGCAATATCCAGCTCCTGATATCCCTTCCATTACATGACCTTCTATAAAAAATCATATTAGAAACCTTTTTTTGCAGCCTTGATTACTATAAAATTTGTAATAGGGTATGAATTTTCAAGCAGTGATTTAAACCTCAAAGGCAGCCTTCTATTTAGTTCAGTATTGGTTCCTTCACCTCTTAAAACAAGTGCTGACTTTTCCAGTTATTTATTGGATAGTTTCCCAATAAGCACTTGGGGTGGTTAATTTAGAGAATGGGACATTAAATGGAATGTGTCATCGGGCTATTAATCTATGCCTCAGGTGCATATTAAAGTCTGTGAGGTGCAAGGCCAAATGACCTCCATTCCATTAGGCGAATAATCACGCCCTGTTAATGTCCTAGATTTCTTTGAAAAAAAAGTTAAAATATACGCGCATTTTTAAAAATGAAAAATGAAGTACGTTACGTTTGCACAACATATACACGTCCAAATAAGACTGTAGAACTGAGGGATGAGTAGAGTTTAAAAATACAATATCTGTTTCAGCTAATTAAGGGTAATTTACCTATGATATTTCTTAGGCCTATCATTAAGGCTACTTCTTGTGCTATTAAACTTCTCTCCCACTACTTCCAGAATAATAAGCTATATCACTGCACCCACGGAGGTGAATTTTCAGTTTCAGTTCTTAGCAAAGAGCTARCATCAATACCATCTAATCATTTAAGTTTAGGTAATATTGTGGTTTTGCACAATCACCAGAGGAAGAACGTGTCTGTTACGATATACAGGACTAAGTTCTATCCTTTAGGTAGGTAACTAAAAATATATATACTTTAGGGATAGAGACAACCTAATTTGCGAGTGTTATATCTGTTTAGGTTCAAAATGACTTAACTACTTTTGCTGCTTTCAGTTAGAAAAAAAAATTCTAATAAAATTACCTAAAAATAAAATTTTCTAATTAAACTATCTAAAATATCTTTACTAATAAATATTTAAAATATATACTTATATATTTTAATAGAAATTTATATATAAGCTTGTATATATATATATATGTATAATGTATACTTCACACTAAATGCCAGATAAGAAGAGAAAATAATTATCTTACAAAAAACTTCTAGGAATAAAATAAAATAAAATAAAATAAAATAAAATAAAATAAAATAAAATAAAATAAAATAAAATAAAATAAAATAAAATAAAAGGTGATGTGGAATTATTGAAAAAAATTACTTTTTTAGTTGTTCAATACATCATAGCTGCAGAAGAAAGCTTCATATCAGTTAAAAAGATCTTTTTTTGAAAAATGAAAGCAAAATTCAAATATATTAACATATATGTATACACATATATAAACTAAAATAAACATTATATATGTGTATTACACGGATATCCCTGTGTATATAGAAATAAAAATACATATCATAAAAGGGAAAGTGATATTAATTAGAAATGATGATGCAGATAATTAACAAAAGGATATAGGTGAAGTATATGATAGAACAGAAAGAAATAATTTCTAAATATAGTAGGAACATGTTGAATCATGAAGTGYAGAAACACTACTGGTCTTCTACTAGACAGAAAAGGTCAAGTGACTGTAAAACAAAAAGTCAGAAATGTTCAATTAGAAATGTCAGATGAAATGATGATAAAATATTTTCTGTGCAACAGCAATGTAAAGAGCTTGTAAAACTTATTCCAGGCATTTAAAAAAATTTACATTGAAGAGTTTTAAAAGGACTGATCAAAGRCTTTCTACACAGATGGACTGCAAAATAACGGAAAAGTTTAAGAAGATCAAAAGAAAGCAAGTATGCCATATTGTAAAATGCTAAATGAGATCACCTGAGTAAATAGTGGCCCATTAGCATGAGGTTAAACCAAGCAAATTACAGCCTCAAACAATAAATAATTGAATTGATGGAGACAATCAACATGAATTTATGGTAACTAGACTACTTCAAGCTAATTTGATTTTTGAGCTTTCTAGTTGAGAAAGATAACCACTGATATAATTATGTCTATATTTAACACAAAGCATATTACTTGACTTTGCTTCAGTATATACAAAACTTCGACTATTTAATGCAACAGTCATTATACTGATTAAATAATTGCTATCTGATTTGTCTCAGATATAGCTGTAAAAGAGGTGGGATATTTCTAGGGATGCCTTGCAGGACAAAAGCCTTACCAACCTAATCAAACAGAAAATTTGGGTCAAAAGCTACTAATCAAAGACTTAGTTACAGAGTAATTTGATCAGAATCTATTAGGACAAAACAGAAAGCAAATAATAAAAAATCTTAAATTTACCAAAAAAAAGTCAAAAAGCTTTAAAATTTTCAGTGACTATTAATCACCAAAACAATTTAGCACTGTTTCTGGAGATTTTCCTGCAAAAGATTTTCATATTCCAGGTGTGAAAATAATTCAATGACACTCCATGACCTATGTTTATCCAGAATTATAACCAAGATCACACAGATCTTTTCTACCCTTAAAGTATATGAATAAGAAATTAATTTATTGAGAGGCTGGCCTGAAGGCTAAACAAACCATTCTTASATGAAAAATATAACGCCCAAAAGGATCTGAGAGGGGCAAAGAAAAATAGATATGTCCATTTACCAATAAAGTAACTACATTAAATATRAAACCTTGACGACAAAAGGATGTTTGGTATGAATAAAAGCACACAGGTGATATACATTGGTACAAACCAGCAGCCTGATCAAAGGGACTTCAGAGGTGAGCATTCCTTTGCCCTCCTGACAACTCAGTTATTCATTGACATGGCACACAAGAGAAGGTTGTCACATGTATTAACATGAGGAAAAAATAAGTTGTTGCAACTCAAGGCTTTATACTAGAATGCTAATGAAACGTCATTTTCTTTGATTGACAGGTACACAAAATGTTAATAATCTAGGGAAGGATTCGTTTGGAGAAAGACTAATTATCTCAAACAAAATAGAATTGAAGTTGATTAAAGATAAGTGTAGTTTATGAAAAACGTGAGATTTTTCTATAAAAAGTCGGATTTTTTTTCTAAGTGGAGGTGGTAAGACTTTCTTTCTCTACTTTTTCTTCATATTCCTAATTTCCTAAATTTCCCTATGTTTTCTTTCATAATTTCCCATCATTTAAAAAAAGAAAAGAAAATAAAATAGACAAAGCAGTAGAAAAAAAAGAAATAATGTTATCAAAAACTGTCATTTTTCACTTTTTTTGACAAAATAATGGTAATTATTAAAATATTTTAATGTATTTTCATTTGCAATGAAGCATTTTTATTAAACTAGATCCAAAGAAATAAGATATTAAAGGCCATAGAATTCTGTCTAGAGAATCGGATATATAGCCCTGTATTTCGTATTCAAAGCTAACTGAGGACCGTTGCAAATCCATTAAAATAGTTAGTCAATTATTCTATAGTTTTTCAAATGCATCAATTAATCACATTAAGGATTAATTCAGTAAGCCTTAAGCTTAATTACATGCATTTATAGAACCCTATTAATTTTATAAGTGAGTCATTATTAAAATATGTTGCCAAAGAGAAGAGGAAAAATTAATTGCAAAGAAATAAATCATTTACTGCTTCTACTTTTTTTTATGGAATGAATTATTTACTATATAAAGTGTCTAACAATGGATTAAATGTATAGAGGCCTCACACACATAACAGTAATTATTTCCCATTAAAGGTTTTTGGGGATGGCTAAGAGGCCATTAAAACAAAGCAAAGCAAAGCAAAACAAAATACAAACCCAGAAAATCCAAAACTAGTAGTGTTTTCCTTTTTTATATATATTGTTTATTAGATTTGAACAAATATCAATATTCTGTAGCAGTCAAAAACACAAATMCAGCGCTAGGAATTCTTAGGAAAGGGAAAAAAAAAGAATAAAGTAGAGAACATACTATCATGTACTACCTTGATTTGATCACAGCTTTAATAATGTGTGTAGTTCCAGGTCCCTCATCTCAGAAAGAAGTAGTAGAATGGCAGAATGCTGAAGAAAGCCAAAAAGGAATAAATGGAACAGGCTAAAGTAAAATATGCATTTATCCTYCAAGAGAACTCAAATTTGAAATTCAAAATACAAATTTTCCTCAGTCTTGATTGATGAAAAAGAAGGGAGAACTGTTGAATCTTAATGTATATTGACCTGAATTGTAGGACAATTTTATTTCTTGTCCGTGCATTAATAGAACCCATATATCCAGATATATGGAAAYAATTGTTAACATGTAGTAAAATATAATATTTCTTACATTTTTGTAGGACTTTTGTTCACCAGATCATTTGATCAAGAATTCAGTATCATTATTGGTTTATACATGAAAAGAGAGGTTAAGTGATCTTCTAGAGAGGGTCCAGCGAAGGGCAACTAAGATGATTAAGGGAATGGAACATCTCTCGTATCAGGAAAGACTGAGTGAACTGGGCCTGTTTTCTCTGGAGAAGAGAAGGCTGAGAGGGGATGTGATTAACATGTATAAGTTCAGGAAGGGAGAATGCAGGGAAGAAGGGGACAAGCTCTTCTCATTGGTGGCCAGCGACAGGACAAGGAGAAATGGGCATAAGCTGAAACACAGGAAGTTCCATCTCCAGGTGAGGAGGAACTTCTTCACTGTGAGGGTGACAGAGCAGTGGCACAGGCTGCCCAGGGAGGTTGTGGAGTCTCCTTCTCTGGAGGTCTTCAAAACCCGCCTGGATGCCGCCCTGTGCCACATGCTCTAGGTGTGCCTGCTTGAGCGGGAAGGTTGGACTAGATGATCTCTAGAGGTCCCTTCCAACCTTGAATATTCTGTGATTCTGTGATTCTGTGATCTTCTTAAACTCACCCAGCCAGCAACATAATTTGGAATGAAATTTTTAATTTCTTAGATCTAGTCCAATATCTTTTCTACTATTAATAGAAATTTTTTCAATTAAAAAAAAATAAAATCTGAGGCAAATCTTAGTCTTATATAACACTATGAAAAAGCTTAAAATAAAATTTCAACAAACATAACCAAAACACTCAACTTTTGAGAAGGATGTTGCATAATATTTGCTTTCCACAGGGCTCTTAGGGGAGTAACAAAACTGCGCACTGCATCCTGCATAATCATAATAGTCCTTCTGAAACTGTACTGGAAACAAGAGATGTGGTAACTGTTCAGCAAATACTGTCATCTACGTGCAGGTCATTAAGATCCTAAGGACAAATTCTAATTACTTCTTTAGAATAGCACCCATAGGCTCTGTAARCTATAAAGGTTTCAAAAGAGCAGCTAAGACTTTTTGTGTCAATAATCTACAGATCACAAGTTGCCTAAAGGTGAGTCTTACTTTTTGGGAAAAAGAAAACATGTATATGGAACTGAAATCCCTAAGAGGCTCTTCAGGTAAAATTTGAACTTCCTTTCCGTGCTTGAAGCAATTATGTTCCAGGAGCTGTAGTCAGGCTTAGAGCCTTATAAAAAGTAGAAAAGAAAGAAGAAGTTGGCATTTGTAAAACAGTCTATGAARCTCTGGAGATACATGATGCTTTGTTCATATTATTTTGAGTACATAAAGGTTTAGAAAATGGTTTAGAAAATAAATGCTATGCTAAGAGAAAAGTGTATAGCAGAAGACTCATTTGGTTGCTGTTATTTTCTTCCCACAGGAGGAAAGGGAACAGGAATAAATCCAAGTTTTGGAAACAAACCTAACACAGTAGAGAAAGCTTTTGCAAACAATATATCTGGGGCTTTAATTAATTTTTATTTAGCTGAGTATATCCTCAACAAAAGTCAAATAGATACAAGACAGATCCTTTAAGTTACAGAGAGAGAGAAAGGGGATGGTGTCATACAGTACATTCCCTTGAGTAATGAAAAACGTGGTTGAAAAAAGGAYTACCTGATTCTAAACCAYTTCAAATAGGACAAAAGAAATACAWGTCACACTTGCCCRGAGTCACATCAATATTCCAGGACACAATGTTGCATGTGTCAGGACAGAGATCTGTGATTCTTGCTTTTTATCCACCAGAGTCATYCAGGGCACAGGCTTGTCAGGGGACTGAAGTACGCTCAGGCATAATCCAAACATCAGATGAATGCAGCAGCCCATGCTGTAATTAAAGGCCTCATGAAGAAGGCTTATAAATTTGTAAAATCATAAATATTTGGGCTCCAGGTCTTTTATTTTCAAAGCAAAAAATATTCAGTGAAAAGAAAATGCTCATCGTTTTCTGAGAATTAATTTAGGGAAAAATAGGACAACGCATAAAAAAAAGTATTTGATGAATTAAAACACATGAACAAAAAGAACTGAAATCATATTTACAATGAGAATCTCACTTTCAACACTTTCAAACTTGTAAGCATCTGACATTTTGGTTAATATAGGTATATAACACATTTTGTGTGTAATTATTCCTTATGTCATCACAAATACTATAACAAATGAATACGGAATGGATACAGAAAGAAGACAAAATGTATTGGCTAAAATCATAAAAAGAAATTCAGCCAAGACAATGCTAAGATATTTTTATTCTTACTTGCATAGAAAAGATCCATAGCAGAATAAAAACAAAACTATATCTGTGCTAATATCCAGAGCCAAAGCTGGTAATGGGAGAAGTGCTTTTGGATGTTTTTTTWAAATGATCAATATTCAGTGCTAACTTTATTTTAGCACTAAGATGAATATTTAGAAAAATATGAATATTTGAAATCATGTTGCTAGGGTAACTAAAAAAGGAAAAATGTAAGTTTTACAACGAGATTTATTGAAGTGCTCTCTGTGTATCAGTTCATTCCTTTAAAATCTCCAGTCTGAAGACTAATTTAAAAAAGAGACAAAACCATCACAAATTGTTTTATTAATCCGTTCTTCCTTACTGTTAGAGATTGAAGAAGTATCCAGAAATGCTCATACAGCACTCATACAATGCTTTTTGCCTTGTTAGTACATGCAAAATTAACACAGCTAAACCCTCAGATACTTAAGCACTACGGTATAGGAGAAATGTATACTTTTCTTGTATTTGAAAAAAAAAAATAAAAAGAAAAATTTAAAAAAAAAAGATGGAACTACTGAGTTTAAAAATTAAATCCATCTCTTTGGAATACTTTAATATTTATGTCTAGTATGATCACTTCTTTCTCTTCTGCTCAGAAGCATTTGTTTTACTGGCTAATCTTTCAGTGGGGTAACTGGCAAACAGATTTTAATTGCCCCCTTTTCCACAGATGAATAAATCTAGCTTTATAATGCAGACAGTTTAATGGGAGAGAAAAGCAATTAAAACAGAGACTAATGGCCTTGGACAGATCTATGTCTGGAGGGAATATAATAGAAATAGCAAGGCACATGGATTTTGTCCCTTCAGACATGGATCGGTCTTGCTGGGCTACTGTTTTCATCCTCAGGATGACACCATACAATGGATCTCATATTTAAGCAATGAATTRCTAAATTGCCTATTTTGCTTCAGGAAAATAAGAATGAGAGAAAAGATGGTGACCCCCTAGAATCAAAGCGGATATGAAGACAGACAACAAAAATGATCAAGGGGATGGTGCTGTCTTGTGAAGCCAAAGGGGCTGGGATTCTTCAAGCTGGAGAGAAGGCAACGGGGGACGTGACTGAGGGCAAGAAGAAGGTGCCGCAGGATTTGGCTATATTAACTCATAYATATTGCTATATATTTTTCTTCATCTTAAGAACTGGTAGAATTCCAGTTGATTTCCAGTCTCTCTCCTATTGTCACTGAATGCTGTATTTACAAGTATGCATTATGCTCTAAGATTTGACTGATGCCTGTTTTTAAGAGAAAAACTTAAGAGTTTGTCTTCAAAATCAGGCAGCACCTGGATACTAAAGTATTGAATGATAACGTATGTTTGTGCAGAGGTGCTTGAGGTAGTCGGAAGGCAATGATGAAGCTTAGATTTGCACTATAAAAACCCATCAGATCTATTCTTCATGCTCTTCATGAGACCTGAATGAGGAATTTACAGATGTGGCAAACAGCAGAACACAATTCAGCAGAAATATWTACCCTCACTAAAGCAGAGGTATCTAAAATCAGCATGTGAAAAGAGACATTTAAAGTTTTATATAACAGGCAAACTTGAAAAAAACACCTGAACAGTTAATTTTTGTGCACTTACAGAACAAAAACATTTATATATTTATGTACAAAATAAAGAGGCTTCTTTACCTTCTAATAGCAATACCAAGAGATGTTGCAGAGTTAGAAACTTTAAAATTCTGCATCCAGATCATTTGTATATAAAACTTACAGAAGTTCTGGCACGTGAGTTATGTGTGTTATTAACACTGCTTTTCAGTAACTCCTGAATCACTGCATCGGTTCCAGAACACTGGGAGAGAGCAAAAAGAAAGTGTTTCAGCTTTTAAAAAGGGCAATTACAGGCCTGTCAGCTTGATGCCAATCAAGAGCAAAATAATGAAATGGATGCTTCAGGAGTCTAATTAAGAATTAAAGGAGGATAACGAATTAATGCCAATCATCCTAGATTTGTAAAAAGCATATCCCATCAAAGTAACTTCATTTCTTTTTTAAAATGAGGTTACAAGTTAGGCCGAAGGAGTGGGTAGAAAACACTCTCAATATAAAACGTTCAGTATGGTGTGTAACATGCAATACTTGATTAAGAACCAAAACAACTTTTCCATTGCACATTAAATGGATTAGTCTAATTCTTCATTCTCAAAACTTATGATGAGAGGACACGATCATCTTGTTTCTATTAGAAGCATAGCTTTTCTAACATTTATGTCTATAATCTCTAGGAAAACAATTGTTAATAGACTTGAAAAATAACTCAAAGACTGAAGACTGCTTAAATAATGAAAAGGACAAGGCACAGAAACAAAGCAATCTAGATTTTATGGTTAAGTATGCATCAACAATATATTCATAATGCAGCCAAATGTAAAGCTATGCACCTAGAAACAAAGTGAGCAGTCCCCGTTTACGCAGTGGCAGCACTGAGTGCAGAAGCTTTAGGCTTGAACAGCCTGGGAGGCCAGAGAAAAGACTTAATTAGCAGAAAAACTCCCATCACCAATAGGTTTTACTCTTTAAGCATTCCTCTTAATATGCAATGTTTCAAAAATGATGCAACCTATTAAGTCTGTTTGAGCTACTTTGTAAACACAAATCAAGTGTGTAAGTCAAGTGCGTAAGGATCCAGTTAGGATTCATTAAGCTTTCTCTAGAAAATCTTTAAATAGGTAATTTCCCAATAAATTGGTAAACTCATATAAAATTGCTAATTGCAGTCTACATCTCAAGAAATTAATAGAGAAGAACAGGGAGAAGAAGAGGAAGACATATTATTGATCAGTACTCAGTAAAATGTGTTGGAATTATGAACCCAGAGAAGTAATTGGAAAATAACACTGACTAACATTGACTTTCTAGCACATAGAATATAAAAGACGAATGGCCACTATAAAGAAAAATAACTATTATTTTAAAATAGTTAAATTCAGTATTTCACTATACTTTTGTTTTCTTGTCTAGGCCACAACCTAGAAGCATATAATTCCAGATTACCTTAGGAAAATAAAAAAGTGAAATGTCACATTTTGTCTTTTTATTAGATAGACTATACTAATCTCAGTTTTTCTTTTTTTTTTTTTTTTTTTTTTTTTTTTCGCAGACTGAAACACTGCTTGCTTCTGCTGTGATTTTTGAAAACAAGTTTCTCAGACAAGAAGACTGTAGCTATTTCTTCTGCTTTATGTTAAGGCAAAAGATACATGTTTATTTTCTGCTTTTGTCAGCAGGGCTATAACAGGCAATGTTTGGMAATCATCACCACAAAGCGACGAGAAATAAAAGCTCTGGTTGCATTTTCAATTACAACTTAACATAGTGTAGCAACATGACAAGTCAATGTCAAGGAAAGACTTGACAAAACATGAATTTACATTAGGAGATAAAATACTTATTCCAGCCACTGCTGTCTCTTTGCACTATTCCTTCTTTGTTGTAATTTATGATTGGGAAATCCTTATAGCAGATACAAAGACAAGTACCATGTGTGCATGAGCCTGTAACTTCATAGCAAAGGGGGGAAAAAGAAAGGATTTGCTGGTATTTGACCAAGAACAGCAAGGGCCTAACTCTAATGGCTGATGTGAGCAGAGCTGCTGACTCATCTTCTGCTTACAAAACCAAATAGCAGATCATGGTTATTAGTCTGGGTACCTCTTCAGGTACCTCGCTGAGACACCAAAACACCAAAAAGAAGGCCTGTCACATAAACTGTTTAGGTTAGGAGTTGTAAGGTTGAAACACATTAAAGCCAGTTTTGTTTGCCTTTTTTTCTTCTCTTCAAGTAAATTTTGTCCTTTTAATCCAGTTAATTCCTACGCAAATTTAAAGCTTGTGGAAGTGGCTTAGAGAAGTACATTCTACAGAAAGGGGAAATTTCTTCTAACGTTGACTTTAAGTGAAGTCACTCCCKTTAAGCATCTCCTCACTGCTGTGCTTCCTGGTAGCAGGAAAAGGTTTTTTTCATGCTTATTCCATTTGCACAGTACCTATATGAGGAGAGAGTAGAAATCTGATTTCACAGTTTACCTGTGCTCCTATCACAGAAATCCTCACAAACGACAGAAGAAATTGCTTTTCTTTTTTTATTACCACCATGAAACCTCTTTCTGTATTTATTTCTCTTTCCACAGTCTCACAGGCTACCAAAGATTGCGTTCAGATGCAGTCTGCTTCCGACTGAATAGACAGCAGGATTCTTGCTGCTCTTTCACGGATGTCATGGATTACCAGTCTGCTGGGCCTTGTGCATGCACAGATATTATGCGAGAGGCACAGATATCATGCTAGGAAATCTTTGCTGCTTGTCCCTTACTAGAAGAGGAAATCCTTGTTTACCTTCTGTATTATTCACTGCATATTATTCATGTATGATATTCCATACTCCGTTGCACCTGTGGGTCTTTAGCTGCTCACGAAGATCATTGAATAGGTAAATGGTTTCTTTTATCATTTTGTTACTTTATGAGAAAAAAAAAMCACCCCTATTAAAACTCAAATTATGACACTATTACAATTAGGAAACGTATTTTGTCATAACTGCCAATAAACAGCACATATCAATGACTTATTTTAAATTATGACAAAATCATATTACCTCTTCAAGTAATTCTTGGTAGGACATTCAATGCTGCATACACATGTGGCTATAATGAGATATGTATCTTGAAAATTAGACAACATTTATGATTATATTTTGTTTTTATATTTTCAGTAATAAATCTAAATTTATCACTTTATGTGCTTGGTTTCAATGTTACTCAATCCAACTAATGACAGATACATTTAATTTATCCTCATTATAACTAATGGTTTTTGAAGTACAGGAAATACTAATTGTGTCTGTATATCCAACACGTTTTGAAACTTAAATAGATTACTTGAAAAATTATATTTTTATACTAATTTTTATACTAATATGGTGTCACAGGGATACTTCCACACTTAYTATTCTGTTGAACTGGACATCTTTCCAGAATTGTTCTAGTAAATGTACTCTATTGCACATAGAGCTGATCTTAATATTTCCTTCACATATTTATGCAAGCTCRAAAGAAAAATGACTTRACCTGTCATTTTTACAGTGTTCTATCTTGGCTTATGGAAACACCACTTTGAGTTTATGTTCAACATATTGTGTTCACATTAACAGGGAATATATCATTAAAGTAGCTGCATTTCTGATTTTTATTTTAGAATTCTAAAATACGTGGACTTGCTAAGAGTTCAACAAGGACAGACCTATCTGTACRCTCTCTTTACAGAGCAGCACTCCCTCCATAGATGTTTTGTACCTGAAAGACACATTCCAGACTGAAGATCCAGCATGCGAGCTCAGGCAGTTCCTTCAATCCGAGCTGCAATCACCCAGCTTGGATTGCAGCAGAGCAACTAAGGAGTTGCACCCTAAGGAGCCTTTTTTTTTTTTTTTTTTAGTAACTAAACAGTTTTGTGCACATCATTATATAGAATGAACCATGAACATTACTACTTCAAAAGTGTTTCAGCTACCTTTGCACGAGCTTGTTGTTGTTGTTATTATTATTATTATTATTATTGAATTATTCAGACTTTTTACCCATGTTCATTTCTCTGTGATAGTGATACTTCAGGACACTATGTTGAGCATATTACACAGAATCATGCTAATAGGGAGCTTTCTTAGACTGACGTGATTCTTATCTCCCGGGACAGCGAAGTCAATAACCATTTAGCAGGTACTGGATGTCTCTCAGTGTTTATTTCTTCTTTGCATTGCCACACTTGGGTAAGCCAATGTCCATATTGCATCAAATTTACCCAYACACAGCAGGAACAAGAGTTTCCTCCAAAAATGGCTGCTATACTCCTCATTTGTATGCTATGGATCACCACTTTAGATTCATGGCCTTTGTCATATATATTCTCCACTCAAGAATACGAGTCTCTTACTCTGTACGACTTAATGAATTTGCTGATGAGATCTCTGTGTCCCATTACTACCTAAGTTCAATACGCTCAGCTCAGTGYACTGAACTGTGCTAGCAAATTCACCCAGAAACTGCATGCTCCCATGCTGGGAGACACCCAACTCCTGCATCCTTTTCACTTCACACATACTGTTACATTCACAGATACTTTCATGCAGCCTTTTGCAGCCAAATCATTGTATTTAAAAATGAATAATGTGTTTATTTTATATCGGTAACCTGCTATTGAGCCTCCTGTAAATACGCTTCCCCTCAAAATACTCTGTCTTGCTTTATTTAGCACAACTCTAGACGATGAACTTGATACAAATATTTGCAGTTTTCTCCATTAAGTGGCTTGCTGGCATTCTTTAATGACTTTCTGACTTTCTGCAGTTACAGCTGAAATTCTGATTAGATTGAGCAAATGAGAAAGCCAATACATGTAAACCAAGTAATTAGTGACCCTAGGCTTGCATATATTTTCCCAGGTCTGTGAATCTTTCATGCAGAATTTTCAATGCAAGCAAGAAAAAAAAAAAAAAAAAGTAAAACACGCAGGTGGTAATAACAGTATTAATCCACTAATCTTTTAATAAAGATTAACAGATGAAAATATGTGTTTTAAAACTTCTAAAAATGTATAAAGCTGCAAAAGCTAGAACGTATGCTGGCARTGGAGCAGTATACCAGACGCAGGACCTTTGGTAATACCAACAAATAAATGTTTCGAAGAAGTGGTATTTTACATTTTTCAGTAAAACTGAGGTTTTACAGTCAGGAATCACACAGTCCTGCTGAGCAATTTGGTAAAAAAAAAAAAAAAAGGACAAGAAAGTTTAAAGAACTTCACAGACTATAGAAAACACAAGACAGGGACTGCCACAGATGGGGGAAACTGCCACAGATAGAGCAAAACAGTTATGATCAGTACATAATTATTATAAAGCTATTTACACAAAAGGYATGCCAAGTAATCAGAAGATCTTTCTTGGTGAGTATTCTGCCAGATAAATTTTATTGTGTATTGTATGTATTATGAGTGTAAACTGAATACAATCACAGCCCCATTTGGAATCTGCTTTCAAATACTACAGGACAAGAAGGTAAACAGAAGAGTCAAGACCCATTTAACACCGTGGTCACATCTGACCAGCTTGATGACCGGGTTACRTGACGAAACGCTTGGCTCAGTGGATGGACGGAGTGCATGTGCAATGTACAGCTTGACTTTAGGAAGCTGTTAACAGTGTCTCCCAAAGCATCCACATTTGTAAACTGGGGAATTCTGGGCTGCAGATTGAAAATTAGCTGGACTGCCACATTCAACAGAAAAAACTTTAGTACCTCAACAGCCAGTGCTGAAACTCATGCTGTAAAACTACATCAAACACCTGGGTGAGAGCACCCAGAGGAAATGTGTGAACAATATTAAACTAAAGCTGATGCACACACTGCACTAGAGGGGCGATCCAAAGGGATGCCCACAAAGCTGCGGCTTTGGGAGGCAGGAAGGTGGCGGGAACACCCGCCGCTCATGCCGCCCCAGAGAGGCCTCGTGGAGCTCAGCATGAACTGATGGGTGGCACCATGGACGACACCAGCGGGAACGTGAGTCAGTTAAAGTTCAGTCCCCCTCATCTTGGCACTGGATGGCCTGCACCTGAAACTGTGGCCAGTTTGGACTTCTCTGTCAAGGAGAGAGGTGGTGAAACTGAAGGCTCCAGCAAAAGATCTACCAGAATTGTCAGTCTTAGACCAGCTGTCTCGTGTCAAACAGCAGTGGGAGAAGCACTTGTTTCAGCTGGCAGGGGAGAGGCCATGGCACAAGCTAAAAGGAACCTACAGCTTTATTTTAAAAAAGAATTTAAAGAATTGATGAATCCCAATKCTCTTCATGAACAGCGAAAGGTCTAAGGACTGATGCTCACAAACTGCAGCTCAAGAGGATAAAGCTACTGTGCAGTTATCAGACATGCCAATAAAACTTCTACSAAGCAGAAACAATGTGTATCTGTCAAACTGAAAGAAAAACTCATATTTAACCTTTTAGCTCTAGGGGACAAGAGTTGGGGCTCTCTAGACTATAATTAGACTATAATAAAGAGCTCTTGRAGCTTTGCTCTGTTGCTTCACAAGRAATCAGACATATCAAAGTGAGTAACAACTCTAAAATCAACTTGGCAGCCCTCTGGGTTGGGAAGGTGAGCGCTGAGGGCACCAGCCAGGCACGCTGCTGTGGTGCCTGGACACAGCTAAAGCAGTCTGCGCACACACGGGAAGGCTGACACGGACCAGGACAAACGGACGCCGTTATTTGCAGCGTCCGTAACGTTTCCGATTACTAAAGGCGAAAACAAGCCGCAATGGGCAGCAGAGAGTGCAACGTGCCCGCTTGTTACTGCGGCAGCTACTAATGGCGCCCTGGCAGCCACAGCCGCCCCCGCGTCACCCAGCCCGGCGGGAGCGTCACTTCGGCCGCGCCGGGGAGAGCGTCACTTCCGCGCCGGGCGGCCCGGGGCGGGAAGCGCCGCGTTGCTCGGTCGACTCCAAGGCCGTTACGGGGCCGTTGGGACCGTTGGTCTCGCGGCCGGTGAGGCCCACGATGCCGCCCGCGAGGCGCCGCGCTGCCGGGCCGTGAGCGCCATGGCGCTGGCGAGCAGGGCGGCGCTGCGCTGGGCCCGGCTCCGCCGCCGCTGCCCGGCGGCCCGGCCGCCCGCGCCCTGCGCGCGGCCCTACAGCGCGCGGCACAGGGTGAGCGCCCGAGCGGCCCCGCGCACCGCCCGCCTGCGGGGCTTCAGCGGGGAGGTGTGAGGAATAGGTGCGCGCCGTCGGGTTTTATAGAATGGCGATGGTAATGCAATCCCGATTGTTCGGAAAAGGACCAAGGCGCTTTTAAGGACTTAGTTATATTTTATGCAGGGACTGTATTCATGGTTTGTGAAAAGGAATTTCTGTTTTTCAGGAAAAAATAGATATTTCTACATATTCTGCTGAAAGTATTAGAAACTTCAGTATTATAGCTCATGTAGACCATGGCAAAAGTACCCTAGCAGACAGACTGTTGGAAATTACGGGTAAGTGTTCTGTTTTCTTTCTTGCTTATATGGAAGGCCAGACCAGGGTTGTGAGAGAAGCTTTTGATAACCTTTCAGGTCATCACCAGTGTGGGACCTTGGGCAGTCTTACTTGATGCTTGTAAGAGGAATGGGTCTTTGCATCCATTCTGGTGTGGGATAGTTTTCCTTTCCTGCTTCAGATTGCTGTTGGTTGGAKCTGTGAGGTCATGAGCTCTCCAGTGATCTGAGGTGGAGAATTTCTCTTCCTTTAAACATCAAAATAACTTTGCACTGGAATTGATTTTTTCCTACTACTTAGTCTTTGGCTTAGATTTAGAAAAAATTTGTAGCCTGTTTGTATAGGAAAATATTATCATAGGATCACAGAATGGTTGAGGGTGGAAGGGATCTCTGGACCTCATCTAGTCTGTTGAAGTAGAGTCACCTAGAACGTGGTGCTCAGGACTGTGTCTAGCAGTGTTTGAATATCTCCAAGGAAGCAGACTCTGTGACTTCCCAGGGCAGCCTGTTCCTGTGCTGCATCACCCTCACTGTAAGGGATTTTTTTTCATCAGGTTCAGACAGAATTTCCTGCGCTTGTGCTTATTGCCCCTTGTCCTACTGCAGGGCACCACTGCAGAGAGTGGGGCCCCGTTCTCCCCTCCCTTTGGATGCTCGCACACATTGACAAGATCCCATGTAAGCCTTCTCTCCTCCAGGCTGAACAGTGTCAGGCCTCTCAGCCTTTCCTCATTGGAGTAATGTTCCAGCCCTTTAATCATTTTCATACCCCTCTGCTACACGACCTGCTCCTGTAGCTCCATGTCTTGTACTGGGGAGTCCAGCACAGGGCGSAGCACCTAAGTTGCAGCTCTTGCAGGGCTGAGTAGAGGGGGAGGCTTCTCTCTCTTGACCTGCTGGCAACTCTCATGCACCCCAGRTTRTGTTTGCCTTCCTGACCACAAGGAYGCATTGCTGGCTCTTGGTCCTCTTGTTGTGTAGCAGGAGCAGAGAACCTTCTCCAGCGACCTGCTTTCCAGCAGGCCCATCTCAGCCTGTATTGGTGCCTGGGGTTGTTTCTGTGTACGTGAAAGTCTCTGCATTTGCCTTTGTTGAGCTTCATGTCCATTTTTCCAGGCTCTTGAGGGCCATATGAATGGCAGCACAGYCCTCTGAATAACCATTATATTTAACTTCATATATAAAAAAATATTTAACAAATACTAAGATGTAAAGAATATTTTTWAAAATGAAAGTTTATCTTGAACTTAATGAGATAGAACAGCTCCATTTGCAGCRACAAGAGCCCCTTGTTCTGGTTAGTGATGTTTTTAATGATTGCTTATTTGGAGGGTTGATATTYGGGTTTTAATTTTATAGCTGTGCTCAAATTGTATAATAATTACTAAATTAAAACTTGTATGGTACGTTTAGTCATAATACTATGCATATATTGGCTAAGATGCTAATGAGGTATTCAAACTGTTTTTTGATCTTAGGAACAATTGCTAAAACTGACCGTAATAAACAAGTGCTGGACAAGCTGCAAGTGGAACGTGAAAGAGGGATTACAGTTAAAGCACAAACTGCATCTCTCTTTTATAGTCATGAAGGAGTAAACTACCTCTTAAATCTCATTGACACACCAGTAAGTTAAGTATAAACTATTTAATTCCACGTACTCACTTCATATTTAAAAATATAGATAAATCACTGTTTCCTGTCGTTGTGATCATTAAATGCTTTATTTTTTTTTTTCTTCAGTAACTGTCTTTTGAATGAAGAAATCTTTGCAATCAACTTAAATGTTCGTAATTTCACATACTTAATTTTCTCCACAGGGCCATGTAGATTTCAGCTATGAAGTGTCACGGTCGCTATCTGCCTGTCAAGGTGTCATACTCGTAGTGGATGCAAATGAGGTGAAGTTCTTAATTTTTTTGTTTGTTTTATATATTATTGTTTTGATTCTTTTATGTTCTTCAATTTTTCCAGCAAGGCTTTTGCTTCTGATCTAGCTCTGTAAAACCATTGTGTTGCAGAATAACAGTAATGACAGTTTAAAAGAGCTATAGACAAATACTTTTGTACTTATAGGTGCTTCAGTTCCATGACATAGAAGTAAAACCAGAGATTAGTCAAGCATTAAATCCTGCTTCCTAAAGAGCATGAAGAATAGGTGGCTGTGGCAGTAATACCCATGCAAGTACCATAAGTTAGTTCATAACTGAAAGGCAGGACTGTGCATTTGACCACACTGTGGGCTGTAACTGGCTATTAGTGTCTCTAATTGTCTTCTGTAATGCAAATTCATCTTGGAAAGTTTAAGCTACAGTGCAACATGAGACTGTCAATAAACTTATTATGGAAATCTGAAAAGTTTTATGCCTACTGGATTAATGGGTTCTGGACTGCCTTTCAGGAATAGCAGGAGAGTTAAGGAGCAAAGTGCTTTTAAGATGACACTGGAAGTTTATGAAACTTAGGACGAAATCTGGGCTAGGAGAGAATTGAAATGGAAGACTCTGGATATCCTTCTCTAAGTATAGTGGTAAAAACATTTTAAAAAAGTTCAGCTAATGGACTGGAATAGGAGTATTAGGGGATCATGGTTTTAAATATGGACATATTTACACAGAGCATATGGAGGATTTTTTTTAATGGTATATTTATGATTAGGTTGTACAACAGTCATATTAAGGTTACTCTTTTTCCATTTGTTTTTCTTAGTGGGAAGATATCTAACTTCCTTTGTTTATGAATGCTTGCTTCTTCTCAACTTGGGAGAAAAGTAAAGCTTTTGGTATTTAATGATAATTACTAGTTGTTCTGTTTATATTCACATTTCGAAAAATGCTGTGATTTTTCTTTTCTTTCTTAAGAGTATGCGCAATCAAATACCATTAATTATTTTTCATTTAGTTAAGTAGTCTTATTTTGTATGATATATAATCTTACTCATTGTATTTTGGCATGTTTAACATTTTTATTGTTTTCTAGGGTATTCAGGCTCAAACAGTGGCAAACTTCTATCTTGCTTTTGAAGCACAGCTTGCAATAATTCCTGTCATAAACAAGGTAATGAAGTTTTAGAATTTTATATTAAATAGCAAATAGTAAATGTATAGTTAATTGACAATAAATGTATCCTCMAGTAGAAGGGTATAATGAAAAAAGAACGTAACTAATATTTAATAAAAACTTTATGTATTTTCTGCCTGCTCCATATTTTAGAGTAAATGATTTGATGAATACACGTAGAAGCATTTTTCTAAAAGCAGCAGTGGGAAATAAAGTATTTGTGGAGTCCACGTAGTTAACTAAGTTCAGAAGCACTGTGTAAACAACATCTTGATAAGGAAGGATGAACCTGTTTTTGTTTGCAAAAATAAAAGTAAGCTTGAAGTGATTAAGGGGTATGTTATGAAAAGCAACTGACTATTGAGCTGAACAGTAGTTCAATAGTGTGTATTTTATGTTGCTAAGAATAAGCTGAAGTCATGGCTTTCCAGGGCCTAAGATGGAGTAGATGTAAAATATGAGTGAGATTCAGGTGATAGAGTTTGGAACCCATAACATCCAACTTGGACAGGCTTTAATTGGAGGAAATAGATTACTATTGCTGCTATTAAGAAGTTCAGATTGGATTGGTCATTGTTTAGCTTAAAGGTGTTTTTTGTAGGGGAGGAAGRGGTCCATGCAAGTTGTACTTGATGTTTGATCCTATAAACAAATCTAGATAGTATTTATGTTTTAAAATTACTTAGTACCTTTATTCAATACCTTCTTTTTACATTGTCTAATGAAACAAACAAAAAAGGGTGTACTTAGTCTTCTTTGCTTGACTTCAAAAAGAATCTTCTCCTAAAACAARTAAGCTACCGGAATTTTTAATGTTAGTCTGTAGCTTAATTTATGAAATTATCATTTGTTCATAGTGAATACTTTCATTCATTATAAACTTGTTAAAAAAAAAAAAAAAACTTTCATGTCCAAATCTCTAGAAATTCTTTGCTTAATTTTAAGCCATCATATTGAAAGTTTTATAAAGATCTTCTGCTGAAAATAGCCAGCATTTGTAAGTAAATGGATATATATTCTGTAACTTGTATTTTTGGATACTATCATGCTGAATGAATCATAAGATGAAGTTGCTGTATGTTTAGTAGTATGTTGTATTATAGATTGACTTGAAGAATGCAGATCCTGAAAGAGTTGAAAAACAAATTGAGAAGCTGTTTGATATCCCTGTAGATGAATGCATAAGGGTAAGATGTTTTAAAGTTTAACATGACTGTTCGTAGCTAATGAAAAATTGTACGCATAGTAAATAAACAGGGTGCTGTCTGTCTTTGATATATGGTACGAAATTCTTTAAAGGTTATTTTCTTCTGGAAGATGAGAATGGAGAAAAAAATTGTCAGCGAAGACATTCTAATATGGCTTGATGATGCATCAGATGAAATTTTCTCATTAGTCTAGTGTTGCAATACGATACGATACTAATAACCACTAAATGAGTGTAAGGTGGTTGTTGTATAAAATAGTTGTTGATCTTGTTTTAGATTTCTGCAAAACAAGGAACAAAYGTTGAAAGAGTTCTACAAAAAGTCATTGAAAAGATCCCACCGTAAGTTGTGTATTTTGGTTACGAAAACTTACAAGGTTAATGAGGAACCAGAGTTGCATTTGTAGAGCACTGTAATGAAGGCAGTCTGACATGAAAGCTGAGAAGTGAGTCACTAAGCATGATACTTTTAAAAATGTTTATATAGCTTCAATTTAGAAACAACTTGTTTTTCACTATAAAAGTCAGTCTTTCAAAATCTGTTGTACTGGTTTTGTAATTACATTGTTACAGTGATATAGATTATTGAAATTTCCTGTTTGACATAAAATATCATATCCTGAACGTTAGAACAGACATTTATCTAGGAACTTCATGCCAAAAGTGCTAAATTTCAGCTCAGTTTCAGTCAGCACATAGCTTTTTTGTATCTTTTCCTCCTGCTAGATAGTGATTGTAGTTAAAAGAACCATAAGGAAAATCCCAAACTGGTTTTACAAGAAGAATTGCAAACGCAAAATATCAGTGTTTTTTTTTTAAAAAACCTTTTGTTGGAGTGTCACTGACTGTGGTTTATTTGTGCAGATATTGCACATAGAAAATATAAAGTAGTAGTAGTAAAACACTGAAGTGAGGTRGTGAGGTATACTCTGGGCTTGTTATGCTGATAATTACTCCATATTGTTGTCTGTAATAACACATAAATGTTTTTTCTTTTTGGGCAGAGAGGGAGAATGGGACTATTGAATTCCATACATGCATCTTAATCTACTGTTTTGCATCTTCTGTGACAGACCCCAATGTAATACTACTGATCCGTTGAAGGCGTTAGTGTTTGACTCTACCTTTGATCACTACCGAGGTGTCATAGCTAATATAGCACTTTTTGGTGGGGAGATTCAGAAAGGGCACAGTATTGTGTCTGCTCACACAAAGAAAAGGTATGAAGTTAATGAAGTAGGAATACTGACTCCAGATGAACAGCCCACACATAAACTGTAAGTAAAATTTTCTTTGAGTAGAGCAAATAATAGATTGGTGTGAGATGTAAAATTTGACACTGTATAACACAAAAGTTAGCTCACCTGTTCAAATTTTACTTTGAGTGATAAAAGGTAGAAGTATGGGCAAGAACCTACGATACATAATAATCATGAGTAACACACCAACCTAGTCTCAGTGCACATGCTATAAGCAGCTCTTTCTAGTGTGGCAGCTGGGAACTCTTCTGGCTTGTGTGTCTTAGGTCCTTGAAGYTCCCCTTAGCACCTGCTTTCAAACTGGGAATAGTACAGACTGGAAGTCCAAAGCTGAATGTATCATTTAATTGTAACAGATGTATAACTACTTCAGTCAACAGATGATTCATCATTTCAGACAAAGTTTTTAAGTTAGAGGAGAAACAACTCAAGTTTGCCATTTGGTTTGTGGATGGGCTTGGGGGGTGTTATTTGAATTTCTGATTGAGTGAATTCAGGTGGGGAAGAATTTTGGTAAAACTGCTAATTACAGGAAGCATCTCCGCATAATGCAAATTTTATTTAGATATGCTGGACAGGTGGGCTACCTGATTGCTGGAATGAAAGAGGTAACGGAAGCCCAAATAGGAGACACACTGTTTATGCATAAACAGCCAGTGGAGCCTTTGCCTGGCTTTAAGTCAGCGAAACCAATGGTCTTTGCAGGTGAGGAGTAAAATGATTAAAAATGGAATCACCTTTATACAAATTTATAATCAAGAGTAAGTACTAAACCTCCTAAAAGAATAAAGAGTATATTAAGAGTGGTGAGGATTAGAATTTTACCTAAGTTAAGCTAGTGGGGCACATGTTTGTAAAACTTTAGCTTTGTAAGTTTTTTTTCTGGTGACTTAACACATAAAACTGATCTGCAATGATTCTTAGTAAATAAAATAAAGTAAATAAAAGACTGACATTTACTTTTAGCTATGATTATTGCTTCTATGGGCACTACAATCTTGATAGCTGGAGAAGAAAGGTTGAGACTTTGAAAAATGAAGTCCATTTTTGCAACTCTTCATCTTGATCACCAGGTTTCTATCATTCTTTTCTTTTAAAAGCTAGCAGCTGTTTCATTTACTTTGCCAAACGTGGTAACCTGCTAAAGGCAATTTTCAAAATAATTTTGTGAAATAATTAAAAGGTTGAGTGGTTCAGTTGAGCTATTGTCGCTATCTTTTGCTTCAGTAATYGCAACAAATACTTTGAAAGATGACTCCATAAAAAAAATCTTTGTATCATTTCTTAAACTTTTCCTGAGGGGATGGATAAAACTCGTAAACACGCTCATGAAGGGTATGCTTACTGTCAGTGAATGTAGAGGGATAGTATCATCCTGTAGATAGGTATCTCATGTCTGTGTGTTCCTCATGTCTGTAGAACAGTCTATTTTTTTTTTCTGAACAAGTAACAAAGTGGAAATGATACAGTAGGATCTATTTTGAGTGCTAATTATACAGACAGGTCTGGTTATTTAAAAAAAAAAACCTAAACATTAGCTGCTTTTATAGTTTTGTATGACACATTCTTACTGCTAGCATTTTTGAAGGAGCATTTGGGGGAAATAGTCTACTTACTCTTTAGCAACAGGCTTACATAGCAGCTCTTGATTACATCTTAAACATAACTTTATCTTTAGGTTCTAAACAAATAAAATAAAAAAATCTTCATGCTAAGAGGTATATTTGAAAATTAAGTGCACACTAAATCAGATAAATCTCTTTATCACATAATTTTTATCTAATTTGTTTGACAGGAATGTATCCTGTAGACCAATCAGAATATAATAATCTCAAAAGTGCTTTGGAAAGACTGACACTGAATGATTCCAGTGTAAGTGTTCATCGTGAGAGCAGCCTTGCTTTAGGAGCTGGGTGGAGGTGAGGCTTTTATGCTACTTTAGTTTTTTAAAATATTTATAAACTGTTAATGCAGGTTTAAGGCAAATTAAAGTTGAATTTATTTTAATTCGAGTTTAGAAACTTTGATTCAAGTTAATGATAGGTAAAGATGGACAGCATGTGAGCCTATATTTGCAGGGAGTATAAAAAGTATTATGATAGTTTCTGAAGACTCCTGCTATTCAACTGTAGGACTTTGACTTGGTCTTTGGGAGATTCTTTGCTATGTTTATTATTGCCAGACCAACAGTGTAAACATATTAGGGAGAAACAACACCCTGAATTTCCAGGGGCTTTGCAAGCACTTTGAAGAACAGATTTTTTTTTTTTTTCCTAGGTTGGGTTTTCTTGGTCTTTTACACATGGAAGTTTTTAATCAACGTTTGGAGCAAGAATATAATATGTCCGTTATCTTGACTGCACCTACTGTTCCATATAAAGCTATTCTTTCATCCGCAAAGTTGATAAAGGTAAGCTAAATTTATTACAGCTTCATGTCAGTGGCTAAAAAAGTTTAAAATCCTTCTATAAGAGACCTACACTTTTAAAAAATATAGTAGTTCTTTATTTTAACGTGAACATTGGAATCACTGTTATTTAACATTCTTTAAATATTCTATCTTAATTTTACTTCCCACTTTTACCTTCTAGCATTGTTTTAATGAATTTCACCTGTCCTTGAAAAGAAGTGAAAAAGAGAATAATGCACATTGAGCTGAATTCCCCGCAAGTGAAATAATACTTCCAGACTGACTTTGCCATGTCAGAATCCATGGATGTTTTCAGGCGTGATTTAAAGTGGTGCTGTAGATGGTGGCAGGGGTAGGTGGAGGAAAGTCAGGCAAATCATGGTCAAACAGCCTGTATTTTCACCATACTGCAGAGAAACCATTTTTTCCAGTTCTTTTTTGCAAGTAATGATGATGGATTTAGATGACATATTGACAACATCAACATATATTGATTAGAGATTTTTTTTTTTCTTTCTTAYGTGGGAGCCTGTTTTGAAGATCAGTCTTGGAATAAATTTGGGTTGTATAACTCACAGGTGTTCTTAAACAACTGAAAAAAATAGAGCATTTTAAAATGTTGTGTTTATCTGCCTCAGTGTGTCTCTCTGGCTCCATCTCCCTGCGTTTTTTTCCCCCTGAMTTTGTGATTCTGTATGATTCTTTTTAAAAATCAGTGTGTTTGTTTGTTTGTTTTTGTTTTTTTAACTTCTCAGGAGTATGGTAGAGAGGAGATTACTATTGTCAGCCCTGCTCAGTTTCCTGATAAGCTGTCAGTATCTGAATATTTGGAGCCAACAGTTCTCGGCACTATYGTAACACCTCAAATATATATTGGGAAAATAATTGCTCTGTGTCAGGTTGGTATAGAGTTTCAGTTTTGTCAACTGTATTTTTAAGTTCTTTATAATAAATAATAGTAAAGATATTAGGTAGTGAGACATTAAATATCAGTGAAGTGTATCTTTGGATAGTAATTATTAAATACACTTCTTGAAGGAGAATAAGTACTTTAAGCTTGCATGTAAAATTCCTTTTCAACTACAAAATGCTTATGCTAAAAGTTGCCGGTCAAACTCGGTGACAATAGAAGACTTGCTCCAACATCCTGCAGTAGAAAAGTGTATAGCTGGCTTTGATTTCCTGAGGAATCAAAAATGCAGAATCTGCAGCAGAAGAATAAGATCTATTAGTCTGTATAAGTAAATTCACCTTAGTTTGTACAAGTAAATTCACCTGAATGTGACTTCTGTGCGTATTTTGCTGAGGTTTTATACACATTTTCAGTACTTCACTGAAGTACATTTAGAATGGTGGTGGGCAAAAATGTACCCTAAGTGCATCTGAATTAATTTGAAGTGAAAAAGTTTTTCAAATGCCATAAGTAGGTTCTTAAACTTCCTTTGCAATATCTTTTTGTAACTGTTAGCTGTAGTATTTCAAGGTATGTAATACAAAACAATGCTGTACTTATAAGTCAGCTAATAGATGCGTAACATGTATTAAAAAGAATTAAAAAAAAAAAAAATTAAGAACATGCTGCTGGCAGGAGGGGAGATGAGCCTGCCGGGGCTAGTGCATAATACCCTGCAGAAAGCCTCATTTCAGGAAGTGAGTTTTTGAYCGTAACACCTGTACACATAAAAGGCAGCACTGAGCAGAAGCTGGTAAGGATTTCAGAAATTCAGCTTTTGAGAAGAGATATATTTGAACTACTTATCTAGTTAAATTGCAACAATTTCTTTAATTATTATTTTGTCACTCCTTATTTGCTCTGGGACCTAATCAAACTAACATGTCACCCTGAGGCTTTAGGGACTGCAGTTTTCTAGTGTAACTGGATAGCTGTTTATTTTGTTATATTTCTGTCCAGGGGAGTTGAAACATTTTTATTTGTCTAGGGTCGCAGGGCAGTCCAGAAGGATATAGTGTACATTGATGAAAACAGGGTTATGCTGAAATACCTCTTTCCATTGAATGAAATAGTGTTGGATTTTTATGATGCTCTTAAATCTCTGTCTTCTGGTTATGCAAGGTAACTACAACTTCTTTTTCTCTMCTCCCCCAAGGCAGGGTAATTTAAAAAAAATAAAAAGTCTTTGAGTAGAAGACCTAGAAAGGCACAAGGAAAGAATACTGGTGCTGCAAACCCGGTCCTCTTTCACCGTTAGTAAATTAGAATCACTGAGAACCATTGAATATGAGTCACATGCATCACATTTAATCATCTTTCTCTTGTCAGGCTTGTGTTTTTCAGGTGTGCCATGTAAGCTTGCACTTGCTAACCTAGATGAGTCACATTTTTCTGATGTGAGAAGGGACGTTGGTTAATTTAAAAAAAAAAAAATCCTGAAAAACAATACTTCTGTGTTAATTATGTCTCGTGCACGATTTCTGCAAATTCTGATACTAGAATAATACTCAGCTGTTTGCCAAGAGCCTTTCAATTTAACTGAAGAGAAAATGTTGCAAGGCAAATAGGCTTGCATCACATGAGTCTCAAGGGCTCTTACAAATCTTAGGTGCAGAGATCTTGTTAGTAAGATACATTATGTTTTGACAGGAGTAACTGCATTTTCTATTTTATAAAATTAAATTTTATTTTTTATTATATAAATATTTTATATTTCTATTTTATAATTTTATATTTTCTATTTTATAAGTAACAAATGTTTTTAAATGACAGAACTTCATTTTATTCTCTGATTGCTTAAAGACACCTTATGAGGTCAGGGAAATCTACCGTTTGGTAGAGATCTCCTTCAAACAACTGTCCAAGAATTATGCTGGATTTCATTTTATTTAGGTGTTAGCTTTTTTTCAGATCTGACTATACGTGATAGCATTGGCATTCCTCACCTTTATACTTACATATAAGATACACATAATCTAAAATACAACTCTGCATTTCTATTTTAAGAATACTGTGGCAGCTGACGCACAGATAACRTGGCTTGGAAGAAGGGGGTTGGAAATGCAGAGAGAAACGTGGTTGTTGGGGTAATGTGGGTTATATAAACAGTCTGGCAAATGGGAGGATGAAAAGAAAAGTCTAGTGTAGGCGCTTGATTCCCACAAAGCTCTGTTGAGTTTTAATGAACTGAAATGAACTGAAGGGAGAAGCTTCTTTGTATTTTGATAAACTCTTAGGGAGTGCAGCATGAATGTAGATTCTTAATAGACTTATCCTGCCAAGTAGCTGGAATATGGCATGGAGGATGTCTTCTGCTGCTTGGAGCGARGATTATTTGTGCAGTAAATTGCTCCTCCAGTGTTGAAGAAGGGTGCCAAACTGGAGGAGCAACAGTTAAGAAACTTTTTTAAAACTGTGCTCCTACTTTAATAAAAATTAAAGTGTTTTATTAAAAAGTGTGTACAAAACTTAAAATATCCAGAACAAAAAATGCAGAATATAATTTTCACAGACTCTCCATTAACTTTTAAATTGTTTTTCTTTTAGTTTTGATTATGAGGATGCAGGATACCAGGCAACAGACCTTATCAAAATGGACATTCTCATAAATGGAAATSCAGTTGAAGAACTGGCTACTATTATACACAAGTAGGTGGACTGTTTTCTTTAGTTCAAATAATTAYAGACTTGTTAATACAAGAGAATATCCATGCAATACAGTGAAAACATATATCTTACGATGAATGTATTTGAAAACAGCTTTGAAGATTTTACGACATGACCACTTTTGGACAYGATCTGAAAAAGAGAGGCATTTTATAATTAGGGTGGAGTTAGAGACTATGTTTCAGTTAAATCTCAAAAATCTTCTGCTTGCCATTCTTAATTTAAATACTAGATAAAGTGTATCTATAACAATGAGTGGGGGAAGAAAATACAAAATGCCAATCTTCTGAATTGCTGGCAGGTTGAAGACAGACCAGTCTTGCAGATGCCAGATTTATCATTTATAGGCTTTTATTTACTATTGAAAAACTAAAATATGTTTGCTGTTGTGTTGTTGCCACACAGACTAYCAAGAGAATGGAAGTAGTAGCAGTCATGTATTGCTACATGAATGCAATCTTTTGAGAGAGAGAGATGAGACAGTTTTTTTCTCTTTTCAGATTCTAAAGTATGTTCAGTTGTTGAATGTCTTACTTTGATTAGCAGATTACACTTTAGAAAATTGTTTAAAGAAAAATGTTTTTGTAATCTTTTTATAATTTGTACATTTTCTGACCTATTATGACCTTGACATTCTAGTTTAAAATAGCAGTTGAAATTGACTGTAATCAGTATGTCTTCAGTATGAGAGACAATTTCTATTACGTAGTATGAATATTTAAAATTTTCCTGGAGATGTTAATGTAACCTTACTCTCTGTTTTATAAAGTGGGTAGCATGAAGTAATCATGTCRGAGATACAAAATTATGATCTAACAACCTTAACATTTGAGTTGAAAAGATGATAAAATCATTTTCTCCCTGTGGTCTGCAGCTATATATGAGGTTGTGTTGCTCCTTCTAAACGCGCTCTTGACTTTCTCTTTCAGGGAGAAGGCATATGCCACTGGGAAGTTCATTTGTGAACGTTTAAAAGATGCTATACCTAGACAGTTGTTTGAAATAGCCATCCAGGCTGCTATTGGCAAGAAAATCATTGCAAGAGAAACGTAAGTGGAACCACTTTACCCTTACCTTTACCCTTCTGTAAGATTAACCGAAAATAAATTAAATTGTTTGCAGTCAGCACTGCACTTAATGGATGGAGTATAACTTGCAGTATGGATGGAGTATAACTTSCAGTAGCCGTATGTCCACTTCCCTKTTTTGGCTGTAGAAAAAGTTTCTCACCAACGGAAATAAAAAAACTATTTGAAGAACAGTTGAGTCTCTGAAACAGTCAGCCAGAAAAAAAAAAATCCCAAAAACCCTGAACAGTGCAGTTTCAAGGAAAATGTGTTGCAAGCTCAGCACACACATGCACRATTATTTCTTAGCAGTAGCACTTCCTTTAGAACAAGCAATTTCCTTAWCTGTTTTTGTGCTGTATTTGGGCTGTTATAGAATCACAGAATATTCAAGGTTGGAAGGGACCTCTAGAGATCATCTAGTCCAACCTTCCTGCTCAAGCAGGCACACCTAGAGCATGTGGCACAGGGYGGCATCCAGGCGGGTTTTGAAGACAGTTACAGTTGAAACAGAATTTAAACTTCTTTCTACAACTGAGAAATTTTTTTTAGGCATTTGGTTTTTATATCCAAAATTAAAATGTGTCATGACAATGTATCTTAAAACAGTAGAAAAACAAAGTTTAGCATTTTGACAACTCGGTATTTAGCATTATTATAYAAGAGATGCACCACTGATGACATGCACTGTGTTCTATTTTACAGGCTGAAAGCTTACAGAAAAAATGTTGTGGCAAAATGCGTAGGTATCTTTTGAGGTTTCTAGCSTATGCAAACCTGATAGTCTTGCTAATGTGATAGGTGTGTCTTTATATACAAATCAAAGTTGCCTGTACTTCTAAACATCAGTAATATTATCAGATACTCTTTAAGCTTTTATTTTAAAACAATTCTTACAGCATGCAGCAGCTGTAGGTTACAAATGTGGATCTGAAGAAGTAATGGCTTTTTCAAAGCTGCACTCTTACAGCGTGCTGAAGAGGGAGCATGTGTTCACTCCTGTCTCCTCCCCAACTTCTAATAGTTGTGTACATAAAGTGTGTGTATGTACACACACACACACACATATATTATATATATATAACAGTGTATGTAACTCCACATCATCTCTAAATTATTTTTCAGGCTTTATGAARATGTTTCTCTAGATACCGCTTAATCATGACAGTGTCTTAAAAAATGCAATACTTGAATACTGGACAGAACTGTATGAAAAATAGACAAAATGACTAAGAAGTATATCTAAATTAGAAGCAGTATCGTCATTCTACACTGCCCCAGTGTATCTGATGTGGCCTCAGGATGCTGTTCTAAAAGAATTTGGATCTCCTGTAGGTTGATTGAAATATCAGACAGGCTTATGGTAATTTATATGTAGGTAACTGGGTCTACCTTTAATTGTCCAAATAAAACTGCTGTCATTGTTCTTAAGTAGTAGTGTTTGGGGGAAGCTAGATTTTCTTATATTGTGAATATAACTACTCTTTTGGAGCAATTCTTTTCTAATGTCCTTGAACTTACGTTAGTGGGAGGTAGTGCATTTGCATTTAAACTTAGTATTTTCTTCTTCCTTTTTGCAGTATGGTGGAGACATTACAAGAAAAATGAAGCTTTTAAAGAGGCAGGCAGAGGGAAAGAAGCTGATGAGAAAACTTGGCAATGTGGAAGTACCAAAAGATGCCTTTATACGTGTTTTAAAAAGGCAGCCTGACAAATAGATCAGCAACATGCAGTTGACTGTTTTCTCAGTTTGCTTGGCAGTACCACAGTGAGTTAATATCTTTTATCTCTGGGAGAGGGAACAAGTGTGACTTTAAAGGGGTGCAAATTAAACAAAATGGCTAAAATGTACAGCTCTTTGTAAATCATGAAATTAAAGATCTTATTTAACATTACTGATTCTGAAACTATTTATTGCAGCTCCACAGAAGTTCTGTATTCTCAGGAAAACACTAAATGAAGAAGTAATTCTTACTGTCATAAAAAAATCTCCCAAGTCACAGCTATGTTTTTTTTTCCCTTTCAAACATGTTTTAAAGGCTGACTGAATTAAAATAGCATTTTTTTATGTAACATGCAGAGGTAAGAGGCTGAACTAGCAGTTGGGGTTTTTACCCTAGAATCTCTAACTGAAGACACATTATAGGCACAATAAGCTTGATGACAGAAGCTAGTTAGAGAACAATTGAGATACTCACAGAGGCAGATACAGTTCTAGACCCCTTCAAAACGGGGTATGTTAATGCAGCAGAATTGCAAGGGTAGCATCTGCCTTTTGCATATGGAAATTAAAATAATTATGAAAGACTGCAGCTTTGTTTTCTTTGAGAGAGCAAAAGAAATAAATAACATTCCTTAACTACTCAGTGTTTATAATGACACAGTGAGATAAAGTGCTTCAGAGAAGTTGTCTTTAATGCATCATCATTTAAACTTACAGACATTAACCTTCTGTAAATTAACTTATTTGCAGGCAGATAATATGAACAATACAATTAAACCTGTCTACCTTCAAAAAGGAACACTTAGATTTCTTATGTATAAAGCTCAAATACCAAAAAATATAAAAATCCTAAAGTAACTTGAAATAGATCAGAAGAAAAAGTGGCAAAAGTTTAGCATTTGTAACTGGTATAGATTGTTATAATACTTTGAAGGATCAGGTGCATTTTTAGGCACTGTTTCAAAATCTTACTTGCCTAAAATACATAGTAGGACTTGATCTACCCAAAACTATTTGCACAAGATAATTTAAGGCAACCACGTGCAAAAGCTCAGTGTGCATTTGATACATGTAAACAGAACATTTCATAGTAAAAGATTTGTGCAGCTATGGCCAAAGACCAAAACCATTCTGCCTAGTACACAAATGTCAAGTGTAGTTGCACTAACAGAGCCTTTAAAAAAAAACTGAAAATAAAGTATCATTCTCTAATACAGAGATCACATCTACATCTGCTTCTGCTAAATGAGTGCTCAGCTGCTTCCCCCCCCCCCCCATGCAGTCTTCAGTAAGTTTATTCTGTTCCATTTAGTTACTGTAACRGCCAAAGACAGAGTTCCAAGTGTTAAAACAGTGTACAACAACTAGATATGGAATGTGCATATACAGAGATTGGACCTTTAAAAAAATACAGTACCTAGGATTCCCCATTTTAGCCAGTTTTCAGCATATTGCATAGCAGTAAATTCATCTGCTACCTAAAAATGTTGCTGTTCACCCACATGGAGTTCCTCCTCAATTCTTCCTTCAGTTTCCTTTCATACTGTACAGTGGGTCCACAAGTTTATTGTGCACATGCATTAAACCTTAGGGGGAAAGCAACAATGCCAGCTTTACATTAGTCATAACACACTTTCAACAAGTTTTTCTATCCACATTTTTATTTGTGGAGTTTACTTCAAGTACACATCTCAAACAGTTCACTAAAAAGGTGGACTGACTCTTCAAAGAACTTAATTACTTTGTTCTTAAAGTTAGCGTTATTCCTACATCACCCAAATGTTGACTGCTTCAGGAGAAACTGATGAGGGATGCAAAATGCATCCCAGAACAGCCTATCCCACAGCAAACTAGGCAAAGAACAGACCTCGAGTATTTCCAAATAAATTAAGAGAATGCATGACAGAATGCATGACAGAAATTCACTTTTCCTTTATATTAAGGCAAAAACTGAAAAGTAGCAAAGTAAAAATTCCATTGCTGCATAATTTGTAATAAAAATCAGATTATTAATAGATAACAGTTCTAACATTCTAGCATTATGGTGTTACTATCTTTGTAATTGCTRTATTTCTGTTCCTAGACAATAGTCTAGATATTTTTAGTTATTTTAAGGCAGATTCAGAACTTCRTATCTTAGCAGATTTACTGTTTTGCTCATTTATAAGTCACCGTAACGTAAAAGAGATCAAGAAGGTGCAGTGCTCTTTTTATGCTGAAGTTGATCTAGTAAAAGTGTTACCTACATTTGTTTTTTTAGCCATTTAGCCACCTCATGCCACCTTAATGACTAACAGCAGTAATTAATCCACGTTCAGTATTCTGCAAATTAAGAGTTAAGCAAAACACAAAACTAAAAAATGATTTCTACAGTTACACAATGTAAATATTATGTGATATTAAAGGAAGAACAGAGATTTTTTTAGAAACCCTGAAACTCAAGTTTGGTAGTAGAGCACCTCCCAGAGATTATTGGGTAGCCAGGAATGCATCAGKGCATCATGTGGCAAATTTACCGTCACTGTAGCAACAATAAATTTCAATATTTAACTATATAATCTGATGTTATTTAAGTGACCATACCAGGCAGTATCTGTTCCCAATCTATTTACAAAATAGTTAAAAATGTAAGGTAAAATTACCCTTAAAAATGCAGGTATTATTTGCTTTCCAATAAGTGATACATTTTATCCTACTGAACAGTGGCTTTTTTTTTTTCTCTCCTTTCCAAGGTAATGCCTTAGCTTCAAGTTTTTGCCTTCAAGTTTTTTTTTTTTTTT
>NW_020454427.1:479193-489497 GCF_003342845.1 Nothoprocta perdicaria
TGACTTGCTGTCTATGTTGACTACCATTTTTTTTTTTTTTTTTTTTTAAATTGAAGATGACTTTCTCAGATTTCCTGAAACATAAGTATTGCTTTGACCTACAAGGGAAAGAAAGCCAGGAGTGTCTCCATGGAGTTTAACAGGAAGGGGAAAAATAATAAATAGACATTCAGTATAAGAGTCATTGATGAAGGAAAAAAGTATTAGCTGCAGATTAGATCTATATTAGAACTTCAAAGCTTTCCACTTCCTGACAGTTTCTTTTCTAGAAGAGGAAAAAAAGAGAGAATTCCCCACTTTTCCTAGAGGCATTAAAAACAGAGGGACTAGCGCTGCCATATTTCATGAGGGATATTTAAATCCTCTTGGTCAAAGTGTATTTCAAGAACAGAGTTAGAAACAAGAGCTGATATTGGCAAGGCCCATCCCCTTGGTTGATGGAAGATAACATGCTTTATTTCAAAGGAACAGCCTTGCTACCTATTTAACTCAAGTATTATTTGAATAAGTTTATACAGTTTCAGAGAAGCATGCACAGGTGTGGACAAAGCTTCCTGGCATTAACTCTTTTCTGCAAAATAATCAATAAATTTACAAATAGTCAAAAGTTATGGGTAACTAAAGAAGAGTTATTCTAACTATCAGCCAGTGTGACAGTTTATTATCTAACAGTACTTTCAAGTTTCATACCGTCTTGATTTTTTTAAATGGTGAGAAATTTTAGTAACTAGCATAATTAACTAGTCCTTAAGAGCTGCTTAGCATCTTTAGTCTAACTTGAAGATCAACACAGAGAAAGAATCCAGATTTGACTATTGATTTCCCTTCCATCTTAAAATGAAAAAAAAAAACCTCAAACTGCTTTATGACTGGGGAAAGTTCAGCTCATTTAAAGTAAACAATTTCTAAAAATTCTATTTCTCTGTATATATTACAAGGTAATTAAATACAGTGTGAAAGAATAGCATCCATTCACATACTGTAGCCCTTTTTCTTTTTTTAAAGCAATGTTGAATATCAGCATCATGCCTAAAAATGCTACACTAGTATATTTGTATCTTCTCTTAACAAAGCTTGCTTGTATAAAGTATTATTTTTCATCCAAGTAGCCTAGATAACAAGCCTAAACTCCCTAAAGTTCAGCTTTGAAAGTAGTAGGAAGGAGTATTTAGTAGTGTGATGCAGGTGAAGACTATCCCTCCCACATACACCAACAGGATACTGAAAATCTCAAAAATTAAAACAGTATCTACAAGTAAGCACACTGAAGATCTAATTAATTTTGCAATCTAAAGCATCTATGGACACCAGTGATGCAATACTCTAAGAATATTTTCATAAATAACAGTGTAGATCTCAGATACTTCAGTAACAGGAAAATTCAAGTGAGAAAGCCTACYGTTGTGATACAAACACGACTTCTCTGCTTTCACCTACAGCAGCACAGTAGCTACAGCTCCACAGAATTGCATACAGCCTCGGCAAAGTGGAACAAAACTGCAAGTAGGAATTCCCCATGACTACCAAAAATTCAGCGTTACCTTAAGCCTACCTAAATATACCTACTGCAAATACGAACAACAGTGCAAGTGTGCAATGTATTAGGAGCCAGTATGGACTGTTGTGCCAACTGCACTGTATGCAAGATGTCCTCAACTGACTTCCAAGTCTGCGTCACACGTCAGTTTAACTAGACAACGCTTTACAAGATACCAAATGGCCAGTCATAACAAAACAAGTCATAAAAAAAGTATAATGGAATATATCATGATTAATACATCTCTCAAGTGTCCTTTAAGCAAGACTTTCCAGTGTGTTTATGACCAGCATTCTAGACACAGACTGCTGCTGTTTTCTGAACATGGAGTCGAATATTACTCAACTGCAAAAGTGAGAGCAATGAAAAGACCTTATTCAAAGGACACTTTTCAGGAATATCAACTGACACACTCTGATCTCACGTGTAAGAAACACTGTRTCTCTTATCACTGTTCCACTCAACACAGAAGTTAACATTTCTTGTTTTGAATACATTTTATACATTAGCTACCCTAATGTGTTGGAAGGCCCAGACTTAACATAATTTTCAATATGAGTAATTCTTCTAATTCAGTGCTCACCTTTAAAGTACTTTACAGTTTTAACTCTTAATTCTAAAGTGGCATCTTCATCACATACAAAGATAGTGCGAGGGTGCTGCTGGAAAGCAGAAACTGTCCACATATGATTGACCCCTTCTTCAATTGCTTTGTACAATGCAAAAGCTTTATGTGCACCTGTTATAAGAATCATCACCTGCAAAAGAAAAGTCTCCGTTTACTTTCAGTCCCAGTTTATATACCAGCTTGAAAACAGATCTTGAAAACAAAGACATGCAACTAAAACCAAAGGAGTTCTTACTTCTCTAGCATCCATCACTGTACCCACACCAACTGTTAGCGCCATAGTTGGTACTTTAGATAAGTCTCCATCAAAGTATTTAGCATTTGCCAAAATGGTGTCCATTGCTAAAGTCTTTAATCTCGTTCTTGAAGACAAGCTTGATCCTGGTTCATTGAATGCAATGTGGCCATCTGGACCTATGCCTTTTCAAAGTTAAAAAAAGTAAATCATTCCAGAGCTAAAAGTCAACAGATAAGCTTTTCTTTCACAGGGGGTTAGCTTAAGAATGAATTCTCTAGCCCCATGCTTTCAGTAAAACACACTGAAAACTTATTTCAGAGTAAGTTATTATTGAAAACTGGACACCAGCCAGCCTGCTTTGATATTCAGACTGATTTTTGTTAGTCACAGAACTTTCTTATACAGTATTTGCAAGTACATTTTTTTAGCAATTTTCTAAAAATAGCAACTACAGATCTGGTGCATTTGTTTGAATTTTAATTGATCACAGAATGTTTTGTCATACCTCCRACAAACAGATCAATCCCCCCGGCTTCTTCTATTTTCTTTTCAAACGCGTCACATTCTGCCTGTAGATCTGGAGCATTCCCATCAAGGATATGAGCATTATTTGGATCTATGTCAATATGCTTAAAGAAGTTATTCCACATGTAAGAATGATAACTCTCTGGATGATTTCTGGGAAGCCCTGCAACCGTTACAGTGAAGTTAATACATTACAAGATTGATTTAACCCACCTTGATCATTCTACTGTACATGCAACAAACATGGCATGGAAGACAAAGTTTTGTTTTGTTTTTAAAAAAACACAAATCAAATCACAATTTGAAATAATATTTGGGTTTTCCTATTGCTATGCAGCAAGGTAATTGTTTCAGTACATTCACTTTGCACAAATATCACAAAGAAGGTAAGATCTTCAAAAGAAAAAGTGACAATATTACATGACAAAGTACTTCCTGTGAGAGTGTTTCAGTTCTTTACAAGCACTGATTTTTCTGGGATCTGCTTGGACCAGTAATACCTCTTTGCACTTTTGAGAATAAGACACATGCTTAAATTACACAATGCACATGTAGAAGCATAAACCTATTAGAAACTGATCTTGTCCTCTTATATGTTTAGCGATTTTAACGTTGAAAGTTTCAGTGTACCAATAATTAATACCACAGCTTACCAACATATTCATCCATATTGAAAGTCTTTACATATTTGAAAGACAGATCTCCGTTCTTGTGATATTCTATCAGCTTCCTGTAGCATCCCAAGGGCGTACTCCCTGTTGAATAAAGTTTTGACACTGTGCTGTATATCCACACAACATTTTCAGAGTGTATTTACATCTCTCCATAGTCAGAATTTGCTACAATGTTTTTCCAATAGAATTAAACCTATTATTATCATAACTATTTTTTAAGCAAGAAAATTTCATATTTAGATTACAAATATATTGGAAGTATTATAAAAAAAAAAAAAAACCTATTAGCAGAGATGCAAATACATTTTTAGGTTACGTAGATTTTGAAGAAACTTGCCTGTTGGTAGACCAAGTGTGAARTATCTCCCTTGACTTGGCTTGAATTGGATAATACGATTACAGATGTATTTTGCTGCCCATTCACTAGCCTGGTCATAATCTTCAAGGATTACTAGTCGCATGATGGCGGTGAGGGACTTGTGCAACAAAATGAACTTAAACCTGGGGAAAACGTTAAAAATTTAAAATAAGCCCCACATAAATATCTATAAGCCGCTTAAATAAGAAGAGCTAAACAATCACCTTTTATAGTAATATATAGCAAGGCATAGTAAAGACAAAGGATATTTTACTTGCATAAATTTTGTATTCTTGMAGTCCTAGCTCAAACTGCTGTACAGTGGAGCAAACAAAAAAAGCACCTACAGAACCTAAGCAACAAACACCAGCCAGTTAGTTATTAGAATTCATAAATTTAAAGCAATTTGTGAGAAAAAAAAAAACAGCGGAAACGAGATAAAGCCACATTTTGAATTCTTATCTTAAAAAAAAAAAAAAAAAAAAAAAAAAAAAAAAAAAAAAAAAAAAAGCACTGTTTTATGTTTCACGACAGCAGCCGGCTCGGAGAGAAGCAACGGGCACCAAACGGCATCAACACCAACTCGCAGCAAGAGAAGCGTTAACGGACCGAGCGCGGCGGCCGCTCCCGCGCCACCCGCCGCGGGAGGCAGCGGCCGGACCCCGCGGCCGCCGCTCACCCCGCGGAGCCGGCGCCGCTGCAGGCGGCAGCGCGCAGGGATCGTCACCACCCGCTCCGCTCCGTTCCGTTCCGTTCCGCACCGACCAGGCCGCCGCCGCCGCCGCCCCGGCCGCGACACCCGGAAGCGCCCGGCGAGCAACGGAAAACGCCTCGGTGGGGCGAGGCCGCGCATGCGCGGGGCGGCGGCCGTTGGCGGCGTGCGGGCTGTGGCGTCGCCGTGTGGGGAGCTCTGGGAGGGTGCTGGTTGCYGCAGTGCTTGAAGCTGCTGCAAAAGCGAATGCTTGTGGTTATTGGTGGGGAGAGGAAGAAAGTCCCCTCTCTGCTGCTTTAGTCTCAAAGCAGTGTGTGCTACCTGCCYATGCCCACAAGGTTCAGTGGGGGAGAGACCAGTTGGATATTAGGAAAACTCTCTACATGGAAGGTGTGGTGACGCATGGAACACACTGTCCAAGGAGAGTCACCRTCCCTGGCRGTGTTCAATAAATGTGTAGATGAGGCACTTAGGGACATGGTTTAACAGGCACGGTTGAATGGTTTACAGTTGGACTCGATGATCTTGAAGGTCATTTCCAACATAATGATTCATGATTCGGTGGGGCTCATGAGAAAGGGAAGCAGAGCCTGCTGGAATGGGTGGTGCTGCAGGAGGAGCTGCTCGTGTTAGCTCGGTTTCCCTGGGCAGAGCAGTGTCATTCAGCTTCACTTCTTCCCCACGAAGGCTGTTTCTGGTGCTGGGTGTATGGTTAGACCCATGTGCCTTGTTTATCACCGTGCAAGTAGAGCTCCCTTAGGAATCTTTGCTCTTTCACACAATTCTTGTAGTTACCACAACACAAAGTTTCACTAAGATCAACATTTTGACCAATAATTAGTAATTGCTCATTAGTAATGACCAAAAAAAAAAAAAAAAAAAGCTTAAAATTCCAGTGGTTGGGATTCCTGTACTGCAAGTTCTTTAGGGGCTTAAGGAATATGCAGAGTGCTATTTCCGTGTCTGGATGTTCTGCACTTTTCCCTACTTGTAAATTCTGAAGAGCTCTCTGTGCCTGTTGTCTTTCAGCATATCTTRGCAATGTGATCAATTGCTGCTTCTAGTCACTGTCAGACAATTTCCCCATCCTTTATGAATTTATTCAATGCCACCTTTCCTTGTCCCTATGCTAATGCATAGGTTGTATTTTTCCCAAGTATTTCTTCAAAATTTCCTTTCTGGTAATATGTTTAGATAAATACAGCACACTGTGTGCACTGTGTGTTGCAAGTAATTAGAAAAAAACTTAATTCCTTGCTAGTTTTCAGGCCCATGAGTAGTATGACTAAAGATTTCTTAAAATTACATGTAATATCTAGATTCCAGTGCCCTGGTGCTTTTGATATTCAACAAGTTGATCTAATTTTTATAYCTCTGCTGTGATCAGGTAGTTTTGGTACTTCAAAAAAAAAAAGAAAAAAACTAGTAATTCTTCAGTTATCTTCAGCTATCTATTCAAGTGACTGGGAATGTAAATGAATGTGCTTCAATAGCAACCTTGCTAAACTGAGTTTCACCTGAGGAGGGACACCTGAATTTAGAAGGGTAAATCCAATCTTTTAACAAAGTAGCTGTCCCTTCAGATTTGGTGGGGTAATCTCCTTTTCAGTTTGATGACCAAATGTTGTAGGTCCAGCATTAGGACCTACAAAGAAAAATGACCCAACCTGAATATTTGTGGTAACGTTTAACCACACAAGTCGGCTTAGAATTCACTCCCATCTTTCTTGCTCATCAGAGTGAGTAACGACCCATCCGAGGACCAGCTGTGYCTCTCACCTTTCATGTTTAATGCTAGTCTTGGTAGAACTAAGACAATAAGTGGCTGCCTTTCAGATACACAGATGGCAAAATATTCCCAACTTGCATCTGCTCAGGCTACAGTGGTCTCATGAATTTCAGTAGAATCTGCTGGAGTTTTATTTGCAGTTCCATAGGGAATTACTTGACAGCCTGATGCCTTCACTTAGAAACTAACCGGTGCGAGCCCTTAATGCTTAACCAATGCTGGGAAGAACATATGGAGAGTTGTGCATTATGTTTACGTAGTAAACATAGTAAAAATCAGGCAGGTTTGTGGGACAATTAGTGACAAAGTTCACTGTAGTAAATCAACACATGGTGAAGGTCAGAAAAAGTAAAAAGAATGAGAAGGTTGCAAAGAGGACTCTTGCCAAGTAAGGGATTGAAAGTAGAGGTTGACGAAGCAGCAATGAGAAGATGAATTAGAAAAGACCTTGACTTCTCCTCTTACCAAATTAAGCTYTGTAGTATACCAGGCAGATGGTGAATGTGGAGACAAAATAACATAGCAACTGAAACCTTTTAAAAAGCAATAACTGTAGGAGGGAGAGGAGAAAAACTGCAGTTGAAATGAAGTTTTAAATTTTTCAGACCTCTTTGAAAAAGAGGTGAAGTGGAAGATGCCCTTGGACACTGTTTTAGGCCACATACTCAATATATTTCTATTTTTCTATGCCTGAAGCATATTGGACTTCTGGTATCTTCACCTTATTTTCAAATATAACCTTGAGGAGGGTGAATTTATTTGGTTACTGCTTGCAAAATCTGAAGATAGTTTTCCATGCTTATGTTTCCTGTACTTGTTATGATTTTATTAAAAGTTTCCTTTATATTAGACCTCAGCACCTTCATTCTTACTAGCTTCAGTGTCTTCTGCTTTAATGCAGCAATTCAGTTTGGTCAAAATTCCAGTAAAATAATAAACATCAGATAATGGTACCAGGATATGCCAATGGAGGCACAGAAATGAAGCRTCTTGCAAAGCGGCACCACTTCTGTTTTCACAGGCAAGGCTTTGACTCGGTTTGTGAAGCTGTACCCAACAAATAAGTACCGTGTGCTTTTGTTTCTAGTTCCTGTTTCCCCTAAGCCACGTGCTTGTGTTTTTTAAGAGTTGTCTGTTCAGGGTTGTCTCTTTCTAAGTGTTACCCATTCTCTTAACTGTCTATTTTGATAGAGATTTTATCACCAAGTGCCAGCTAGTTCTGAATGTCACTACAGAGCAAGCAATAAATTGGAGGAGAGGTGAAAGGAACATGACATAAGTACTACACCATCATCTCCTCATCTCATTGCTAGTAAATTGTTYGGTGGAGTTACGCAGGAATTCAGTGCTGGTACTACTAAAGCCTACTAGGTACTACTAGGAAACCAGAAGGCAGAGCTGTGTGTTGCAATTCTTCATGTTGTTGTCCTCCCTTCACTACTGATGTTTCGGTTGCTTGGTAGGYGTCTGTGCCTCTGTCTGTACCCCTGTAATGTGGCACATTGGGAGCCAGACTCTTTTGGAGCSCAGTGACAGGACAAGAGGCACAAATTGAAACACAGGAGCTTCTGTCTGAACAGGAGGAAAATCTGTTTAACCTGCAAGGGTGAGTGCTGCAACACATTGCCCAGAGAGGCTGTGGAGTCTCTCCTTCCTTGGAGATACTCAGAAGCTGTCTGTGCAGCTCACTCAAGGTGGCCCTGCTTGAGCCAGGGGGCTTGCACTAATCGATTTCCAAGGTCCCTTCCAACCTGAGCTGTTCTGTAATTCTGTGACTCTTGATGCTGAAGGAGGTTTCTGACAGTGCTCTCAGCTCTTGTTTGAGCCCAACCCCATGCAGAGTGCACAGCTCAGGAGATATTTGCTGACTCTTCTGTCTGTCCCTCCCTCATCTCCAGCTTCTATCCATAGCTATTAAGAAGGATTTCAAGGTGTTTGCATATGGATATTGGTGGTAACCAACTTCAGGGACGGCAATGCACTTGTTGAGGCCTGGAAACTCTRGTMAAACAAAAGRGGAAACAAATGCCTGCTGACCACCTGAGCTGAATCAAGGCACAGATCAAAAAAAGGGAAACCCCTGCTGACCACCTGGGCTGAATCAAGGCATGGATTGACAAAAGGAGGGAACTCCTGCTGATCACCTGGGCTGAATCAAGGCACAGATCAAGATGATGGCAGCTGCCTCAGACCTGCTCATGGGCTGGTGCCTCTTTGGCCCTGTGTTCCTGGCTAGTCTTGTTTTCTGCTGGATCTATACGTGCAAGTATCAGAGTTGATGGGGAAGCAAAGTAATTTCAACCATAACAGCTATCTTTGCATTGATAGTTGCTTTTGTCTCATCAGCACTACTGCTCGTGGACATATTTATGGTGTCGTATATGAAAAACCCAAATGATTGAGGAGCTGGTGACCCTGCTCCGTGGGTACCCCGTGGTGCCCCACCGATTGCTCTGATGGTTCTGACTCCTTCCTGCCCAGTGGGCATCCTCAGGAAAGCGCAGACAGGCTGGTTCACTGCAGCCGCGGCGCTCGGCTTCTGGGATGCGGCCCACGCCTGGAGCTGGTGTCCTCATCGGAGCACGTTCAGAAAATRTGAGTAGCCTGACTGGGGGAGTTGAAGCTCGGATGACCTGCATCTCAGGTGACAGTGTCTGGAAGCTTGGCTAGCAATAGTTGTTTCAGATTTCTACCTAGATAGACTTTTAATATTTTCTAAATGCATGGTGGGAAAATCTGTAATGTGATCGTCTTAGGAAATCATTGTGCAGGCACTAATAATATATAGATAGTGTAGCACTACAGCACGCTGTCGTGTGTCTTCAGCTTCTGGCTATATGCAGGCGGAGTCAGTGGGTGTCCCAGTGCCAAGGTTGTCTCCTGATGGTGCTTGTGCAGAACTGAACACAGTTCACACGGTGTGAAGCTTCATGCCTGGCTTCCAGGAACCTCGCTCTAGGTGAGAGGTGACTAGAAAAAAATCATGCTCAGTTGAATAAGGGTTTTCGAGCATCATCCCTTTTTTTTTTCCGCTGAAGACTCTTTGCTTTTCCCTTCCAGGGGCCTCGCTGTGTGAGCCGCGAGGCGGCGCGTGCGGGCCGTGGCGCGCGGCGCGGCCGGCAGGGGGCAGCGCGGCGCCGCCGCCTCCGGGGCTCCCGTCCGCGCGGCGCGGGGCGGGGCGGGGCGGCAGCGGCCGCCGCCTCAGGCGCGGCCTGTTCCTCCGGGTCCGCGTAAATACTCACGGGGAAAACCTTGACCTTCCGTGGTGTCTGGCGTTAGGAACTCGGCACGGCGCTGCTGTGATTGCTACCGTGCTCACCTTTCAAATCGCYGACTTCCCCTGCGGACCGTTTCTGCTGTTACTCTTTCTCTTCCTTTTTAAAACTCTGAATTCAGTGCTTCAAATGAAGCAAACTGTTCTTAAATGTTAAGTAGTTAATATATAGTCTTGTACGCCTTAAATTCTTACTGCCTTGTTTCTTGACTTAAGTAGTTAGCTTGAAACAGAATCCTAATGAATCTTACACTCCTCTCCATTTTTTTTTTCATATTTATAGTAAAATAAATATCCAGGAAAATGTAATTTATGTGTTATATTTTTCAGAAGATTTTCCAGCTTATAGTAGYTTATTTTTGGAAGCACTAATGGTATTCTTTATCATGTGTCCATTCAGTGAGGCTGACCCAAGGTGGGGCTTGGGCAGCGGGTCAGAAGCATCCTTGGGTGTAGCCTTCAGAACATGCTGCAAATTATTGATGCATCTTTATCTCTAGGTGAATCCAGATTATTGGGTATTTTTCTATCTTCCTAATATGTAGCTGCTTTTTTTTTTTTTTTTTTTT
>NW_020454427.1:489802-582854 GCF_003342845.1 Nothoprocta perdicaria
TTTTTTTCTCTCCTGTAGGTGCCAGGGGTTCCCATAGGGCTGTCCAGTTGTCTGGCTGGGGTAGTTCCCACTCATCTCCCACCTGTCCAACCTCTATCAGACCGTGGCACTGAACAGCACTGATCATTCTCATCAATTTGTTCATCTTATTTTGAACTTTGAGAGGCATGTGCTGTTGCAGTGTTAAATACTATTATTTATGTGTCATAAACTACCTTGCATTGCTCTTTTTAGGAGTGACCATGTGTTGTAACATGGAATCRGAGATAATGTCCATAAAATATTTTTTGTTGGAATAAATAGCAATAGCTCRTTATTTTGATTGAATCATCTGGTTTTCATTGCCACCTATCAAGCTAAAGGGCAGAAGAGTGGAAACTCTTGAGGCCAGAATTGTCCCTAACTCTCTAAGATGGTACCACATCTGTTATTTCTTCAACAAAGTCCTCACAAGGCCAGACATTGCAAACATCTCGCCTTTTTAGAGATCTAAAAATATATAGAATGTAACCCATTTACTTCAAAACCCATAAAATCCATTCAATCTCCAGGTAGTATAACASAGGCTCAAACAGAATGTGAAAAAATGTGCATATCTCAATTCACCTCRAGGACAGTGCAGCCTTGGAAGGGAAATAAATGGGCAGTTGACAGGATCTTTGGCTTCAAATGCTGCTTTTATTGGGCACTTGGGGAGGTTTGGAACTGTGCTGTGCTCTGACCTAGGTAGTGCCAAAGGCTTCGCCTCTCCTGCCTCCCTGCACATCTAGGAGCACAGAAAGACAAACCTCATCATAACAGCAAAGGCAGGAGAGGGAAAACACTTAGAGTGGCTCCTGTTCTTTAAGCACATGGCACCTGGAACTGCACCCTCGGCTTGACAACAYGAATAGCTCCCTCCCTGCAGGCATGAAGCAAAGGTGACACGAGCATGACCAAACTACCACCCAAGCAGAGGGTTAGAAAACATTTTCCTCACGGTATATGGGCTGGTATGGTGCTGGTCTTTGGTTAAGTTTAGTTTGCAGGTGCAGCTCTATAGGATATATGATCATATTTTTATCTGCCTTGAAGATCACAGCCATTCCTACTGCGCCTCCTCTTGCACTTCTTCTCCTGCAGCTTTACTATTTTTGAGGTCATTTTCTGGCCAGGAGGATAGTTGTCCCAATCTGTGCAGACAATGGAAGATTGTTTCAGCAAGTACTTCATCTGGTTTCATGAAAACTAATCTGTCTTTCTGGTGGTGTTAGACTGCTTATGGGCATTTTATTCTTTCAGATGGTCTTTATTCTGTGTAGGCAGTGTTTATGGTAGTCCCCTGCCTCATTTAGTTACTGAAGCTGTGACTGTTTTCCTGATAGTGGAAGTGTGTGCTTTCTGCTGAACTCCTGCAGAAGTTTCAAGTTGTTTGCTGGTGTTCGGTGGGGTGATTGGTAGCGCAAGGGAGGCATTTCTGCAGATCCCCAGACAGTGCATGAAACAGGCCACGCGTGTATCTTTCTCTGAGGGAAAGAGGTGCCTGGAGAGGATAGGGGCCGCGCTCTGGGGGCTGGGCTCACCTGCCACTTTGTAATTTTGGAACTGGAAGAATTTTTAGATCACAAGCCTGACTTAGGCTGTTTACAGAGCTCTGCCAAAACTGACTCTGTAACAGATTGCACTCACGTCTTTCTCTCTCCATATGTGTGTGTGTGTGTAAATATATACACACACGCTATATATATATATGTTTCTTTCTCACTCTGTGTGTGTATATATATACGCACATATACACACGCACTCATACACCAACACTTAGATTTGTATGTGACTGTGTGAGATGAATGGAAGTAGGGGGTGCTSTGGATGTGAATGAGGGTTTCAGCCATTAATCTGATTTATGGCTGCATCTATTGAAGTCGTATATGGTACTCAGGGCTACTTGCACTCTGAAATTCAGTCTGTAGCCTTTGTTGCTACAACTGACATCTGTTTCAGTACCTTGCAGCCAATGTACCCCATGAGTTTCTGTAATTGCTGTTGGCAGCAGACACAGCCAGATTATGTCTAGGAGTAGATGTTCCTGCTGATTTCAATTTATGCAAGGCATGGMTCCACAAACAAGTCACTTCAGAAACCGCAAATGGATGGAAGGAGTCAGCTCTYATCTGATTCACTGATGTGTAGTTTAAAAAAAAAAAATTATGACTCTTTTGTATAAATATGACCCCTCTTGCTTACCAAAGGCTTTCTCTGTTAGATGCAGGGATAAACCATCTCTCTGAAGGGRGAATATGGGACAGTTGCCTCCATCCTTTCAGCTGCTTTGCCAAATGTATCACAAACGAACGACACCCACAACACTGAATTCCTCTTCTCTYCCAGTCCCTGCAGTCCCCCACACAAGTAGATGTGCCACGTGATGGGCAAAAACCYCAAAGGCTGCTTCAGAGCATAGCAACTGGGCCTTTCACCCAAGGTCTCTTCCTCTGCCATTTTCACCTTTGTTGTTGGCCTGCTCTTCAAAACTTCTGGCTGTTAATGCTCTTACCTCATCTCCCMTATCCCAAAGCTTCTTGGTCAAATCACAGTTTATAGGATTTTCCCAGCAAACAGGTGCTTTGCAAGATTGTGATTCCTGAGTTGGGTGCCTGGAAGGGAGGAGTTGGAGCTGTGCTGCTTAAAACAGCCTTCACCTGTCCCTTGGTTCACCGAGAGCATTAATGCCTTACTAGTTGTATTAGACAGTGTTAAACTTAGAGGAGGAGATGTCTGGCAAAGCCCATGTCTTAGCACAGGGGATTGAAGAAAGGGAGGCTGGGGGGGTCTACGTGGTGCGTTTGACATAAGGGCTCTATTCAGTGAGGTCCCATAGACCCAAGCTGTGCTGTGCCTTGTTCCCTAGTGTAGCCTGAGCTATCAGCCCTATTACAGGGCTTTCAAAAGCAGCTGAACTAACTGATGGAAGAAAATTCYATATGAGACCGCTTAATGCAAAGACAAAATGTTTAGTGTGTTCCCTTTTGGGGAAATAATCACAAATTTCTTGTCCTGCTTTTCTAGTTTTCTTCTTATACCTGGTACTACATGGTCTTTACTGGATAAATAAAATACTGAGCTAGATTGAGCTGTGGATTGAGTCTACATAGTTGTTCTTACTTCTACTGCCTTGCAAACATATCTACAGATTGGGAGCCTTCCAGACACAGCAGATGCTAGCTGAGAAGAGCATGCTGTTGGTCAGTGCCATAAGAAACAACATAAGCTGGAAACAAAAAGTGCAGAAACATGAACAAAAAGAGAAAAGTGAAGACAGGCTTGCAAGAAATAGCCACTGGAGAGAACAGGCAGAAGGGGAAGAAGAATGGTCCTGCTGCCTCCAAAGCCTACAGCACAATTAGGGGCTGGAGGGCTGCGTATCACTTCTGTGCATAATGATCCAAAAGAAAGTGTGTGCCACTGCTTAACACAGTGGATTTTTACAAGTTTCCAGCCATGCACGTGCATTTCATTTACAAACCTTTTATCTGTTCATTTTCAGTGTACTCGTGGTACCAAGCCACCCCATCCAGTGCATTTTCCAAAGGTTGCCTAGCGTCCTCTTTTTGCCTTTTGATTCTCACAACCAGCTGTAATTATCCTCATCAAGGTACAGGTGTTTTCCTTTTTTTCTCCCTTAGATCAAGATGCYGCTGAACTCCTCCTCTCTCTGTAGAGCTGCTCTGCAAGGCAATATTGCCCTCTGGGGCAAAAGTTCCAATTCAGAAGAAACCTTGTCAAAGTGTAATCTACATTTTCTAACCTACATTTTGTGTTTACTTTTGTTAGAAWTCATATACAGTGAAGCAGAAAGCCTCAGCAGTTGTTTTCCTTGAGCTTCATTATTAGTGTATGGAAAAAATGTACTTTTTTTTTTGCAATTACCCATGCCTCTGTATTTTGTTTTACTGATTTCCTAGTTTTGGCAGCTGATTACTGAAAGATACCCTGCTAAAGGCAATGCTGCCTTCTGTGGCCTCATGCTGGTGGAGCACTGTTTCCTGGCAGGTGCATGGGAGATAATATTGAGGAGATGTTCTCCTCAATATCTTTAGTTTTCTTTCTCTTTCCATTACACCATTTTTCCCTTTCCTTTCTGTCTAGCTCTTCAGCTAGAGAAACTTTGCAATGTATATCATACCAGTGATATTTATACCAGTGATATTTTATTAGCCTTTTGGTGCCTGCATAGTATGGTTTCTGACAAGTGAGACATTGCTATCAAATCTTTAGGATTGGTGAAGATTTTCATAGAACACATGGCTTTGGGCACATGAGTAAAATGTTCTTTGGGATCAGATGGGCCATTTACTAAGGTGTAAGGAGCTAGGTTTGAAGAGGTTTGCCCTGCCATCTGTCATACTGTCATTTCCAATAAATGCTATGTCACTGAAATGTCCCTACAGCACAGACATTGGCTGGAAGCAGAGTGCAAGCATCATCTCAGGAGAGTATTTCTGAAGTGTGGGTGTGTGTTTTTTTAAGTGTAATATTTAAAATAAAGAGGTTTTCCTTCACAATTTTTGGAGAGAAAAATGACCGGGATTTGAGCAGTGTGTTAGCAACACACTGGCCAACACATTTGGGCCTTTTATTTGTGCTAACGTATGCTCCTGCCATAGTCTGGTGAACAGAGTCTCATCATAATGCATCACTGTTCCTGCTGCTTTACAGGTAGGTGGCCAAAGAGTTTAAGATACTCTGTTGCAGGAGGGTTAAGCCTTGAAGGAACTCATTCAAAATGTTTGAAACTATGTACCAGTTTATGCCAGGGMTTTCTTGGCCTTGTCTTGGAGAGGCAGCAGAAATTCCAAGAATAGCTCTAATTTATATTTATCTTTATATAGCTTATGCTCCCTGGAAAACTGGCAAGATCACAACAAGGAAAATGAGAGGAAACTGTGAGCTTTTCCTCTCAAGCTCATGTGGACCTAAGTGGTCTGCACAAGGTAGTTCAGGATTTTCAGAAAGATTCGAGCTGAATTGAAATTCAGTAAAACATGTATTTCGAGGTGGTCCCACAGCAATATTCGATGCTTCTGGTTAAAATGACGCTGGCATTGTCACAGCTAATCACTTTGTAGTGAGTGTCAAAAGGGGTCTGTTGTGCTGTTGCTGTACATCTTAATGCCAATCAAGAGTACAGCAGCAATGTGGGCACATAGACACACGTGCCCAGCAGACTGGGCACTTGGGAAACGTAATTTCAAAATGATGACATTCTGGCTGAGCAACAACTTTAGTCAGAAAATGAACATCAATAAATGAGAAAACTTTGTGTTTCTCRAGAACTTAGGCAAGAATGTTAGAGGTTTTCTTGTAAGTTTAGATGTCTGTATTCCTTCTAAAGGCTTTTTCTATCTACATTTTTTTGTGTGTTTTTTGTTTTTTGGGGGGCAAACGCAGTATATGAAAGGCATRCATCTCTCTTTAAGAATGCTTTTTTTAGTCCACTGCTTTCTGCTAGTGCTCGCTTATGTAACTTGCGGTATGATGAGGATCCCTTGAGACATCAGCAACCCAACCACGAAATCCAAAATCTTTTGACCATGTTTCAAGAAAGTTCTTGTTTTTGTTCCCTGGCTGTTGTATCCTGCTGTTCTTTCCCCTCTATTTCATATCACTGAAGCTATTCAGTCATAAGAACAAATACATAATGTATCTGAAAAAGTAATCTTACAGTTATTCATAAAATGACTGAGTTATTGACTGTTCTGCTGCTTTGTCACTTACCTCATGTTCCATACCARGGCCAGTTTGAACCCTCTTGGAGTTAGATGGGATATTCTGGAAAATCATGGAAATCTGATGGTACTGTTAGGCTTTCTTGTACAAAAGTGCAATTGTTTGTATAGGACACTGCAGCATATCATTTTTAGGAGAAAGKGACTTGCAGTTCTACAGTATTTTGTCTCTTAGTACAAAGCAGCCACAGGACAAGTTTTCCGGCTTGGGCTTTTGAGCRGAAGGAAAAATTATAGGGTGTTTGTTTGGGAAAGCAGAGGTAATAGTTCTGGGCTTTGYTTAGTTTTATTTTCAAGACATGTCCAGGACTTGAATTCAAGTGACAGTGTATGTGCTTTTAATAACAAAGTTATTAAAAGTATTGGACTGGAAGGATTTTAAGAGACTATCTAGCTCATTACCCAGCTTCAGATATAGCCCTAACATTCCTGATGGATTCTTATCTAAAATGTTCTTTAAAAAAAATCACTGATGGATATTTAGTAGTCTCCTCCAATACGGAATTGTCTTTACTATTGAAAAGTCTGTTCTGATGTCTAACCTATATTTCACTTTCCATAATTTGATATAGTTACTTTTGCTCTTTCTACAAAGGTCATGGTAACAAGGATTTCTTTTGTCTTTGTAGAAGTATTTCGTGTGTTTGAAGACCACTGTCTTGTCTCTTCTCAATTCTCCCTTCTCTAGAGAAAAAGACTCRATGGCAAGTTTCTTTCTTCCTGTTTCTGTGCTGACTTTGTGGGAGAGAAGATCAGTCTTTTTCTTTTCCTATTCCTCTGACTAGCTGCATGTTGAGAATATTAAGTACAGTTCTCAGCTGTTCTATTTCATATTCGTTGGGCAGAACTTTCTTGGAGACCCCAGACCCAACAAATGTAGATTACAGTTTCAGAAACTTCTGTAAAATCCTAGGAAGAGAAGGAGGGAAGTACAGTCTTTGGATTTAAACTTTAATACCTAAGAAAGTGTTGTGTGTGGGGAAAATAGGAATATAGGACGTCCCTCAGGGTGGTAACTTCTTTCTCAGCACTGAAACAATTCTATCCCTCATACGTTATTATATTTTTAACAACTATGCACTTTTAAGCACCATCCTCCTGTGTGTGTGGGTTTTTTTTTTTTTTTTTTCTCAACATCTCTGGGAGAAAAGTGTGTTTAAGGTAGAGAAAGTTACAAAGCTACAAAAAGTTACTTGCAAATTATGTTATAAAGAAAAAGACAAAAACACTGTAAGGAAAATCCACAATGTTTTTTCTTGCTCCTGGGCTGATGAAGAGTTAATTCAAGTATGTTTAGACCAGAATACAAATTGCACTGTTGTTTTTCTAACCTTTGTAACTTTGTCCCTCAGTCCAAGTGTCTTTAAGTTTGATTTTTTTGAACCATTTCAATTTCTCTAATTTTGCTGAATGCACAAGAGTGGAGGGAAATGATTCAGGACAGCTACAAAGCCCAAGAAAGTAATGGGTGATGCTAGGATAAGAAGAAATCACTCATCTGCACAGTCAAAAAGGAAGYAGAACTCATTTCCAGGCCTTTCCACTTCACGAGCAGTGAAGATGATCATGATTGAATACCGAAAAGACAGGACGTATATTTTATTTCAGCAAGGATATGTGAAAGAGTACCTTTCCATCAGCTGTGGTGCTCAGAAGGGAGGACAGATGAGGTTTTTGGTGAAAGTCTTTGCTGTTCGGTTAAATTCCTTACAGCAAAATGCATTGAAATGAGCTTGAGATCTCTTCAGAGATAAACAAATTGTGCTTATTGGCAATCAATGCAAGCAGACCATCATAAAAAACTAAAAATGTAGAATACGCAGAGGTATTAGAAAACATGTATGTTTGTGTGAGGGGGACATCTAAAATGTGAAATCAGTTGAACACTGTACCAAAAATTCATATAATATTTACCAGTTTAATATAGAAGGAATCTACCAATCTGTTTTACTCYGCTTGCCAGTCTAAATAAAGAAGTTGAAGAATAAACTCATCTGACCCATACAGTTGATGAATATGTACAAACTACACTGGATGAAATTTGCATTCCTACCGCTAAAAGTAGTTCAGTTGTTCTGCCTGATGGAATCCTTTCTGCTTTAAAGTAATAAAAAAAAAAAAAAAAAATCCATCATTAAAGGAAAGAGTAGTATACTGTCTATACGCATGACAATAAATCACAAAAGATGCATCTACATGAGGCACTGGAAGGACAGACGAGGGTTCAGTTTCATGAGATCTTTTYAGAGTCTCTTTAGGAATTTCTAGTTTGTTTCATAACATAACGGTGAAACATACGGTGTACAGGTATGTTGATCTATGAAAGACATACTGAGAGCAATTTACTTAGGTCTTTTAGTATTAATGCTATGTGCAGCTTATGCTTTCTTAATAGTGGTTGATCTTCACCGTGTTGCATCAAGAACTTTCTGGTTTCTGAAACCGTTTGATAGCCCAACTGTGGTCTGGTCTCACCTAGAAATAATGGTCTGTGAACACTAATGTCTGGAATGAAGATGTCCTATAAGTGTTAATCTCAGTCACACCACATGGATGTGCTGTGCTTGAGAGAGAACTATAAAGACCCCGCAGTGCTAAGTACGGCTGCTAACAGGGTGGCAGTAAGGATGAGGGAATTACTGTTCAACTCAGCAAGAGATACCTMCGTTGAAGTACACAAAACTGCTTGGCAGTTGCAGGGAGGCAATTCCACACCAACATATATTGCTAACACTGACTTTCAGCAAGAAAAAAAGTGCATTTTTATACTTTCACACAATTGTACAGATAAACCTAGTRATATACACAATTTAATAAATAGAAAATGTTAACAGATACTTGAACAAAGCCATCATTTGGTTATATGAATAAAATACATTTAAGTTTAAAAATAGCAATTATTCAATATTTGATTAGTTTTATATTTTTAGATGTTGCTTGTTGATTTTGTTTTCATCTTGAACAGCTCTTAGCTACTGCAGTCTGCTACTCTGTCTTTATAAGTAGAGGTGAGTAGTATTACAGTTGGAAAGTAATGATTCCTGGGGCTTTGCTTCACCTACTGCCATCTGTAAACTGCACTCCTAGCTCCCCTTAAAGATCCTATTTGCAAGCCCAACTGTTCTTTGAAATGTAATTTACAGGATCAGTGAGTGACTGACACATTCCCAGAGACACAATAAAAGCCTATGAATATAAATCACATGSTTTATCCATGAATTTCATCTACAGCACAGTTTATTTCCTTTTTACAAAGATATGGAAGAGACTGGTTTTGTGTCCTGACTCTTTTGGTTTCAAGTGTAGTATAAGAAGTTCCAAATCAGTATCACTTACAAGATGTTACCAAACCCTTCAATTGTGCTCAGTCAACAGTTTGTCCAGATTATTAAACAATCCATTTTTAAAAGAAAAAAAAAAACAAAAAACCCCACAACTTCCCTTTTCCCAGTTTTCCCAATCTGTTTTAATTGTCTCATCTATCAGATTACTGCTAATCATTTCCAGGCAAAGTCATTCCCATAAAAAATGCTAATCTCATATGGAAGCCAGGAGTGTCCTCTTCTCACAAGGAGGAGAAAAAGTATCCCTTGCTAAGAGTGTAGTAGTGTGGCACTAAGGTTTTGGGAGTACAATTGTACTGAAAAACAAGAGTTTGGGCATATATTTATTAGATCTCTGCATCAGAATACAGTTTGGTGCAGAGAAGATTCCAACATTAGTATGACAGCAGATTTTTGTTATTTGAAAATTGGTCATCCCAAGAGGGTCACTGGAAATGTAACAACTTAATGAGAAAAGGCAGGTTGATCACACCACCTTTTAGAAGAGAGAGGTGAAAGGATTTGTGTGTAGGCAGCGGCAGGTCTTTTCTCCAGGAAAAAAAAAAAATCAGAATTCAAGTAAACTTTGTAAGGAGATATATTTGCACTGAAAATGCAGTGCASTTGTGCTGTGGTTTTAACTTCCTAAATCTATTGACATTGAACTAAATCAGATCTAGAGAGAAATGGTGGTGCAGAAGGTTCTCCCCCTTTCTCCTCTTATGTCTGGATCTGTGAGAAAGGTGCCTTTTCTTATCAGCACTTTTATGTTACTTCAGGCATAGAAACAGAGGGATCATCCACTTCCTAGAGGCACTCTGCATTCTGCAAATTCACCCTTTGCTGAACTAATGCTGTCAAGAGCCCTGAGCTTATTGCTGTCCTCCGCTATTTGAAAGCAGATAGGCTTTCAGGGGTGGCAACACAGGCTCTTCTGTCACCTGCTGCACCAGCTTCTGTGTTTCCTGGCTTGCTTACATCCTTTACTTCCCAAATTCAGGAAAAGATTAACACTCGCTTTCTCTGCTTCATAGCATTTTCACTTCTGTTGGTGCACCTGGAACTCCCTCTGTACCACACATTTGCTAATGGAGTAAGGTTTGTAAAATGGTACACAGCAGATTAACTGAAAAACAAGAACAGAAGGAACAAAAACAGAAGGATTCGCTTGTAATCTTGCAAGTATCCTAGGCCCACTCTGGAAGCAAGGTCAAATACAAGTTGGAGGTGCTTTCCCTTGTCTCCTGATGAGGATGGGACACAGAGACTCTAAAGCAGACACAGGTGTGGATAGTTGTTTTCTAGCCACTTTGTAGAAAGATCAACTGAGTTTCATTAAACTGTCTCAGATGTTATAACATAGGAGTATCTTTGAAAATCAACGGAGAGAGAAAAACAGGTTTTGAGTAGTTTTTGCCCTCWGGAGATGTACTTGGTCATAGTTGGCCTTATCTCTTCCTTTTTCAAGGTTCCTGGTTTACTAAACACTGGTTTGACCTTCAGCTACAGCTTTCAAGATAAGTATTCATTCTGACTCATGGTATTTATGGCTTAAAGAAAAGCTTGTATTTCAAGAATTAAAGCAAAAAAAACAAGGTACTTCAAAGCAGTTTAATCTGTGGTGAAGTTGCCATTGCTCTTACTTGTTAGCAAAAGCAAAGGGATTTGAGCTACTTCAGCCATCTTTCATTGCAAGGCAAAGCAAGGTACCTCTCCCTTGAAACTTGTGAAGTGGAGGGAGTTTCTGTCTGTACCACAGCTTGAGTACTGCATGTGTGGTGGTTTGTGTCTATAAACATTCCATTTTTCAGACAATTGAGAAAAAGATTGTAGGGGAAAGGTGCACAGTATGTGCTGGAAGCCAAGAAGCTAATAGATCTTTTTCTATATCTTTGGAAATAATAGTCTTGTGGGCGCTCATTTCTGAGCGCGGTCAAATGAATATGAGATGGCAAATGCTCAAGACTACACTGACTATAATAARCGTCTTCATTTTGTGTCCATTTTTAATATTGAATATTGGATTTTAATTTTCTCTGCCTAGACTCATTTTTTAGGCAATTCTTCGAGTTAATGATATTGAGGAAGAGGGTTACAGTTTTAAAAAAATCCAGTAACAATGTATACACATTATCAGAATGTGCACCATTAAAAAGTGAACTTCTCACTTGTGCAATAGAAGTGATTTAAAAGCATTATTTGCTGATCATTCCTAAACTACTACTTCCACAAATAGTTTCCTCAGATTCAGAGAGAATCTGCTTTGAGGAAGTATTAATGCAAAATTTTAAAGATTTAAAAATTAACTAGATTTATGAAAGGGAGCCCCTGGGAAATGTAGTCGTGAAACAGGATTTACTTGTAATATTTTGTGTCATTTTAGAACTGCAGCCTTAAATAATATTGTTTGAAGCTAGGTTAAAACTGGCTTAGCTGGAATTAGAGCAGTTTGAAATGTGTCTAGAGAAACAGTATAGCCCAACAAATAATGTCAAAGAGAGACCCAATGGCAGGAGCTTTACTGAGACCTGCTGGGTCCCTCAGGCAGGCCACATCTCACCGGAGCCAGGACTGGTTTTCCACTGTGGCTCATAGGCTTTATGGCCACCCGCTGAAGAGGAGCAGGGAACACTCTGCCATATGTTTTGATTTATCAAAAACAGTGGGATTTGTCACACTCCTGCAAGTGCAGTGCTTGGAAGTGATGCTTTTCATATGTCGCATCTCTCAGCATAGCAGTGTACAGGTGTCCTAAACCCCAGGACCCTTTTAGAGAGAGGTAAAAGAAAAGACCAGGAATGACTATATTAAGAGCAAGGTGGCAACCCTATGGCATATATGCATTCAAGAGGAACTTGGCCATGCTGCTCTGTACCCTGTTTCAAGTGAGATTAGAAGTTTAGATTCTTGGCTAGAGGTGCATGTTTGTTTGTTTTCTGAGAAAATGGAATCTCTATCCACTGTTTAGAGCACATTTAACTAAACATAGCTATTTAATCCTGTGCTGTTTTATTTTCTGGAGATGCCCATGGATAAAGTCCCAAATGGTTCCTTTTTACTGTAGCTAGACTTTCCGGTATACATACATGTCCACTTTTTTATACCTATAGAAAACCTCTATATTCTATATACGTGTCCACTTTTCACAAATTTGTCTGTTTTTATTAAGTTTAAGATTAAGAAGTATGACACAACTCACAGCAGTGTCACTTCTTCCCCTTTGCCTCCCCCCCGAGTTAGCCTCAGGTTGCTTTTTATGTAAAGGAGGAGTGAAGCACAGCAGCGAGAAAGAAAAATCAATAAAAATCCCAGCCAGGTGGCCGCTTCAGACAGCTCTATTCCCTGCCGGTATGAGGCCACAACATGCGGAATAGCTTATTTATATTTGTTCACATGGTAAATCATTCAGAAGAGCCATGTGAAGTTTTCTCTGTTCTGTTCTGCAAGTTCACATAGAGWAAAGCTTCTATTTTTTATTCATGGCTGCTGCAGCGCAGATTGAATCCTTTGATTGGCTTTCGGTGTGTGTTGCTGCTGAAATCAGAGCTATAAAGTGATGTCGTTGGTAATACTATAGTAACAAGCAGGACCGTAAAAAGAAATTAGAAATTTTCTTGGTCTGCTTTAACATTTAGCATTCTGAATTTAACATTCAGAAAAACAGACYTTTCATTTCAGCATTTCAGAGTGTTTGGTAGTAGAAGCCTGAGAAAAGATGATGTGAGTGTTTCCTTAGTTCATAWATTTATTTTTTTAGTACTTGCTTTTGCACTAATATTTAACATCTGCCATTTTGTTTTTAATATATATGTACCAACAGTGAGCTGCTGACTTGCTGTTCACCCTGCATGTGACTTGAAGTAGTGATTGAGCACTCCAGGGTAATTCACCGTCCAATAACTGTGTCACTGTTGAAAAGCAGAAATAATAAGGAATTCAGAGAAAATAATGTCTTTGTAAACTCCTTTTAGAATGAGGAAACTTTTGAGTTCATTTCAAGTAAGGATCTGTCCGCTTATGTATAATTTTCAGAAGACGGACTGGAATAGATAGCTTTTATATTTCAAGCTTTTTTTGGCAAAAAAAAAAAAAATACTTTCAGAAAATTTTAGACCAAAATTTCATTTGGAGCTGGACTTCTTGTGTATGAAGAACTGACCTTGAGTTGCAAGGATGGTAAAGTAACATAAGTTCTCTTTGCTTATGCATAGTCTGGTACTTATATTATAGAAATGGAGGATAGAAAAGAGCCATGGATGGGACCGATGGGACCATTTCACAACCAGTGTTCCTCAGAAGATGCCTGCAATTACCCAATTCAGAAGGTTCTGCCTCCTACCCTGAAGAACCAGGTAGAGCACTGTGGGTTCTGGGTTTGGCAAACAGATAATATGTGCTCAGTGCATATGTGTTTCAGAGGCCCAGCTTCATCACAGGCAAGGTTATTGTCCTCTTCCTGCCTGGCAAATCGTCTTACAAAGCGCACTGGTATCTATGGTCCTTGCTGTGGACAGTGCCTGGCACTGTTGTGTTTTCATGTACAACTTCTGCATGCCCTCATGAGTTTAGCATATGAGTATCCATTGTGGTCCTATGGTCCTTTTGGGACACTATCTTGTGGAAGAGAGCTCTACTTGAAGCAGAAACTCCTTTGTTTTCTTTGCTGGGATTTGGTGGGGGTGMGTCTCTGCTTGCTTGTATGGGTATTGGAATAACTCATTCCCAGAGGTGCTCTTAGCAGATGCCATGACCAAAATTTTTCACATGCTTCTGAGCAAAGAAAAGCACACACTGCGTCACTGAGCAGGGACCRGGCTTCTGCAGAGGCTGCTGTCACAGTGGGATGAGTAGCAGTGAGATGGGCCTCTCTTCTCGGCATGGGTCTGTCACAGTAGATGTGAGCAGCATAGCACAAGGATGAGGCAGGACATCATGGACGTGAGGCTAGGCCTGATAGGAGCTGAGAGCGTTTGTGGAGGGGTGATCCTGACGTCAGTGAATAGCGCAGGACTTRGAGCTTCCCAATCTGGTGTCTGCTACTGGAGAGGGATTACGTCTGGTTTGGGTAGCAGCTGTTTTCCCATCTTCCTTCCACATCCTGCTTCTCTATGACAAGTACAGGAGAGGGGGTTTGGCAGAGATTGCAGCTAGGAGATAACAGCTGCTTGCACACAGGATGGCTACACAACCCAAGGGGAGATTCAATACTCAAAGCCAGTCTCCTCAGATGTGAGGTTCAGATTATCTTAAAATATGTAGACACACACACAGCCACCCCAGTCAGCTGAAGCTGCTATTACGGAGCCTATAAAAATAGAAGAGGCTGTGAAAAGACATTGGAGAGAAAAATGGGAGGAATAAAACAGAGAAAACAACAAATATAGGGAGCAGAAATGTGCTCTTACTAAGTTTGATGGTAAATTCATTCATATCAATTTAATTGTTTTCATGGTAATTGCCTAGAAATCCTATTAGAGGTGACTGATTGGGATGTAATGGTTATAGAAAAGAAGTGGCAAAATACTGAATTTAAAGCACTTACCTTTTAATTAAGAATTATTCAAAGAGAAGCTGTGAACTTGAATGATAAACCTGCCCTTTCCAAACCTTACCTGAACTGCTGCTATTTTTTCATGGATCTCTTTAACTGTCTTCTGGTATTTCTCCCTTCCTAAATTCTCACACTCGGAGTAGTTGCCTATTCTTAGTAATCTTCCCAGCTTTTTCACTTTAAGCTGGAGATGTTCCTTGAAGAGAATGTTTCCATTTGCTTTGCAGAGTCACCCCATTTTCTGTTTTGTAAAGAARAAGTTCTACTTTATTTAGGAAAGATCAGCAAAATAATCAGCCTGGTAACTTACAAAATGATAAATGTGTGTTTTATAAACTCAGAACTGCAAAAGTGTTTTGGCATGTAAAAGAGAATTTTTCTTAAGTCCAAAATTGTTATCTGTGAAGCCATCCAGAGCAACAGACTAATCCTAAATTTGCTGGGTGTTTTACGTCTAGAAACTTTTTAGGCCACTGTTGTTGTGTAGCTAAGCTCGTAGTTCCTAATGAAGCCCTCATGGGATTCAGACACTGGGCTATGTGCTCTCCATGTCCATAAGCTTCTAGTTTAGGAGAYAGAGTTAGAAAATGCCCAATAAAACCTGCGGGTTCTGTTTTATTTTCAAAACCAGTCAGACAGCCAGTGGTAGTGGAGATGGTGTTATTCCCACATGCTATAGTGCCTTCTGCAATAACTCAGTCATTTTGGAAGCAGAAAACCTAGGTGCACGACCTGCTTAATACATATCCAAATCACACTCCCCAAATTTTTTGTTTGTTTGGATTTTTTTTTGTTTTGTTTCTTTTCCCCAAAGGCCGCATAAATCCATTCAATATAAATGGAAGGTTAAAATCCCACACACTTAACGCGTGTTATTGTGAACATACTAGTATGGAACAATACCATTTGGGGGATTCACAGAGTCACAGAATTGTTGGCATCGGCAGGCACCTCTGGAGATTGGTCCAACCCCTTCAGTCAGGGATGGATGCAGCAGGTTGCTCAGGACTGTGTCCAGTCAAAACTTGAGTATCTCCAAGGATGGATTCTCCACAATCTCTGTGGGTGACTGCCTTCAGGATTCAATGACCCTCACAAAGAAGAAGTGGGGTACAGATGGAAGTTCCTGTGTTACARTTCGTGTCCATTGCCTCTTGTCCTGTCACTGGCCACCACYGAGAGGAGTTTGGCCCCTTCCTCCCTACAGTCTCCCTTYAGATCCTTATACATATCAATCAGATCCCCTGTCAGTCTTTTCYAGGCTAAACAGGCCCAGCTCACWCAGTCTCTCCTCATTAGATGCTCCAGTCCCTTATTCGTCTTGGTTGCTCTCCACTGGACCCTCTCTAGAAGCTCCACGTCTCTCTTGTCCTGGAGAGCCCAGAACTGCCCCCAATATTCCAGGTGCGGCCTCACCAGAGCTGAGGAGAGGGGCAGGATTCCCTCCCTTGCCCTGCTGGCAACATCCTCCTGATGCAGCCAGKATCCCATTGGCCATGGTGGCACACTGCTGACTCATGGTTAACTTGCTGAGGGGGCTAATCTCTCTTTTTGTGCTGGCTTAAATATGTTTATTTAATTTTTCCTGATAGCATCAGCATAAAAATGTGAGGTACAGCAACAAATACCTATGGCCATTTTAAATGCTGTGTGAGAGAATGGAAAGCTGCTGGCTCCTGACCAATGCACAGTAGGAAAACAGATTGGTTTTATGTCAGGTGGAGCAGGAGATTCCCAATCATGTGTGCTGTACCCATTATATGCCTGAGTGAGTCTTGTATCATCACTATGCTGTCCGTTAATGTGGGCAGCTACAAGACAGACCCAGACATATCTRTCTAAACTAAAGCTGAGAAAATGAGTCTGTGTCACTCTAGGTTCTTTACAGTTCAGGACCTCAAAAGTGCTACACTCTAATACAGGGTGCTACATTTAATTTACTAGAGAAAGTAATTGTCGGTATTGAAAAATTATCACATAAACATTCAARGCCTGATGATTTATGTGTTGATAAAGTCAGGGAAGAAATAGATTTATGATATTTGTGTGCATATATACGTGTGCGTGTATGCAAAAAAAATACAGTGTTTTTAATTGTGGGTACCTTATATCACAGTTATATTTCATAATGCTTTTATTGGGTATAATTTTAATCCTGCTTTTAGTGTTTTATTTTAGATGATGTAATACCTTTCTTAAAATTGAGGAAGCAGGGTGGTAAGGAGGGTCCAGATCCACACATAAATAGGCAGAGGAAAAGATCAGACTTCTCCAAAAATCACATCGATCTTGAGAGCAGGCCACCTCTGTGAAGGCAGGAGAACTTGATTTGTCACAAAACTCTGATTAGCCCCTTGCCCTATGAGTCTGAATGGGCACTTTTCAAAACTTGGAGAGCATTTCATCAGTGAGAATCAGACCTTTATCAGGAGATGGAGGAGGAACTTGCCTGTGTGTTTTCTCTCAGCCTCAAAATTCTATTCCTGCAAGTCCTTTATATCATTGATTTTGAGCATCAGTTAATGGTCTTTCAAATTAGTTTTGGAATTTACTTGACTAAGCAATGTTTAAAAACAAATGTAGGTTGTTTTTAAAGGCAGTGGGTAGCCCTGGCTACCTCATTGCTGCTTATTCCAATGACTTGCATGGGCTTCTCGAGCCTTGATATGCCTGTGAATGCTGAACTTCTTACTGATCACCACAAGGAAGCACTTTAGCAAATGAATACCCTCTCATAACTTTTCCGTTTTAATACAAAACTTTCTTTTTTTTTTTCTTTTTTTTTTTTTCTTTTCTAAAAATATAGGTGATCTTCAGCAGTTTGTAGATCAGTGGAAAAGGATAATCTTGAATCAGTTCAACTGTTTAGAGGTGAAATATACACTCTATCTAAGACAAACAAAGCAGGATGTTTTTCCTCTCATTCAATGCCGATATTTATGTTGTCATCCAAAGTACATCAATGCTGTACTTTTAATTTAGCTGATAAATCTGCTAAAGCCTATGAAATAAGAAATTACGGGGCCCATTAGAGGCTTTGAAAAATTAAGTATTTCATTTGGGGGCCATTAGATTTCAATGCCACTGATTCTCTTATTAGATTTTCAACTTAACAGATTTGATTTATCAGAACAGGACTATGAAATATCATTTTTTATGTTGCTGACCTGAATAAATGATGTGGCATGGCATGATTCACCGAGTAATGGCAGCAGCCAAGCAAAGCTGATGCTGTCTCACGCGCGGTCTTTGGAACAGATGCACRTGGTGCCCATTTTTAAATGTTGGCTAGACAAAAGGAGACAGTAGTTACTTGGCAGCATTTAGAAATTGGCAGATAATGGATTGTAAGGACTTGATCTCTGTAGAACAAGAGGGCTTGGAGGTTATTGCTGCTATCAAATTACAGCAGACAAAAAAAAATTGCAGCTTAGCCTTTCTGCACAACTAGCACAACTACAGAAAAAAAATAGGCAAGGGAATGGAACAGATATTTTGTAGAAAATGTTTCTCTATCAAGATGGGTTCAGATTGCTAAATTGTCAAGAGATCTGTAAGAGGCAAACAGTTGTAAAAGGTCTCCATTCGTTGTGTATTTGAATAGCATTGACTTTATTCCTTTTCATAAACTGGGGATGAAAATAATTGACAACTTAGTGCCCAAATATGTTCTTTGCAATATACTGCTGGGAGACATAAATTGAGACCTGCATGAATGATCTCATTATTATTTTTTTTAATAACATTTTATTATGAATGGTGCTGGTTAAATCAGAAGCTGCAACTTATCATGGCCTTTCTTTGGGGCTGTGGAGGAGAAATCTGTCCAAGAACATGAGTGTTCTTGGAAATTACCATGGGATCACCTGTAGATGTACCAGTATTTAGCTAACCTGGTTTCGGCTGATTAGAGACAGYGAAGTTCAACAGCGAGTTCAACAAACTTCACCAGAAAGCTGAAACACTGGTCKTTGGACAACCAACTAAGAGTCTTTGTTCAAACTAAGAACTTTAAACACTTAGTCTTGAGCTCGTGTGAGCCTGGGAGTCCTGGGTCCCTTAGCTAGCCTGGTAATATGTGGAAAAAGGAGGTCAATAAGCAGGGTTTAGTGTTAGGGCTGATTGTAGGAAGGCAGGCTGTAACCTCACACTGGGATTCAATTCCTGTAGGTGAAGCAGGAACTTCCCCTTTCCAATCTCATTAGAATATTCTATACACTGAAAGAAAATATATATATATGTCTCACTCTCAGCATCAAGACTGTTTTTGTGTTCTGTAATTGCTGTTAAAACAGTACAGGAGTTGATCATGAGAGTCTGAATCTCCCAGCCTTGCCAGATAGCGGCTGCAAGGTTAGAAACGTTTCAGTTCAGAGCCATCCTAACTTTCCTGCATGTGAGTGACCTGAAATATGCTATTAAGGGCAGAGCAATCACAAGTACTTCCCMCATCCAAATCCCCAAGGGAAAGCTTTTGAATCCAGATCTGGGCATGTGCCTGAATAGAGCTAATGTGGATGATTGGTAGCTCTGCCCTYGAAAAACAGTGAGCAGTCTGCTCACAGAACGTGATTTAGATGTACAGGACCTTGCTACTGACTGTGTAGGATCAGCTTTCTGTATCATAGTTCTCTTCTAGCAAACAGAATAAGAAGAAACAGAAATACACACATTAATGACCCTATTAACTCATGTCTATAAGGAAAGATTAGGGAAGACCTAATAATCCTTGCTTAATCAGCTGCGAGTGGACCCTTGGTGTCTATGTGGGCAGACTCACACTTAAAAATGTAAATTAAAAAAAAAAAAAAAAAAAAAGGTTCTAGAAGAGAGGGCAACCTTGTTTGTTTAAGAATTTATAACATACCTGAAATCCTTGCGAATTTTTCTGTAGCCAAGGACAGCTCCATAATGCTGACATCTCTTTATCAGGACGGAGGAATTAACTGCACATTCACACTTGTTGTTAGAGATGGAAAAAATAATGGGGGAGCCAAAGTACACTCAATAAAAATAAACATTTTCCTGAAAAGGAATACCAACTAGCCTGAAGAGCACCTTTGGTCTTAGTATGAATGAAGTTTACTATAAGAAACAAATATTCTGGAAATATTGATCTGGAAAGGACAGCTAGACAGAAGTTCTAAGCCTGTCTGTGTGGAAATAGATCAGTACATATGGAAAGACRTCAGAAAACAAACTCAGAACAAGTGCCAAGCTGCTGCTTTCCTTCTTCAGAAGGCATCAGTTTTGAATAATTTAGAAAAATTTCCATTAAGCTATAAGGTATGAAGCTACCTCGATATATCCCCTCTTCATGCTCTTGCACAAGTGATCGCCTTGATTACAATGAGATAAAGACATTAATGCAATTACCACATAATTTAGATGGTGCATGGAGTCTTTTGAAATGTAGCCTATCCATCATCTTTCCATATGCCCTCATACAACTCTCTGTCAAGGAGGTTAGTGTCAGCAAATTCAGGAAAGAAGGTGGAGTCACCACCTTCCAAACCCAGACATAGTTAGCTGCACAGTTACGTAGAATAGCTTTGAGAATGGCATTACTGAAGAGCAGRGAAAAAGATCTTGGTCCGTCTGATTCTAATGTGCCCTAGACACTGAAAATGGCTTKATTCCAATGAAGATAAGATCAAATATATCTTTTTCAAATAAACTGTTATATTGGACTTTCTACTGAACCAGGAAGAGGGATATTACAAAACTGTACAAAACTGCACAGGAATGACTGAAGAAAATCAAATGCTTCCAGTAGTTTTTTTGATCGTTTGTTTGCTTTTTTTATTGATTTTGTTTAAATTGTTTAACAATTTTTTTGGTTAAGGAGAAAGCTCTCAGAGCGCTTCCAGATGCTCCCACTTCACGTCCACTTCACCTCTGTATCAAAGGACAGATAGACACATTTCACAAGGCAAACATTATGACATCTCTTTTACCGGCACATGGAAACTGGAAAGCTTAGGGCACCTTAATTTAATTTACAGAGAGGTCTTAGCTTGGAGGCTAATACGAGTGCTATAGTGGCTCCTTGACATCCTCTTTATCACTTATGGAGAGAAGGTGGCTTCAGATACAGATATTTGCAGTGAAATTTATARGAGACCGCTGTAGATAAATCATGTGGATAATGACAAGGCTGGCAGGGAGAAAGGGAAACTTAAAACAAGCTCTTTAAGCATCTTCCAACTATTAGAAATATGTTCATTTCATAACTTCTCTTCTTGATGGTCGAAGACTTTCCAGGGTGAAGAAGACTCTGAACTCACCCCCAGTTGTTGTGGGCTCAGTATCAGTGTAACTGTCCTCCACTACAGGTGTGATRCACACAAACCAGGGCCCTCATTCTCCCATGGGGACGGAGGAAACTCCCCCTGAGTTAGAAGCTCGGGCAGGTCTGAAGCAGAGGCAGCACTCAGCAGAGCTGAGGAAATTTCTAACCCATCACCACCTCCATGCCACTACCCGCAGGGCTTGCAGCATTCAGTGCAGTGGCCTCCTATTTTGTTTTCTGTCTTCCTAATCTAACTGAGAATGATGGAGAATGAGGTTTGGAGCAAATAGGGCAGTTTTGCTGACCTGTTCCGTCTGTTGACCTAGGCAACCGAAGCAGGCTCCTCTCACACAGCTAGCGTGCTCCTGCATGACAGAGGGCACTGCCAGCAGAAGTCAGTAACTATAACCCTCTCAAGAATCAACTTGTCAGTGAGATGACAACCATGTTTAAATTAGGAGTGTCCAAGTGATTTCCTCCATATCATAGTTCTAGCTGAGAGAGAAATGAATAACAAGCGAGGTGTTCAGGTCAACTGCGATACAGCCAAATGGTGTCAGTTGTTGGTGTCAGAGTGAGCTGTTCCAAAATTGCCTTTGTAATTTAAAAGGTCCTGAACATTTTAGGGAAGAAATAGAATTTTAAGCAAAGAATACATTTCCCATTTTAGAACCATTTAGAAATACTAAACTCATGTGAGTGAAATGTAGAAGTGGTAGGTATGTGAGCCATAATAAGGAGGGCTGAGTATATCAATCTTCTATAGCATCATTATATTTTCAGTATTCCTGAATTTGGGATCTGAGGTTCTTTTTAGCAAGAGACTTGGGGATTACTGAGCTCTTTAAGCCAACATATCATTGTATTTTTCCCGAGAGGTCATTTTTTTTTATAGCTCAAAAAGCATCTGTGCAGGTTAAATTGCTCTTTTCTCTGCACATCTCCATGCACTTTCTCTTACTGAATGTAATCTGCTGGTATGTCATCGAATTGCCTCTCTTCACCAGGTCTTTCCCAGTTTTACAGCAATTCTCTGCAGACTGACTAGCTTGAATACTTGTACCACCTCCATGCTTCGTCCCTCTTTCCAGGGTGTGAACAAAGAAGTCATTCRGGTTTATGAGGTACAATCTGTTCTTTGCAGGCTCATGCTGCTGCTATTTATTTAGCAGTTGTCTGCCTTGTGCTTACAGATTAATTCCCTCATCATTTGCTCTGTTGTTTTTACCAGGACTGATGTCAAACCAAGTGATAATGTTCTAGACTTTGTCCATCTTCATTACACATTGATGCCACATTTGCACTCTCAGCTGTTTCTAATTAATTTTATATAATTATGTGCTAATGGTATCTGTTCTTCTCCCTGGCAGTTTTCAAGAGAGGAGCGAAGGTGTGATTTGGCTGCCTCAGGCCTTGTGAGAAAACATGACGTGGGCTCCAGGGCTTGAGAGTGARCATCCCTGCTAGGCTGATGCTGGTTCCTGGAGACCTGTTGAAAACATAGYTATAGCTTTACATGTAATCCTAGGTTCATTTATTTTGCAAGCATAATTGTCAGTGCTCCTTCCCCCAGACAATAATGGCCAGATCCAAACTGAAATCTGGGCGTGGAACTGGTCTTGCAGTTGTTTTTGCTCACACATGTCATCAATGTGTGTCATACTCCTGTATCTTACCACACTCTTCCACAATATTTTTCATAACACAGGCTAATCACATATGTATTATTCATATGAGATATATTCTGTAACCCAGGGGGTGCCTAGAGGCTGACTGGGTTTTGTGTGTATGTTTAGCTGCAGTTTGCAGTTATACTGCAGGATGTCAGTAACTTGTATCCTTTCTGATGAATGTCAAAGATATGGAAGAAACTAGAAAATACCTTGCAGTATGTAAATTAACTATCAGCCAGCAAAATGTTAGAAGGAAATTATTTTTTAAAGCGCAGCCTCTTATATTTGCTTTTGTATATTAGCAATCTTCTGAAAGTAAATCYTGAAACACATCAAACTCCACATGAGGTGAAAATCACAATTACCATCTAAGTGACAAGCAAAGCAGATGACTAGTCTTGAAGCCTTTAAAATCTAATTCTCTCTATCTGATTTGTTTAAATAAATACCCCAGAAATTATGGAACATCTGTATTTCCTTCCTTATTGCTTTGTGCATTGAGCCAGTATTGTTCTTTATGATGATGGTTGTCTTTTATCTGAGAATTTAGTTGTCAGACTGAATGACCGCCACATAATTCCAGGCTGACAGAATTTTCCTTCTTTGTAATTGTCACCATGAAAAGAAAAAATAAAATCTCTTCCTTTGTCTCAGTTTAATTTTATATTTATAGATTTTCCACTTTCCTCTTGCTACACCTTTATTTCTTATTCATCTTTTGCATTTATTTATATATTAACATTCTCTCCCTTCAGTTCACAATGCCACTCCATTCCAGCTACTTTTTTTCTTTTAYCAAAACATAGAAACGTCTCTTCAGAAGATTGCATTAGGCTGAGGAGTTTGTCCTGCTTTATGAAAATTCGCATAAAGAACTGGAAGTATTAATAATTGTGCAGAACCTGGAGTCTCCCATATCTGTGTCCTTTAGGCAGAGATAAACTGTCTCAAGATTATTGCCCATAGATTAGAATTAAGGAGCTATTCTGTAAGTCTTGTTGAACTGGGTCTTTTGATAACTAAAATGAAAACATATAATGAGTTGCATTTCCTTTTACGAAACTTATATATATCTGTGAAGCAGAGGCTTTTTCTTGCAGATATCACTGACAGCAATGGTAAGAAAGATGCTTTTATCTTTATCACTGCAGAGTGACTACTGTTACTGTACAGTTTCTGGTCTAGAGGAAAAGTGCGCTTTTGGACTGAGACCACTCTCTCAGAGACAGAAGATATTATTTAGAAAAAGAGAGCAGATTCARTAGTAGAAATGGAGTGAAAACCACAACAGTTTCTTAGGGGTGCTGGACTTTGCAGTACAGATGAACATTAATAAACTACTGAAAACCTGTTGTAGAATTCCATATATTTTTGGCTGGATTTAGTCTTTCAGAGAGAGTCTGCAGACATGTTTTTTATAWAGTATCAGATTTGTACAACCCATGCACACATATACAGGCCTTTTTATCCAGATGAAAAATCAAAGACAGTGAACATCAGTGAACAGAGGCATTAGAGATATGTCTTAGKAGATGTATAATGAACCACCTATCTTTGAAATAAATACCTTTTAAAAAAAGTGTATTTTGTTTGGAATGTGCTTTTTAAACACATTAGACCTAGAAAAGAGAATAGAATATGAGAGCCRAAGGAGAAGAGAACAAGCCACCACAAGCTGAAATTCTGAGTTGTCTAATTAATTGTTTTCAATTCAAGGTTTTTTATATATATGGTGTATTTATGGTATATGGTATGGTATAWTTWTATATATATATATGTATATATATACWCAATATATAACATGATATCTAAAAAACTCTTCTGAAGACACCTGATGAAGCACAGCAAGCAATGTTTTAGCATCTCAAAAGAACACTGCATTTCCGAAGTTTTCTTCTGAATGGATTCAAGTTGGTTCACTTTGGTGTGAAAGGCAGTGCACTGAAGGCTGCAYTGAAGGACATTTTGGACCTTTAGTGGATTGAAGGAATCCAGAAGAAAACACCAGCTGCAAAATGCATTTCTCCTATTCCTTGCACAAGCAGCCTGGTTTGAGCTATTGCTTGCTGTCTTCYAGGGCTTGCAATGGAGACAATCAACCAGACACCATTGGATGACTGCAGCATGCCCTGCACTTCAAATGTACTATAGTTAAAATTTTCACTTTGACTGTTGTTCAAACCTTTCCGATATACATTCCTTTTCCTTTGAAACATACCYGTTAGAGAGGCCATCTGTCTCCCCACTGGAAGATAAGATATATGATATATGAAAATATGATCCATGAAAAGCATCAGCTTGTGTTAGAAGTTCCCCACTGTTTTGTATTCGTGTAATTTTATTGTGATCAGATTATGTTTCTTCTTACTCTTTCTTAGTGTAGACAAGCTATCTTAGCTATTGAGACTGTCACTGTGAAGAAAATGTTGGGGGATTTTTCCTTCCGCGTGAAACAGTCTCAGAAGGCATCAGTTAGAGGTGTCTGCTGTTCTTCCATGATGGGTTTCCCCTCTTGTTTGGAACTGACACACATGTGGGAGGAAAATTACATCTTTCTTCAAAAAGATGTGTCATTTTTCGCTATTTGAGATCTGTACATTCTGTTCATGATCTATAAAAGAAGAATATAAAAGCCTTTTTTACTTGTTTGAAATGCTTGAAGAGAGTCTGTTCTTGTCCCTCTTATATTACAGAAATAAATTATGCCCCAGAAATGAATTAAAAAGYAACACGGAACAGATTCTGTTGTGCAATAGAAATAATAGCTATATCCCAGCTGGGTTCCTGGACTCTGTTAATTTTCATTTACTTTCATCTGATCAATTCTGTCTGGTAGCTGAGGTAGTGCATCAGGGAAATTACAGCTGATTTCTAAAACCTATTTCAAGGAAAGTACTCAATGAAACTGAAGACATAGTGCAGAATTGACCAAAAGAGATAGTTTTCCTGCTCCCACATCTTTAGGAGCTATACTGAAATTCATTGTAAATGTTTCTTCCCTTAAGTGCAGAAAAATGTTGACCTCAGACTGGCAACAGTCCCCAAGATGAAGACAATCTTCAGACTGCCAAAGTAAATGTTAGATGAATTAAATGTTGAGGATACTGGGGAAAAAAAAAGGCATTAGGAAATAATTTGTTTTCTCAAGGTTTTTTTTTTTTTTTTTTAAGGTATTTCTAGAAACGTCAGTGGCTCCAGAACTGACAGAGAATCAGAATAAATAGTATTTAATATGTTTTTATACCATATCTGATGCCCAGAGTTTAAATTTTCCCTTACASAGATGTTGATGGTAATTTAGCTTTCCTTTCAGCCACACACGTGAAGACACATTTAAAGGGGTTAGCTAATCTATAAATAGATTTGCGGTGCTCATCTCCATGCCAACTGTACTGCACATAATTAGAATGATCCCATCTGAAAAGATGTCTTTTCATTCATTCCATGGATAATTTCTGAAGTTAACAGCTCCTTGCTCCATTGTCCAAAGTTTTATCATCCTTTCTATATTATTTGAAGTCAAGAATGAATACTTCATTTCCTGCAAAATAGAGGACACAATTTACAAAAGAGAGATTCAAAAAAAACAGAGAATCATGGAGTACAATCTCACTTCCAAGATTTTCCTGCATTTCCTTCCCCAGTAAAATAAACCAAGAATTGAGGAGATGGATTCCCTAGTGAAAGTTATGGGGATTCAGAAAGGCAATTGTATAGAATTTTTGTTGCTGCTATTTCTTAATAATAGAAATGCTAAATAACATGATTTGGCCTGCTCCTAGGACAGCAAACATATATCAATATCCTAATTTAATGCTGAAAAAACTGTTGATAATACTAACCTCTACATAGAGAGGCTTTGATTTTTTTTTTTTCTCGTGGTTTCCAGCTAGGATCCAGCTACCATAAGCTTGCTGCTTTACTCCAAGGTAAACTCCTCTTTACTAGGAAGTTATAATTGGTAGAGTGATAACAATGACATCAATCATTATATTTAACAATGATAAATCATAATCTCAAACAARAATACAAATGATTGCTTTGAAATGGACTATATTATTTACACCTTGGCTTTATTTACATCTTGGTTTCAGGCCTCTAATCTTAATCTGATGCCATATCTGAGGCAAGTCCTTTCATTACATAGTGGACATAACACACTAAGAGTAAAGGTTTAACTACAGTTACAGAAATCTTTACTTATCCCAAAGAGGTGGGGCAGGCCAATTTGCTTCTGTTTATACGTCACAGCTAGAGCCATTTCCTTGAAATTTCCTATAGCTTGAAATTTCCTATAGCTAAAGAATTGTAATGCAGGTAGGATCGAGTTCTTTTTTTCTTAAACATCTAAACATTTTAAACAAGATGAGGAAATAAGTAGTTTTTCATTTTAAATGAATTATAGTATGCAAGGAAAAGAGATCTAGAGGATTCTGTGTAGACATCTAAATTGTGTATCTCGCATGTGCCCATAAAGTGTGTATTTTGATCCGAATGAGGACAGAAAGCATGAAACATGATTTTGTAATCAGTACTTGGATTCTCTTCAGGAACTGAAGTGACATTTTGGGTTATTTTTTTAATCACTCTTATGCTTAATGGATGAAGCGAACAAAATAAAATTGCTGTGGAAAACTACAGGGGCTTCCTCGGATCTCAGGGAAGAGCAGACTGTAGTGCTGCATTTCAGCACCATCTGTTCTTTGGATTTGAAATGATTTATGGAAGTTGAAGTGTTCGGGTTTTCCTGTTGACAGTTCAACTTTGGCAATATGTTCGTAGGCAACAAGGAAAATCTAAGCACATAGAAAATAACACTGAAGCTTAACCCTTCTTGTAAAGCTATTCCATAGACTGCATATAAAAATCTATATCAATAACATGTAACTCACCACAGTTTGCAAAGTTAAGCAATATCTATTGGGAAAAAAGATTAGTCAGCTACCTCAGTCAAGAAGATACAGCTAACCATGAGTATCAAAAGCATGGAGTAGTCCTTCCAAAGGGGCAGATCATTATCTTGCGTATCAATATACACATCCAGACTTGCCTAGATCTACTTACTTTCAAGGTTTTCTCTTTCTACCAAATCCACATCTTAGAGGCACACCCCACCTACATCGTTACTTCCAAATTCTATAGTTTGCACAAATGAACTATGTGCCCCTTAGCAAATTATTAGTATCTCTTTTTTTTTTTTTTTTACTTTTTTCCTACTGACTCTATGAGCTGGATCAATATCTACCACACTCTCAGCAGCCTTTAAATGGAGTTTTATTTCTTTATCCCCTTCAATCTACTGTTCATTATTTCTCCATGTCCAAATCTTTAGCATATCTTCTTGAATTCATTTTTGTTTTGTTGTGTTTTACGTAGCAACTCTGAAAAAAAAACAGAAAAACAAAACAACAAACTGTGAGAAAGTTGAACAAAATAAATAGTATGCAATTTATCCATATACATATATGGATACATTTATACATATACATATACATATATGGATACATATACATATACACATATGGATACATATACATATACATTTATATACATATAATCTATAATAAATAAACTAAATATAATCGATATAATCAAAATAGCTATATATACTATGTTGCTGTTCCTGAAAGGAATGAAATCATTGATATGAAACCATTGAATTATTGATATTGATTTCAGTTTCTTCAATGTATGTTCTGAAAGAGTTCAAATTAAAACTCTTATTTATGATGTAAAAAAACTCAGTGGAAAGAAAGACTGTAAAACAAATCCCTGCTAAATACATTTAAAAATACTTGGAAGATATATAATGTATTTGTAACTATAGCTCATTTACAAGGGGTAATAATATGTTGAGATAGATGGTCTTTTTCCCTTTTTTTTTTTTTTTTTTTTAATAATGTCTGTAGTGATAGAAATTTATCCTTGAGTGAAAATTGCAGATTGAAATTCTGCTCTTCAGTTGTGGGGTTTATTTTGTACATGTGCTTTACCTTTYTCTATGATTCCTAACCAAAAAAAAAATTAATCATGCTAGGTATCTTTTCTTACATGTAAAAGTTCTACAAGTTTATTCACAGCATTTTGTTGACTAAGAACATATTTTCTCATAACAGTTATTTTATACAGTGGCAGATGATTTCCAAATCATATCTGTAGCCTRTATTTCCAAAGTACTATCAGATGTAACAGTTTGGCTCCAGGGAATCATCACCTGGCTTTTTATTGCAAGCCTGAAATACCTGAAATACCTTTTCAAGCCTGAAAACCTGATCTAATCTCGAACTAAAAAATAAATTTTATTAAGGAATCATTGAATAGGATATCTGGCCAGACACAAAAATATAACATCTATATGCAACACCATTTTGCTTTTCAATTGAATATTGCTTCTTGTATTTTATCAGCATCTGTCTTAGCAGTTTGAAGTAGAAGAGCAATATGTCTTTTCTCTCTTTTCAGTGCTTGAAAAGTTCTTTCAATAACTTCTGCTGATACTTTCTAGATGACTGCTTGAATTGTGCTGCTTTTTTTTTTCCTAGAGAAGATTAGAATAGCAAGACTTGTGTGGGATGACAGAATCACAGAATATTCAAGGTTGGAAGGGGCCTCTAGAGATCGTCTAGTCCACCCGCCCTGCTCCAGCAGGGACACCCAGAGCAYGGGGCACAGGGYGGCATCCAGGYRGGTTTWGAARACCTCCAGAGAAGGAGACTCCACARCCTCCCTGGAGTGACATGAAATAAATGGAAAAATACATAAAAGGCATTTCTCAGAGTGGGAAGATTCTAGTWTAACCTATATTATATATATGCATACATATATATATATATATATACACACACACTTTAGTGAAACATAACTTGTAATGTCTTTAGTTGTCCTGTATAAACTTTATGCATTTAATAAAATAAAAGGAAATATAGGTAACAGTCCAACATATAGCCAAGTTTAAAAAAAAAAAAACAAAAAAAACCCCAGAAAAGAATAAATAAGAATTTGGTGACTCTCAGCCTATTTCACATTTCAGACTGAATTTATCAAGGTACAACTGCTTAAATTGTTCCACACATTTCAGTTCCACATTCAGTAAACATCTGTGCCACATACACTTTATCACGTTGCATTTTAAGGCAATACAAATCACATAATAATGTGTGTGATTTAGTACTCAGAACACCTCCTACTTTAAGAACAAACTCATTAGAGGCTTTTCTGGAGTAAGCTTTCCTACAGCTTCAGCTGTATGATTCAAACCACAGCTCCTCCAGGAGCTTTAACATTCTCTGGGATAAAAGTGAGAAATACATAAATTGAACTGTGTGAAAACAGTATGACAAATTTCACAATTTACCACGTAAATCTTGCAGAGCTCCCCCAGGGTGTGGAACTCACTTGTACATGCTGCGCGCTGAATAAGTAAATTTTCTGCAGATTTTGTGAGGCAAGGTTGGAGAAAAACAATCTTGGTTTAAAACGGATGAATCCTAATTGTGTTGTCTTTCTTTTCASAGTTTTGATGTGAAAAACTGTCCCAGATTCAGCAAAGTATTTACATCCCTAACCCGTGTCTAGTTTTGTCCCATGGACAGAGAGGACAATGTCTGGTGATGGGCATTCCTCATTTCAGTTGCATCTTCCCAAATTTTCCTTTCTCAGTGTTAATGGGATAACTTTGAACTTGAGGTCTACCAGCTACCAGTTATCTCAGTAGCTTTCTACTTTGCTGGTCTCAGCCAACTATCTCTGCATCTAGGGGATGAATTTGTAAGAGAATTGCATCACTTTATGGGTGGCTTGACATCCATTGCTTCAGTTCTCTAAATATCTTTTTAACATCTATAACACTTCTCTTGGTTTCTTTGAACTCTCATTTGTTCATTAATAAGTAATTTAGGTATGGTACAACAGGTAGTTTTACCGATCCTTTCAGATGTTTTGTGAATCTAGAAAGTAATTTGTTTTTAAAATACATTAAAATCATGCAATATAAAAATTTGTTAGTAATCTGGGGGAAAAGCACTTGTTTCTCCTTCAGGAGGCAAAAAATTCATTGCAACTTAATCTTTTTTAAAATACTCCATTGAGAGGCATGTCAGAAAGTTTGTAAGTGAATTAGCAATTATCTTCTGTTTTTGTTTGTTTGTTTTTCCCAGCAAAAATAATTTGCTCAAAGCTAAGGCTAATCTACTGACTTGCTTTTTATCCACGTGTCAAATAAATATTATATTCCTAAAATGAAGGTTAATATTTTCCATTGACTTCATTGACTTTTGCTTTGACTTTTACAGAAACAATTTGTCAGATCTCATCTCACTAGTCCAGTTTTTATGTTTAGGGTTCTTAAATGTTCTTAAAGATATAAACTCTTTGGCATTTAGTTATAACAGAGGCCATTTTCTCACCAAATATGGTACTTCAAGATAAACTTAAAGTATGTAGGTGTTACCATTAAGAAAAATGGTATCTGCAATATAGAGAAATGCCAGAGCAGAGCAGAATTCAGAATGCTTGTGTGCAATCTTARTATAAGTGTGAGTGTTAATATAAGTGTGCTCTGTGCAGAGCAAAGAAGGGAGGCCATTGACTCTGTAGATGCCAACAGTAGAATCGACACTTCACCCAAAACATATGATTTGTACTGTGGCTCAAAGTGCACCAAGTTCTTCTAAGCTCTCCCCTTGGATTCCAGCAAGGCAGCTAAGACTTTTTTAAGATTCATGGCTACATGTCATTGCACACATTGCATACTACACTAATCGCAGAGGAATATTCATATGGCAGAAAGCAAATGCATCATCACTCTGTCCTCACAGACAACTCATTTAAGAAGTAACTGCTCAAGATGAATGTGCACACACATGTCACCTCTTCGTTTGCCACTTCAGGCTCACATACAGCCCACCATATTCCTGTTCTTCCAGCAGTCAGTCACTTCTGTTGCTCATGGATCCATGCTTTCTCATCCTTTCTGAGGCACAAAAGTTGTCTGCTGAATTATGTTTTTGTKGTATTGCTCAGTAAATTGCCATAGTTCCCAGATGGTGTCTAACAGCTTGCTTTTTTTCCTCAGAGGTTAGAGGCTGCATTTCGAGGTCATTATAATTAATAACTAATAACAAAAAAAAACACTTTTTTTTTTTCCAGACTGTCAACCACTATGATAGAAATCCCAGTAACTGTACAGAAGACAGACACCCAAAGATATTTCCCATATATCTATGTTCAGCACTGCTGCATGCTTGTCAGACAAAAGGACCACTGAGCATTGCATTGAGAAGGATTCGGAAGTAGARTTATAAGGAATTTTTAGACAAAATACTTTTTTAGATACTGACAACCCATTATCACGTGAACTGTTTGTTTGTTTGTTTGTTTTGTGAAAATGTATTGAAATCAAGTAATCAAATCCAGTGCCAAGATTTTGGTAAAAATGGCTGTATTCGATAAGATTAGAAAAATATTCCCTAGTTTTTTCTTTCCAGGTATTTATAGAGATTTTAGTTACACTTCTGTATGCTATAGTTTCCCAATTGCTAACCTGCTGCACCTGAGCATTTGCCTTAGCATTGATTCAGGCTATGCTGAATATGAAAAAGAAAAATAATGCTCATAATGCTTTGTCAATTAACAGAAGAAAGATGAAAATTGGGGCAAGCGTGATCACTTCTGTTAAGAGAAATACACAATCTGAATTGATTCAGTACAGTGTTTAGGCACTTAACAAGGCTAATCAATACTTTCATTAAGAAGGACAAGTAAGATGATAGTAAAACTCAGTATTTACCATCTCCTTTGGCTTCCTCCAAAAGACACATCTGCTTACCTAGAATTTATAATAGAGATAGGCAGTGGAACTGATGTTAGAAACTCMGACTTCCAATTCCCAAAACATATTTATTCATTTTTTAATATGATGTGTATATCTTATTCCATGCACCAGACCAGAGTATTTTGGGAATCCAGAGCAAATCTAAAGCAAGGTGTGAGAGTAGGACTTAATAGTGGTGTGAACTGTGCTTTTTCCCCTACTCCTTTAGTTATTTCCATCTCACGCAAAGTGGCATCTGCTGCTGAAAATCATACAGAAGATGCTGCAAGGGTATCTGTCTTGTGWAAGAGAAGCTGCCTTTGAATCCTTAAAAACTGAAACAATTAAAGTTAGACTTRCTTCCTAATGTAGGTGAATGACGATGTGTATTATATATTCATTTAATGTTGTTCCCTGTGTGCCTTTTCTAAATGCGTTATGATTTTGGAATTCCTGGCATCTGTTTTGAAACACTACATTCTGCCTCATTTATTCTGTCTCTAACACCTGTTAGCTTTTATCAAACTATTCATTTAAGATTTTCTTTTCATTTAAGAATTAGCTTATTAAAGAATAAAAAGCATAAGAAGTTTAAAGTTGTTTCTTAAAATATCTTTTACTGATTTGAACACCTTACAATAATGACAATAATGGTTAACGTTTACACATCTACTAAACATTTTGAACAGCGCACATGTTTATTAAAATGTTAAAATAAAAAAATGCTCTTAGAATATTATTGCATCAGCTCCACCACTTACTGAGTGGAATTACTGGGRCTTTGAGAGCCATATATCACATATTTCCAATCAAGAATCAAAGTAGTTTTTATTAGCAGTGATTCCGTGTCAGTCCTGTGATGATGCCATTTCAGTGAATGCTGCCTCGTAATCTTTTAGAAGCCTCGTTGCTGTCRTAAGACATTACTATTCATTTTCCCTTTCCATGGCCAAATGAATTTTGCCCTTCTAAAACTATAATTAGTATTATTCCTATAGGAAATAACGCTTTTTGGAAAAAATATTTTTAGATTTTTAGATTTAGATTTTAGATTTTTAGAGCTTTGATTTTTTTCATAGACCCTTCACAGTCTGATGTTCCTATTAATAATACATATTACAAACATAATTTATAAAGCAAGTATGTGCTATTCTTATCTGAAGGGAGATCATGGTGTAATTCATTCTTCCTTTTTTCTACCATGACAATCTAAGCCTTGATTGCTCAATATAAATTCTGTTTAKTAGAGAAAGATGACAGATTTGGCCCATTAACCCAATCTCACACTATCTTCACTGATTTATAGAGTTCTTTTTCTTTTTGGATTGCTTATTTGTTATTTAATTTCTATTTTCCTATTCAGAATATTTTTGTGCTTTGCTATGTGTTGTTAGTTGAGAAGTCAGTGCATACATCATTCACTAAAATTAAGTGGTTACTGACAGAAAAAGAGACTTTGAAGGTTGCTTCATCAGAATACCCTTGACTGTGACATGAAGAGTTAAACTAAGAGCTACTGTCCTGGTGTTTGCACAGCAATGAATTGTATATATTTATTGCTGGATTGTGAGGATAAAAGAGGTTTTAAGGAGATTTTTCTCTGTTGATTCCAGAGCTCTCTTGGATACCTTTGGGCAGCTACTCGTTGCATCGTCACTAGCTGTACATTTCTCTGCTTTGCAGTTGTGTGTCCAAATAGTTTAATGAGTCACTTAGATGCTGTGATTACTATCAGTAAAGAAATCTGTACAAACAAATTGGGTAGGATCATGAAAACAAAGACTTTAACACAGGAGGTGATTGCCTTCAAGTTAAACAATGCATTGTTAATGCACACGAGTTTTTATGGGTAGCAATGTGCCAGGCATTACATTTTTGTTGTTGTTGTTATTGTTCTTGGTTTTCTTTTGAGTGTCTTAGCCAGTCTGGCMCCTAAGGCAGATCTATGACGTCTTTAAGTATGATTTTATACCCTTTTTCTTTTTTCTTTTTTCATTTTTTTGAACCTTATATGTAAACCACGTATGCATATGTGTATGTGTGCATGCATGTGTGTGTGTGTATGAATGTATTTTAATGAGAATTGTAGTGCTTAAAAAGTCCTTCATGAACTCATTCTGCAYAATCCTTGCAGTGCATAAAAGTGACAAATTCCTGGGAGGAGATAATCTGTGGCAGTGCTACATAAATTCCGCTAACCTGCTGAGACATTTTATTCTCAGAAGATGCCAGAAGATTCTAGCATGATGAATGCTATAAAATAGTGTTAAAAATAGAATCAAGTTCTAAAACCTAAAATATTTTGAATAATAGATGTCTCACAGAGAAGAAAATAGCATATTTCTTTTTTTCTCGAGATTTAACATTTTAGTTTCTTTGCTAACAAGATGACAAAACTGTTTTTTATTGATCATAATCTCTAAGAACTGGTATAGTTTTACATGCTGCACAAATTAATCTTATCTAGTGAAGTACAAAGAGAAGGRTTTTCTTATCTCTTAGCTTAATAAACATTTATTTCCACAACAGGCTTTGGAACTCTTCCAAGTATGCCAAAGYCCTTCATATGGCATCTCTGATGATGGCAGTTCAGTCAAATTCAAATAGGTATCAGTCATGCAGGTAGATTATTCTTTACTGGGACTCGCTGCTAATTGTGACTAGGGGTGTCTGTAAGGGACAGAAGGTCGTGAAGAGTGGACTTTTTTTTTCAGAACACAGCTGAGAAAACCATTTACTATTCTGGAGGAACTCCAGGCTAAATCCTGGATCTCCAAATGGTAGACATTAGGATAGTTGATCCTGCACAGCAGGAGAGAGGGAGAGAAGTTCTTTGACAGGCACTTCCAGATGGTGCCATCACAGACAGAACTAGAGAAATAACTGGCAAGGGAAGAATAGGATAAAATAGGAACTAGAAAGCAGATTAGCACTTCAGTGTCATGCAGGGAAGGAGAAAAAGGAGAACTTATATGCAGTTAGAAGCAAAATTAGAGAGGAAAGAAAATTAAGCAAAATTTTAGCCAGGACTSTGCAGGACACATTTTCCTGCCACAGCAAAATTCTTCTTCTGAATATATTTCCTAAGTCTTTACTCCAATCAATTTTAAGTGCCTTTTTTATGGCTAGTCATGACTCTCTATGTCAAATAAACTGTCCCATTGACCTCTATGAAGATTACCTGGGTTGGTAAGGTTCATAAAATGGAAATGATGGACCTAATCATACAAAGTAATAAACACCTTTGGTTTTCAGATCTTGACCTGTATCCAAGTGCTTCTGATTCTACAGTTTGTGGAAGATTTCATTCTTTATCCCATCAGTAGATTATCTTGTGAACCCATCTATTAGAATGCCAATAAAGCTTGAAGGCAATTTTCCTGTTCTGTAGTAATATTGATCTGAATTCAGAATAATCATACCCAGTTAGAAGATCCTCTCTCTTCTACTTCAAGATCTCATCCAAACTTGTTACTTGTCAATCTTGTCATTGCTAGAAACCAGTTATATTTTTCTGTCACTCATTGTCTTCTCATCAGTGAATTCCAGTGAAAATAACCCTTGACTTTTGGGAATGATTGGGCATGTGAATAGTGCTGAACATCTATTACACCTATTACTGTTTTATGCAAGYTTCTGCTCTGTTTTTCATCCTCTTGTGTTGCCATTCTGAATATCTGATAATGATTTGCTATCTAATCTAATTAGATGTTGTCCCGTTTCCTGCCTTAAATATCTCAGAGATCTGTTTGTTTCTTYTTCTTAATCCTGGAACACATCCAGGAGAATATATAGCATATACAAGAGCATTAGCTGCTTTTTTTTTTTCTATCAAAATAATGCTTGCCCAGTCCAAGGATCTCTGCTCCATTCATGGAAATCTCCATGCCTGTCTCTCAGGGAGAACTCTTGTACCTATTTCTCCTTTGGCCTCTTTGAAATACATATTTACATAAATTTGTAAAGAAAACAGATATCCATTTCTGATAAAGAAATTTATTCGACAGCTGGCCTTYCGCTGCATTTCAACTATATATGTAGGTAGTCAGTGCCTGATTTAACAGATAGGAGACTCTTAAAATCTCATCCACTTTTGGTAATCATAAATGTCAAAAGAGAAAAACAAAGTTGAACCAAAAATACTGACAAATGTGGCAATCAGCCACCCTTCTTTCTCTTGCAACAGTGACTGTTAATATACAAATAGCTTCATACAGCACAATCTCTTTTGTACGGGACAAGTAGGAAGAAGACAGTTGTTTGCTGTCTTTAATTATTGTTCTGAGCTTACGTGTCCTAAGAAGATGTTCCTCCTAATACCTCGGCTTTACCAAGTGTGCTTTTACATTGTCCTTCCTTCAGACTGACTCTCTGGGAAACTCCACCTCAAATATCCCCAGTAATACAGYGTATCTACCTAAGGGCTTGCAATGGAGATGAGGTGCATTGGCCTAGTGGCAAGTCATGAGACTTCAGTAGACGTGTTGACTTTTTACACTGGGAAGAAGGTTAAATATGTGTGCATACCCAGACCTAACAAGTAAAATGAATTATTAAGCATATGAAAAAATTCTGTGCCATCCTTTCACATTTAGAACTCTGGTAGGAGTCTGAGAGGGACTTTTAAGTTCTCTGAGTACAGGCCTCCCCATTTCACAGTATCATAATACACTTGGCAAATTGGTCAAACTCCAGGACAAAATTACTGATGGGCACTTGTCTACTTTTTAATCTCCTGGTTAGGACTTCTCACAGCCAAAGTCTAAAATTAATTCTGCCATTCATGGGCAGTCTCCTTAATCTTTTCCTTGATACTTAATATGCAACCAAATGAGCACCAGGCGTGTGCTTACGCAGATGTGCCAAAAATGTCTATGTGCCAACAGTGTCTGCTCTCTTGCCTTGTCTCTCAGGGTGCGACTCAGCTCTCTAAGTGACATTAACTGTCTAAATGCCAAGTGAATAGAAGATAGGCTCTGTAGTCGAAGAAGAGAGTGATGCACATCCAAATCATAGAATGCGCAAGGTTGGAAGGGACCTCAGAGGCCATCTAGTCCAACCCCCCTGCACACACAGGGTCACCTAGAGCATGTGGCACASGGCTGCGTCCAAGCGGGTTTTAAAGATCTCCAAAGAAGGAGGAATGAGGAAATGCTCATGAATTCCACTTATTTTTGACACCCATTTTTAAGATGGAAGGATTTGCTTTTGGAGCTACCTCTGTCTGTCTCTTGCTTCCCTGACACATCCAAAGGGGAACTGAGACAAAAATGTTTTAAGAAAACACCTAACTTCTGCACAAAAGCAGGGTCCTTTCACTGTACTCTGTGCCTTCTGCTACTGTACCTACTCTGCAACCTTCTGCTCTTCTGTGGTTTGGGAAAGGATGAGGATTTAAAAGAGGTGCAGAGTGTTAATTTACTGTGAGTGTCCGCTGTCTGAAAGTGTGCTGTTTCACCTTAACGATGGAGGGACTGTGTGGCATTTAACTAAAAGTGCAGATTTCCAGATTTGATGACTCAGTTATGCAAATACATTTAGTATATCAAACAGTATTTTGGCTGCTGTAGGTTTTGAGTTAAATGGCCACAGGATGGCGGCAGAGGATAAGAATGAGTTACAGAAATTCTTGGTCATACAGAAGTCATGGTCTAAGAAGGGTTTTGTTATTAAAGGTTAGCTCAGTTTTCTAATTTTTATAATGATGTTATATTCTTGTTTATGCTTACAAATGGCTGTAAGTTCGTGTCATCAAATTGACCCCTAGTATGGGCAGAAATACATTATGTGATTCTGTGTGTGATTTCCTCTGCCAAAGGCAACATGAATATATTCTGAAACTCCGATATTCTCATTTTAAATAGCCTAATGTGGGTTTATTATCTCTACTGTGTTTGCTTTTGTGCCACGAGAGACAAAGTACTAGAGAAATGCAAATGGATCCTTGATATGAGACAAGGTTATGGTGGTAGCATCGAAGTCTTTTAAACTTCAGATTTTTAAGTCATTGCAGGACATATTCTTCTTATTTCCTTTGTCTTTTCTAAAGAGACTGAAACTTTTTTTTTTTTTTTTTTTTTTTAAGGAGTCCGTGCAAGGCAATGCCTAGTCCCTGGCACTTCATACAACCTGAATGCGGACCCGCTCCCAGTGTGAACAGCAGGGAAGGGAGCATCCAGGTTGGGAGCTTTCCTGTAGATCAAACCGTTTCTGCTGCTGTATTCCAAATTCTGCAGCTCTCTTTGGCCAGTGTTGAGCGCCAAACCCAGCATTATTCTGAAGCCCCTCTTCTTGGGAGCCGTCCATTAGTGGCATTTTGCAGGGCTTTTTGCAGCACAGCGTAGTCAGAAAGCCTGCCAGGAGTCTGGAGACTCGAGCAGTCCCACGGTGCTGCTGCCCGCTCTTGCCACACAGCTGCTCTTCTCCTCGGCAGCTCCAACTGCTGCTGCTTTGTGTGCATTTCGCCCCCAGAAGGGATGATGCGCTTAGTGCTAAGTTAAAAATGCATTAAATACGCCACTAGTATTTTTCCATGTTGGCAGTTACAGGAGTTGCCATAGGAATGTCACATCATGTGAATGGGGGAAGAGGCAGCTCACAAAACCGTATGTGTGGATCAGAGATCTGGCCCGAGTACAGAAATGTGCATGAACCCTCTCCTGTGCATAAGCACATCAACATCCACGGCTGTGAGGCTTCAGGCAAATAAATGGATACTTCTCCAGGCTTGCTTTATAAATGAGCATCCTAAATAAATAAAACATTTAACGGTGATGAGTAATCCCAGTTCTTTAATAAAGGATGGAGTTATGCTAATTGAACAGCAAAGTTGTTTGTCAGYGCTGACAGATATCTGCATACTTCATTTATTCCATTAATTCATTTTCTGCAGCGTATAATTATGATCCCTTGCACAAATGACAGAAGCACAGATAGAATTTCCATGCTGGACTATATATCTATTTTGCAATGATCAGTGGAGTATAGAGTTTATATCATTTTTATCAGGAGTATGCCAAGAACAATGGAAGGAGAGTAATAATGATGATGGACTTGTAAATCTCGCATTTATTCATTAAGCAGTTCATGGACAGTCATGAATTTCTTGTAAATGAGTGTGGCTATTTTTTCTCATGTTGGTTCTCACAAATTGTTAAGTTAGACAGTAGCTGGTCCCTAGGAATTCTAACAGCCATTAGACTGAAGAATCCTTAAGTAATAAAAGCAAAAGCAAGGAAAATACACTGCTTTAAGGAATATAATTACGGATAGGGAATAACAGATATTTCAGCTTTATACCAGGGCAGAAAATCAGCTATGTAGTAGTTCACACTGATTAGCTTTTTAGGTTATTTTTCTCTGCTAAAAAGTTGATCATTTCATACTGAAACCATTCCCAAATGTATAAATCATCCAAATTAGAGCAGCTGGATAGACAACCTACCTCTCTAGTGAAATGCCCTAACCATTGAATGCTCTCTTTCTCATATTCTGAAAATAAGTTCTGTCTTTCAATATGTTTCAAAATTTATGTAAAATGGGACATTGTTCCAATTAAGACTAAAATTGGTCCTTACCATCCTCTCTGAAAATTGTGTCTAGGTTTCCTCCTATTAAATTTTAACTCAAATCCACTTTAAAGGAGGAAGGAATTAATGATGGGCCTCAGATATGCTATTCTAATAAATAAAGATCCTTTATTATGTCCTGGTGATTATCAAATCTAACTTTTTTTCATATTTTCTAGAATTGTTCGACTTTTTTTTTTATCAAAACATATTTGTGTGTAATCATAACTTTTTTTATTATTATTATTTTGCCACCATTTTTTTATTAGAAACCTAAAATTTGTGATCAAAATGAAGTAATGACGCTCATTGTGTCAGGACCACACAATCATTTTCTGGATATAAACTGCTTTTGGATACTTTTAAACGTCAGAGAAAGATGTCTTCCAAATTTTCTACAGATCTTAAATTTGCYGTAGTTGATAACAAATGCTCTTCTGTATTCAGATAAGTCCAGCCAGATGAGTATTTGCAGTGTGCATAAATGATACTTTCTCTGTCATGACTTCAGTGAGATTTATTTTTTGACCAGTACAGGAACTACCAGTACTAGATTTCAAAAGTGGCTCATATTTTTGGTGACCACTCATWAAAGATGTCCAGCTGCTTCTCAACTGGCATATATTATGGGCTGACTTCTCTGGTGCTAGATTATTAGACAGGGTAGTGGGGTTTTTATAGGTGGTTCTTCTCAGCATCAGTGAAGGAAGTTTCAGATTTTGCATTTCAGAGTCAAATGCTGAGTGGTGGAAGTTTGTTTGTTTGTTTTCTTCCTCTAATACAGATCCTGAAATGTACTGTGTTGCTGTTTTTTAATTTGTTTTTGGTCACCTGGAACTTCAATACTAAATTTTGAGCTGCAAGTCAGTTTGCATTAACACATAAGTTTACATTAAGTCTTTAAATACTGGCAACAGATGTGTCTGAAGAATAACAGGCTAAAAGGTGAAAGAAAAAAAAAAAGGTGTAACAATGCCCTGGAAACCCATCCAGGTGATTTATCAGTTCTGATCTGAGCTCCCAGATTTAAAGGTTTCCTTCTGGAGCCATAACTAGAAAAAAACTATATCAAACACAGGGAACCTGACTGCCTTTGATAACTGAAGCAAAAATAGAGCAGTGTACTAAATTCATCATCATCTGATTAATGAAATGTGCATCAACCCTGTCAAATCCACATAAAGTTGATGCCTTAGATTACCTTTGACTAATTGAAGTCTCTTATGAGGGAGTAGGAGCTGAAGAACAGAAAATTGGAGGTCATGTTCAGTGACAGGGATTATTCTTTGACCGTGAGTAAATCACTTAACTTCTCTGTGGTTTAGTTTACCCGAGAACAAAATGAATATCATAACACTTAGCTGTGGCACAGTGCTATTATGAAGATTTACAATGATTCCAGAACTTTTTAAGCACTAAATGATCCTTGGAAAGAGATATTCACTGCTATTCAAATAAATGAGATGTAGCAGGTCTTTCCTCATTTTCTAATGAAGTAAACACACGGAATTTCAGTATTTAGTATTTATCATGAAACACAAAATTATTAAATGCTAGACAGCAAAGAATCATTTAATATTGCAACTTGTGCCATCAGTCCTCTACAAGATACTTGAACTTTTGAAGGTAAAGGAGGAAGTGATTTACAAGATGCTGTTGTGGGTACTCTTCAGTTTCAATAGCCTTGGGACTGGCTCCCTGCATGGTATGCAGCTGTAAAACAAATTCTCAGACATGCCCTCTGGAATGTGCCTTAGCATGGGCAAGAACGCCTCATAGGGAAGCCTTTCCCAGGTCTTCCCAAAGTTGCCTTCAAAGCTTTCAAAACCTTTGAAAAATATTGCTCTTGAAAGTTTAATTTTGTGTAGTATTTTGTGCATTATAAATAACATTGATATAGTAATCAAATATCTTGAGTTTCCACTATTACAAGTGCTATAAATAGCACCACAAAATCTTGCCAAGTGCATTTTATTTCAGGTAGCATTATATACAGACCGAAATGCAAGAAATGGCATTAATAGACATTTTGCACTATGCACAGATGTTCATGTCATTATAAAAGTTGTCACTGATTACGTTTACACTTGGGTAGCAAATCAATGAACTTTGTTTTGAAATAAGAGTTCTCAGTTATGCAGACAAAATAACATTCATGCTCCAGTGGAACTGAAAGGCTGAGGAGAAATGTAAAATATGTACAGGATCAACACCGCGACTCATTTTACATAGTCAAATTGAATTGACTTTCTTGCAGTATATTAAAACTATTTTCTTGTGGCTAATGTCAAAGGGAATAGCTAAGCATATTGACAAGCAATGGGACCTTAGCTACTGCTTTTCTTTTACTAGCACATGGTACAAATGCCTTGAGGGTAGTCAGTTGTTCATAAAAGCTATGTATTTTTTTTAATTACTGAAGAAATTATGCAGCTTCTGAAATTCGTAGTTAATGAGAAAACTACATTCTTTTTAGTGACCCTTTATGGGTATATTTTGAGTGAGACTGGAAAGTGCTTTCAAAATTTTAAGCATGTGAGCAGCTTCTGTTGTGATATGATAATTCATAAAATTAGACATGTGCTTAAATTCTTCAGTGACTTGGGCCTACATGTTGCAAACTTCTCTGGCGAACMGCTTAAGGCTACAGAAAATCATCAAAGAAATTACAAAATGAGCAGAATTTCTATTACTTTGATCCAGGAATAATAGAAGAAACCAGAAACAGAGCCATTTATTTGAAGTAGTGGGGAGACAACAAATATAGATAATGCATATTACATACGTATCATGAATATTTTTCTCAGATGTATCCATTTGTATCTTCAATTTTGTTATTGTCAAAAAATGCAGGAAACAATTTGTATAGCACAATATCTTGTTAGATTTGGAAGTTATATTCTTTAAAATTGTTACAAGTTGGATTGCTTTTACTAATTGTGAAAATCAGAAAATTATGAAATATTGATTTCAGCTAAATATTTAATATAACCATTTAAATATTGACTGGAAAACACAAGACCACATAGGAAGGAAAGAAGGAGGTGGGGAGGAAGGAAGGGAAGAGGAAGGTAACCTCTATATTGTGCTTCTGCTCTCTTGAGATAAGCCTCAATCATCATAGATACAAACAGGCCAGTCAGCGTCTCAATAACTTTTCATCTACAAAAGAAGGTGAAAATGGTTCACAGAAATAAATTCTTGGTTCTTGGCCTGACCGAAAGTGTGCAGGACTAATCATGATATCCACTTCTCAAAGCAGATTTGCTGTGTGGTGTGTTGTAGATTATATGTTGCATGCAGATGAAGTTCTCATAATTTCTAAGCAGTGACTCATATCATGTTTCTTTCTTTTTTTTTTTTTTTTTTTCTTTTTAATGAGGCCTCCTCACACAATGTATCTTACTTCTAAGAGTTCTCTGCCAGTGCTGCTTATGTTTTCTTTCACTTCAGATGTCAGGAGGCATTGAAGAATCAGGAAGGCAAAGCTGCAGGAGATGTAGGAAAGGCTGCTTTATAAATGTCATTGTATGTTTTTTTCAGAGCGCCAAAATATACTCAGGGAAATTACATAAACATGGCTTTGTGCCATTCCAAGCATCAAGAATCACTGATGACTTTAGATCTATTAATACTAGGCATGCTACCAGCTTTACCACTGCTTATTGATCAGGTACATAATTGTTCTCTAATACATACTCTGAGAACATAATCTGATTAAAAGTGGTTAAGAGAAGAACTGAAGGAGGTGGTGCCATTTCTCAGAAGCTTTGATGAAAATGAGATGTRTGTAATTTATGACTTATAACAGTGAATCCTAACAATGTTAATATACACTTATGAAGAGAATCACATTGTAAAGTCAAGGCTCATATGAATACAAAMCTGGGTTCCATGCTATAAATTGATAGTGAGTCTTCAGTCCTGATGAATTCACACTAAGTCCTGAGGAATAGTTTTTCAAACCACGCAGTAACTACTTTGTCTGAAAAGATTTTGAACTATTTCAGCAAACACCCCCAGACTGTCCTGCGTGGGCAGGGGTATCTGCTGATGCCACTGGAGTTCCCAAGGGGCACCAAGGTCTCCTTTGATAATGGATTTTGGAAGAATTGACCTTGAGAGTTAAGGAACCTTACGTTTAATACTTGTGTAGAAAGCTGATGACTTCATGAACATCAGAACATAATAAACCTACCTATAGATTAATACGTCACAGACGTGAGATGAGTAGTTAATTACAGTCCCTGTGTACTAGTGTAATTAGCTATGATTTATTGCCRGAGTCAAGCCCTGTGTTCCTTTGCTGTGCAGTGAAACAGAGCTTTCATCATTTGATGAGTAGTSCTGCTCTAAGATGGGATTCCTCTCCTTTTCTGAATTGGTGTTCATTTGAATGTTCCTATCTGCAGATGCTCTGAAATCTTTTTTTGGCTATTTGTCTCTGGAGCAGGTAAGGAAGATTAGTTTGCTTCCCAGGTGGGCTGTCCATCTGCTAGTTATTTCTAAGGTATAAAAATCTTACAAATACTTATCTTTATAAACAAAATATGCATTAGTTTCATATATAAATTCCTTGTGCCTTATTTGTAACACATTGTTCTTTACTACTTCATTGTGTCATGCATTAACAATTTTACATGAAGCACTTTTTGATCTGCTACTGTGACAGTCTGTTTTCTCTGAAGCTCTCCTTGAATTCTTTTGGTTCTGAGTTCACATCCCAGCGTCAACAATAAACAGTCAGTTTTTGGCAGCCATAGATGATRCTTTGTCTGAACCATTCAACAGCCTCCTACATGGAGATGCCCTAGTAGTCACACTGGCTAAATGGAGCATCAAGCTGTGGCTGTTGTCAGTGTGGCTCAGAGAGACTTTTGATAGCTGAGTGTAGTTCAGGGAACTTATTGAGTTTTAGTCTTAAATTATTCATACACTTGATCTGTAGCAAGATTCAGAAATGTCTGCAGTTCATAAAGGAGAAACAGCAATCAACTGCCACCCAAGACACAGAGGTACAGGGCTTTTTTTTCCTTTTTTTTGGTATATTTTGTTATCATATTTGTATGAAGTCAGAACTAGTCTGATAGAAAACCTCTTATAGGGAAACACATGGCATTTTTCATGAGCTTGTAGTGGCAAAAAAAATGTTAAGAAATGTACTCAAAACATGTTGATGTCACAACTAAATTGCCTTTGAGTAGCAACTGCTACTGAAAAGATAGAGTAAAATGCTAAGTCTATTGGCATCTGTTTACTATTCAGAAATTTATAGAAAGAGATATCATGATAGATTGAAAGCAGCAAGGCTAGGAATGAAGGAAGCACACAGATGATATAGGTTAATAGTATTTTCTGCTCCAATGGGAAGGATTTACCTCCTTTATCATGCAAGAGATTTGTGATTTCATGTTCAGAAGCTTCTGCTTTCTACTGGAGTGGAGACCAAACTTTGCATCATACTCAGGTGTTTGGATTGCTACTAATCCACAGAGTTCTTTTTTTTTTTTTTTTTTCTGCCTGATCTCTAGACCCTCATATGGCACATATGATGGACACTGATCTTAAAATGGAAAAGCACGATGTCGTAAACCTGCTGAAGAAAACACAGAGGTAGCCACTGTCTACCTTCCTGAACTTGGCCATATGTACATGTAAAGTACTGCCAGTCTGTGCATATGCACTTAATCCACTGCCAAGTGTCTAACATAGATATCACAACTATTTCTCTCCACAGACTGAATAAGAAGCCAGAATCTGGCAGACTAGATGGCAGGTGGTCTGAATCATGCAAGCTGCCTTCAACTTCACTGCTATAATGACCGTAATGCCTAATTTCCCTATAATAGACAGCTTATTGTGCCACTGACCACATATTCGGAGAATATGGACTTCCTCTGCAAACATGGCAATGTTCCACTTAAATACAGTTCAGTAGAAAAGCATTAATTCATTTGCCAGCATCTTGCTTTGCAAACTTTCTGCGTTTGTTTAAGTTCTTGTAGCTCTTCACCCACCACTATACAACATTTGTGTTTTGCTCTGCATTTAGCTCTGAGTTGTTCTGTAAGCACTTCTTTGCTTGCTGCTTCAAGTCACCAAAGCAACTGGAGGAATAATTCGTTTCATGTCAAGCATGCAGTGAGAATTCTTTCTTCTGTTTTCCTGTTTGTATATTTCTACAAAAACATGGTATTTTTTTTTCTACGCTTTAAGAAATATTTTGCCTAGTAATTCCTATAAATGATGTTTAGTTTGTCTTGTTAAAAGTTACTTGTGCATTTTTTTCCATTCAAAATTTATGCCATTTTACTTGGTTGCATATTGTGCACTAAACCAGAAGAACTTAATTATTAGAATGGTTCGGATACAAATAATCTATCTATAACAGTTCTGACATACTCATTTCCTAGAAGATGCACATAGCAAACACAATAGAACAAAGTAGTTAAAATGATTTTTCTTTTACATGTTAAATGAATATTAGCAGAAGAAAAATCAAAAGGAAATCTCTTCCATCCCATAGCTTTGTTTGGCAATCTTTTTCCAGCACCACTGTGACAGATTTGCTTGAAAAGGGGGAAAATAGAGAAAAAAAACAGGGCCTAACAGAAGTTAYGGCATTATGGAAATTTCCTTGAGGTGAGAGACAGTTACCACTTCCGGCATGGTTGGTATGTCCGGAATCTACTTCTCCACAATTCCTTCGGCAACACAATGTGCTCTCCTAACACCCACTAAGGAGAGTAAATGAAGAGTGGAGCAGAACGGAGACACCATGGCCAAACTTTGTTGGATTCCCTGCGGAGGTGGTAACCTGATGGTGCCGTGCAGACAGTGAGCTAATGGAGGGTGGAGTGGAGTGAAGGCACCACGGCCAAACTGTTATACCCCCTGCATAGGTGGCAAGCTGGTTSATAAGCCACATAGTATGATAAGATCGGCCATAATATGATAAGATGTCTGGTCCTGGGCCAACAATGGTGGCAGGAATGGATGGACTTTGCTCAAACTTCTCCTCATTCTAATCTCATTATAATAGCAATGCACAACCCCATTCTAGAAGTTACTCGCTTCCAAGGAACGACCCCACTTTACTGAGCATGCTCTCTAGATTTTCAATTAACTCAGGAGGCTTTTTAAACCAATCAATAAYGAAAGTGTGCATGACTAGAGTCACCCAAGGTCCACCTAAATGTAAAAGAGAACACACAAAAGGTGAACTAAGGAGAGTTTTAAGTAAGAAGAAGAAAAGAAGAAGGAAGAAGAAAAGAAGGGAGAAGGAAAGAAGGGAGAAGGAAAGAAGGAGGAACAAAGAGGACTCTATCGTAACTTCTGGATCACTTGACGGGCTGAACCCCTTTCCTCCCGTCTGGTGAGGACGCTGCCTCAGGAGACTCCTCAAAGTTGAGAGCCCTCTCCCATCTTCTGYGGTGAGTGATGATTGCATATTCGCAAACTACGCTCTAGCTAAAAACCCCACACTATCCTAGAGAATTTCTTATTCTGACATCTGAAACCTGGTCTCTAAATGTCTAAATGTTGCATTTGATTAAATTGTGCTCTTTGTGAACTCAGCTGCTTGTTTTGAAGGCAATTGGGCCAACAGACAACAGGCTGTTCATGAACCCAGTACTGCCGGAGTCAGGCCTATGGCTGATCACACTGTTTGTGAACCCGATTCGTTGTTTTGAAGGAGGTCGGACCTACGGTCGAYACACTGTTTGTGAACCTGATGCTGCCAGAGTTGGGCCTATGGCTGATCATACTATTTGTGGACTTGACTACTTATTTTGAAGGTGATCAGACCTACGGTTGACAGACTGTGAATCTGGTACTGCCAGTCAGGCCTATGCTTACCACAGTATTTGGTATCCCTATTAAGAGATGAGTCCAGCCATCCCCAGTCCCTCTCACCTTTGGGGATYGGCTGGAACACAAGGGGATTCATCTCTTACCAAATTTGCCCCCCACATCAAACTGCAACAGTCACTTATAGGCTTTGTCCCTCTCAACTCTAGCCCTGAACCTAACCATAGGCATCAAGTACACATTAGCCAAACACCGTCATCACAGATGAGAAACCTTTTGGGGATAAATATTTTGCAGCCAGCTCCTCCCTTTGGCATCGTGTTTCAAACTCTGCTAAACTCTTCTAACTCTAGCCTTTGCCTCTACTAACCAGAACCTTCCCTCAAATCCTGAGTCCGTGCCTTTAGCTGGAAAAGAAAAAAAAGATTTTTTTTTTGCAAGACTAGGGTGGAAGAACGATCCTGTAGTGAATGATAGTTTATCCCAATCTTGAGTAAGCACCAGTTTAGAAATGAATAATACGTATAATTTCAGATGTATTCACAGAGAAATGCACTCAATGGGGAATCAAGTGATTCATGCATTTGAAGATAATTCAGCAAATATTTTTATTTTAAAAATTGAAAAATGTTGTCCACTAATATTTTAGTATGAAATATGATTTTCAACATATAAAGATGTTAAGCACTGTGGTTGCAAGCTTAGCCCATTTTCTTCAGTTGATTATTTTTTTCATAGAAAAGATTAATAGTTTGTTTGTGGTTAAGAACTGGAACAGTTATTAGCACATTGTTACATAAAGAGGAGTGATTTTGCTTTAATATGCCCAGAGGATCTCAGCATTTGTCAAATTAGTCAGGGATGAAAAAGTCCTCTTGGACAATCATTAAAAGCATACACCATAGTAATAGATCAAGTTCATCAACTATGGGAGGTCCTTAAGAAAATGGTTGATAATGAACAGAATACTAAGGAGAGTCTGGGAATGAAAACATTGGCATACGCTCAAATTGACACCACTTTTGGTGCAAGCAATGACAGTGGTTAGGGTTTTTCTCCTGTGATTTCTTGTATTTTACCTCACCTGTTTAGTGGAAAGGATAATGCAGAGTAAATAGCAAACCAGATATATCCCTATTAGCATGGCATCTCACAACTCTTGTGATGCCTGAGACTCAGATGTTCAAAGATACCAAGACATAGCTGTGTTGCTCATCAGTGAATGGTAGGAGAAGAGATGGTCACCTAGGATGATGTTTACAGAAACACATATTCCAGTGCCTGTTGTTAGTCAGACTTACACTGACCTATAGAGAAAATATCCAAGCCTCAATGATTTCATACATGTTTGTAAGAGATATTGTTCCTAAGATATTTTCCTGATTTTGTTCAGTTTAGTAAGTGAATGAAAAAACTTACTTTGTTATAAAACAAATAGACTTTAGTTTTAATTAAGTGAAAACTGTATAAGTCTGATTCCACTTATAAATACTCTAATTTATAGAGTACTTTAAATATCCTCTTAGATTCACTTGGAATCAGATACAATTTTTTCTTTTTTCCTGTGAAAGAAAATAACATCCAACCTTTTCATTATATATACATTTTAAATTCAGTTTATAAATTCTCAAAAAATCCCCTCTTGAAAATTACTGTGGCTTCCTTCTGGGGACTGCACAGCTCTTTAAATTTGCTTTCTTTCTAGCTTACCACTAATATGCTAATAGTAAATCTGAACCATCTGCCAGGCAAACAGAGAAGTGGGTAATATGAGAAACCTTGACAGCATAGTCTGTCAATTAACCAATTTACAGAAGTTATTGTTCATATAAATAAAAGTATCCTAGAGCTGAGTTACATTCTGAGTTCATTTTTTTTTTTCCTAATTATCTGCAAAAAGCTTTATACTAATTGCAATAGGACACAAAACCGCCATAAAATAGACAAAGTGTGTTTGTCATGGGCAGGAAAATGTCATTTGCAATACCAGTAAAATAAACAGAGTAAATAGGTTAGCTCCAGGGATGTGGGGAATGCTAATTTCTCAGGTTACAGAATTAACATATGTCTAGTCCATAACTTCTGACTGTGTAGCTGGACATGCCTTTTCTATGGGTCACCGGCCAGTTAATAGGCATCCACTAAATCACAAACCTTCTGGCCTCATACAAAATTTGTATACCTTTAAGAGAACAACCTCACTGACATCTTTAATGGAAAAAATATGTAAAATGCAACAGGGCAAAATTAATAACAAACAACATTTATTTTCAATTTTGAAAGTAAGTGCAATAAAAATAAAAACAGTAGATTGAATCTGTATATATTAACTACATGACTGTTATYCCTGGGTAATATTAATCTTGTTTTCTTTCTAAAAATCAGATTTGAACTCTAGACACATTTATTTGAACAAGCCTTTGTAACACCATGACCTTTCATGTGTAACAACGATATTAAGATGAGTGATGAATAAAAACCTTTTTAAATGTCGGGAAAAAAAAAAAAAAAAAGATTGATGAAGAAAAAGAGAATTCCCTATGCGAGTATGAGAGAAATTGAAGTGCAGCTGATTATTTTGAACTAACCAAAAGTGTCTGGCTGTCTACAGAGATCACAGTGATGTCTTGTCAGTTTTTAAACTGACAGCTAAAATCATGTTACATTTAAAAAATATTGACTACCCATTATGGGAAGCTATTCTAGAAATGCTTTTTATCACAAGAGCAGCTTCAGAAATGAGAAGAAAATGCCAATTTGCATGAGACTGATGACTCYGTAACGCATACTCTATTTAATGCCAACTGATTTACATAATCCTATTTCTTCAGAATGAAAAGAAGTTATGTAATAGGGGGTCCAGAGAATGGTTTCCCCAGTCACAGATTAGTGCTCCAATTTACTTCATATTTTACTGCCACCCCTCCATCTTCTTCARTTCCTAATCTCTTTCCGTCTCTCAGACTTTTTTCTCTGCATAAACAAATTCAGTTGGGAAGAGATTTCTATTTTTAGCCTTTACATAAAACTTGATAGTCTTACAAATGAGGACTGGGTAAACTGAGGCAAGAGCTATAAATTTAAGGTTTCCAGAGAATCTTTTAATTTTAGTAGAACTCATCTTTAATAACACTCAACAAAATGTCTCTGTTGTATTTCCTTGCAAAGGAAAATCTACATCTCTTAACYTCTCTGCTGTCACAGAGATCTAATCAGATCACTGCTTGCTATCTCTATAGCCACCTCTCCCTAAATATAGTGGTGTGAGCAGAGTTTTCATCAGCCTATTTCTCAACTTTTAGATAATCAGTGTTTCAGACCTTTTATTCCAATATTTTGCATGTACTTAGTTCTGCTCAACAGTAAAAGCAATTGTTGATAGTCATAGATGAAAGGATTTGGAATCTCCATTAAAAACCTTTGTATAAAGGTGAAGTGACTGACAGGAACATGATTGGTTGTGTTGTGATTTTTTTTTCTAGAATTTTCTATTCCAGTTATTTTGTATATTGCCCATTAAACTGCCCAAATAATTTACAGTGTATGGCCTTCCACTGGTGAGCACAGGAGCACTAAGCTTGCATACATTTCCTTGCATATAAATMTGGTTTGTAAAGCTGCTAAATATCACACAGGCTGTCTTGGCCCTCCTCTGCCAGATGTAAATACTTCCAATTCATGCAGGGACAAGATCCAGAAATGTGTTGCTCAGCACAAAATGCAAAGTGCTAATCTCAGTGTTAGAGTTGAAACTCTAACAGACACATTCATTAGTCTGCTGAAGCACATTGCTAAATTTGGATTTCTTTTTCCTATACACTCCAAGAATGTGTCATCCCCTCTGGGTGCATTTGTGAGATTTAAATAAGGTTCCAGCACTGTGGGGGACCTTGCCTAGTATTGACTGTTTCTGGCTCCAATCAATAGCTGCATAATTGGCTGCTGCCCGTTAGTCTGCCTTGCTGAGAGTTAAGGGTCAATACCCTGTCCAACAGTAGATGTACATATTCCTACTATTGCTCTCATGATATACACAAAGAGGAAAAGTCATCCTTGAAAAAACAGTGGAATTTTACGAGTATTCATAGCAGGGCTGGGGTGGGATGGTGACTGTCTAAATCTACAAAATGGCATAAAGAACAAGATAATTCTATGATAAAATGAGAGTAGTACCAAATCAGTCTATTGTTTCTAGAGGAGCAGCTGCTAGAGATTCCCCCAAGATTATGTTGTGCATTAGTGGTCTCAGCTTTTTTAATCTATTTTTTTTACTTTTTATCTCACTTTGTGTGTGAGGTTTTTGAGACAAAGATTTGGCAGCAGTTCATTTGCTGGCTTTCTTCCGGCAATAGCGTGTTGCAGCTTTGACGTGTCTCTAAAAATCTCTCTTTAGCTCAGGGTCTTGTCATCCAGCATGACCTTTTCCTACTCGTAGGTGCACACACACATTTACTGCCTAGTAAGTAAGATTTAGATAATGGATTTTGGGTGATTTTTATCAAAAGCATATTGCATTCCGCTCAAGCAGATGGGCTATTAAGGGCCACTCAGGAGAAGTGTTGTCTGTCCAGTTCTACACTAACATTATTCAACATTAGAGAATAAGCAGCACCATCACAATCAGCCTGGGGGATGTAAAAGGGACAGAGCTGTCCTCACCTAATCACTACGAGCATCTCGAGCTTTGTTAAGCTTAAGAAAAAAAGGAGTCGTCAGCAGCATGCTCATTCATCAGCTAATAAAAGGATGTTCTGGCATGTTTAGAAGAGTAGGTCATTGATTAAATGTGCACTAAAATATGCACCCGTGCTTTACATTGGGTGCTCCATTAAGAGAAACACTTTTTCCTAGAATGGTCTTAATCTGTTCGGATAATGATTCAAAAAGTTTAACAAAGGAAAACTCCATTATTTTTTACTAATTGAGCAGAGAAAAAGTGAACTTGGAAGTTGGTTCCTACATTAGGATAGCACCACTGTGCCTCTTCCCTACACTAAAAATGTCTCTGTCAGGATGTGCCAAGACATACTTGTATGTGTTGGACACGATAGTCCTCCCTTTTCATGTGGAATTTCTCCATGATTCATGCATTTCTCCATGGGTGCCCAGCATTCTAGAGGCTTCCACCCGAAATGCCTGAGTGTCCCTGTTTATGGATACTGGCACTTCCATTAGGGCGAAAAACTTCTGTTTGAGGGTCCTAGGTTAAGCACTAGTTTGGAGCACACTTTTAAACTCTGGTGGAGAACGGGAGGCAATCTCAGCTTCCCTCAGGATTTCTTCGGCATGGAAGGAATTTGTGTCTTTCTCAGTCACTCTTGGACTTTGAGCACATTGTGGCTGTTCAAACCGGAGGAAACTCACAGCAGAATATGCTGCTGTTTAGGCCGACATTGGCACCAGGGACAATACAACAGATAACAGACAGGGACTCTGCATTTAACCAGCTTCTGTGATCTTTTGTTGCTATGTCCCCATTAGTCAAACCTCTCTTTTCTAAAAGAGTAATCGTATGAGTCCCCGTGATTCTAGTATATTAATCTCTTCATTTTGAGTCTTCTGCATATTTATTGCATGCGAGCTGTACAAAACATGCAGGAGCTGTGCTGTCACACCTCTCAGGTGTTCAGGGTGGTGTTATTCAGATGTGTTTTATTCTGTATACGCAGGAGTAAAACTTCCCTCTTAGACTGAAAGGGGATGGTGGTTKTTTTTTTTTTTTTTTCTTTTTTGCCTCTCAGCCCTTTAAATGCCTTTCAGCAGTTCAGTCAAGGGAGTTACCTATTAAAATGCTGTCAGATACAATAATTGGAACCGTTCTTTTAAACCCACCGAGAAGTTTAGCTTTAATATGAGCATAGACTAAGACTAAGCTTGTCCCTCTCTGCTTATTCAACATGTGACACCTGAAGACGGAACTAACTGTAATCTTCCTACCGGTTCATTTAAGGTAGTTTCTGTCTTGTTTAATTCTTCAGGGATTATTTTGATAGCAAGTTGCATGAACCCTATGCTGTATTTCCTGTGGTGTCATGTTGCTCCCTGCTGATCTAAACACTTACCTCACGTCTCTCTGCCAGTGCCATCAAATGCATGTTGCAAATGCACAATTGCCCAGGAGCCAGTGAGTTTCCAGACCTGTGAAGGAACAGTAGGAGCTTGATATGGCTTCCAATGGGAATGCAATAGGAGAGGAAAATTCCTCCTTTGTAGATAGCTCTCTGGATCCCAGAATAGAACAGAAACACTATTAGCTGCTACCCCRCCAGACATCACAGCTTTACAGAGAGGACTGTCGAGCAGAGCTTTTCTGTGGCCTCAGCAGGGAACCCTTAAGCCAAACAAAAACTTTAYGGTATTGCCAAGGAATACCTACGCATACCTGAAACTGGTACATACCCTCCCTGCTGCCTGTTAAGTTTTAAGGACTATTTCTGCAACTCTGAAGTGGTTTCCTTAGTGTTTGTGAAATAACCATGCAATCTGAGGCATTACGAACTTAAAAAATAAAAGCAGTAACTATCTTCTGTCAGTGCGATAGATATAGACATATCCTGTGCTGATATCCTTTCTGGAGGCAAAACAAAGTCCTAAAAGAATTTGATTTTTTCCCGTATTTTCCCAAGCAGGAGGCATTGTAATTTAATCTTGCTTGGGGCACTGACTTAGCTGTGCCCTCCTCTGGATGTTAGCTATCAATACAAACATTTTCTCCAGAGCTACTGTGCGACCTTCCTGCCATTCCCATATATTTTCTGAGACTTTGCAAGCTCTGTGGATTTCTAGCAGTGTCTTTCTCCAGCAGCCTTTTGCAGCAGGGTCAGGAGGAAGGAGTCTGAGGTTTCCCGGGGATCTGATTCTGCAGTCAGGCAGTTTTGTACCCTGGGAGTCGGGAGCTTGTGTCGAGGGCAGCGGGACCCAGGGACAGCAAAACAACAACAACAACAACAACAAAAGCAACACCTGGGCTGAGAAAGCCATTCAGTGCACATCTCTAATGCTCACTGTTGTTCCCTGSCTAGGAGGAAGGATGAAGTGAGGAAGACTACAGGCTATATCCCAGCTATTTAGTTCTGTCTCTGCTTGCCATGTATTGTTAAATTCCTTTCTTTAAACAGCACTGCCAAGCTGCTTAAATGCACAGTAATGTGTCCTTACCTTTACAGATATCTGCATGCACAAGACACATTATTCCACAAGCAATCTGTGGGAAAACAAGCAGTACAGCAATACTTCTTTCTTGGACTTAGGGTAGGGAAAGCAAGATGATATTATTAAAGTAGCTTTGTGCACATCAATTCTCAGGATAGAGCATAGAAAATAGAGAATACGAGAGTTAATATGGTTACAGTGCAGGTCAAGAAGCAAAGAAGGCAGCAAACACTTCCCACTTCCTTTTCCCTAATAGGACCTGAGCATTTAATTTCCYAAGATTTTTTTGTAAACCCACACAGAATCCTTTTTCTTCACATTAATATGGAAAATATTTCAGAGGTGCAGTGGCCATCTCAGGCCTAACAGACTGGTTCTGCCAAGGAGTTGGTAGAGCACATGTTAATGGTGACCTGAAGCCGTGTGATACCAGCTTGTACCTGGAACAACAGAGTTAGGTTTGGAGGGAGCACTGCACTTGCTCTGCTGCTTCGATTTACCCCGTGCCCCGTGCTCTGGGTGTCCCTGCTGGAGCAGGGGGTTGGACTAGATGATCTCTAGAGGTCCCTTCCMACCTTGAAMATCCTGTGATTCTGTGATTTCCAGCCTGGCAACTCAAGGCTCACCATATCATACCTGCAACAATGTGTGGATATATACAGAGAGTTAGGCTTGCTTATACACTACTAAAATACTTCCAATTAGATAACAATTATGTAGGAAGTAGTTGCATAAATACTGTAGTATAATTATGCCACAAACCTAAACATTGAGTAAAAACTGAATAACTGTAATATTCAGATATACCATTTGTAAATATTTGCATAAGTAACCAAAGAAATAAAAAGAATCCTTTTTTTTTTTTTCTTTTTTTTCTTTGGTGATGTTGAATCTAACTGCATCTTTAAACAGTTCTGCAGTCCTTGCTAAAAATTAACAAATTTTGAGTTTGGACCAAGGCAAATATTATTTTTTAAGAACATAGAATAGGCTAGGAAAGCAGAATGTAATGAACTAGAGAAGCAGTATTGATAAACTACAAAGGCTTTGGGTCAGGATCATGAAAAAGTAATGTGGGACATTTCTGCACTGCTGCAATAATGCGTCTTTGTTTATCATGCTGTCAAAAGAGAAATCAATCTGAGTACGGCTAAAACATTCCCACAAGTATCAAAACAATATCTATATAAAGGGCATAGGAAGGGGTGAGCGGGGGCACGAAGAAGCCTTCTTGCTGACACAACTGCTCGCTGCTGGGAAGCTGTTTGTGGCGGATGGATCACAAACCCTCCTTCCCCGAAGGCTGACACTGTCACAGCATGCTAAGCTGCTTCTGTGCGAGGCGCACAGCAGACATCTCCCTCTATACCTAAGCCCAGACTTAGAAGTAAATAGAAAACAAGCCTTTTCCCTTTCCCAGGAATCATTTTGTCAAAACGACCTCTTCCTCGTTCTGAATGCTAAAAATATTTTCTGAATGATTCCTCTAATTTTTGGCAATGTATACTGTGTTTTCAAGGAATATATCGATATTATAGAATTCCAGAAATACCCCGCACTAATATAAGAATTTATTCTTACTTTTGTAAAGTCTGAAGATGTACTTTTATACATATTTATTCACAGTATGACTTTCTAAAATGGAGCCCGCTTGTGCATGACACTTTTATTAGGAAGGTTACTCATGGTGACACATTTAAGTGCAAGCAGCGCCCAAACTGTGCTGTCCCCAACCTTTGTGGCACACTTTTCCAAATAAAATCTCTCCTGGCGTTACAAGACTCGACCTCTGAACACAGCCCCAAATAGGGGTCTCTTCTGGTACCATGCGTGGCCTGCTTGCTGTTGAGTTGTGCCCACTGAGCAGCTTTATTGCAGCGCTGCGAAGTGTTGGACGGAGGCTGTGCCGGGAGCGCAGCTGAGCCCGTGCGAGGCGGCTCCCGGGGTAGATGGGGAGCAGCACAGTCACGTCTCACAGACTCGCACAGCAAGCACTGTCCTGGCCCCACGTGATGCTCCCCAGACAGCCCTTCCGCACAGCAAGGAAGGACGTAAACCAGGAGTGCCTCAGGGGACCACTGTTTTTATAGACCATTTTTATAAACAAAATGACAATATTATACTAACCCGGGAGAAAGCCTGAGATCAGAGTAGGTCTCTTACTAGGGGAAATTCAGGATAATTTTGATCTATTTGTTATTCACATTACTGTGCATAACATTCTAGGTACAAGCTCTGTATGCAGCCCACAAACTGTTTGGGTTTCACTGTTTCTTGCTTCTTTATTAGGGAAAACCTGTTCTGCCCTCAAGGCCTTATAATCAATGTCAATTAAAGATAGGAAAGTGCAGTAATAATAGCATAAGCTGAACATAGAAATCGATAGCAATAATAGTACAAACATGTTTCCATGTGAAAGATTTCTGCACATTGTAGCATGACAAAAATACGCCTCTTGGATCAGACCAAAAATATTACATCATTACATGTTCTAGTTTTCTTATGAAAACACAAATACGGACTGCATATCTACTGTATGTGTATGCATGGATGCATGGATATATGTTTTATGTAGCTCTACCTTTCTGTGAAGTAAGCTTATGTAGCTATACCTTTCTGTGAAATAAGCTTTTGGGCCTTTAGGTGTTTTGATTTAACTGCATTTGCAATTGCTCAACTCTCAGCAAGAAACAGAAGAAAAAAACAGGTTTTAAGATAATTTGCAAAAAAAAACAAAAAAAAAAACACCAGAGGTTTATGCTTCAGGTGTTAAGACTGACGATAATGACTAAACATTTAAATGTTTAGTCATTTAAAAGCTGGCCCTGTAAAATATGAAAAATTTGGTTGAAAATTAGGAATATGTCTTAAAAATAATAATGTTCTGATTACTCCACAGTACTATCACAGAAATGATTGCAATGAAATTAATTATTTGTAAACCTTAATTCCCTTGAATGGCCTTTATGCTGCTTTCAGCTCCTCCCTTTGCTTTCAGAGATATGAAATATGATGTCCACATTTATTTTTAGTTTTCCCCAAGCGTTTTTCTAGTGCCGAGAACATTGGCAAAGCATTAGAGTTTTGACCGATTTGGCTGCACTCTGTAGTCTCAGCTCAGACCAGATGGTGAGCCTCAGCTGCTGTGAGAAACAGGTAAAAAAAGTAATAACAAAAAGTCAAAAACTTGAAATACTGTTGGCAGTTTTATCAAAGATACKTTCCAGACAACAGGTGGTCTTTTTCTGTATTATTTATGAAACCGCATATCATTTAGAGATAGAGCCATTTACCTGCTTAGTCATCAATGAAGTTATCCTTTCAGTCTTTTAAGGATTTTTCTTCTGTTTTTAATTTAATTAGTATGGCACTAATTGTACAGGCTTGTTGTACAGGCAGATTTAAGGTGAAGAGCTGCCTCCAGAAGCAGACAGACATTTAAGGTGTTTCTAGGAGGAACACGCATGGGAGGTGAGCAGCCTGGTTGCCTTTGGAGGGACAGAAGTGCTTAGCCAGCCTGTTTGACAGAAGGCAGAATGATTTTCTCCCAGTTGGCATTAATGGGTGTAAGAAGCCATATATAATTCTTAATTTCTGTGATACTTGTTGACTGACCAGTTATAAAGGAGTAGGAGACCTGCAGTATGTACCTGCAACTGGATGTCCTGCAGTTTGAGTTTGGCCACTGCCTCTGGACCTTGTTTTCTCCCCTCTCTCTGTGTGGGCTTGTCCTTGCTCCCTGTGCCCTACTGCCTCCACAAAACTTCAGAACCTAGAAGGCAAATGAAAATGCCAACAAGGGGCTGTCAGAGATAACTGCCTGTTTTTTTAAAGACAACCTTATGACTTTGAATGCTAAGGCTTTTGAAAGTACAGAACTAACCAAACTTTTGACTGCAAGCATTCAGCCAGAATATATTTTATATTAGCCTGTTTTTCCTTTATGCCATAAAGGAAAGTCACCTTTAAATACAGTTGATGTATGTGAGCTCTTCACTAGTTCATTGGAGGTCTCTCCTGAAAATTCACAGTATGTTTTGGACTGCAAGGTGAGAAAAGTGCAAATATGTATTAGTGGTTCTAAAGCAAAAGGTTTGTCCWGCAGCTGAAGTGGAAAGAGCTGGAGCAGAAAGCCCAGGGTAAATTCTGCCACTAACACAAGATGGAAGCTTGACAGGCCTTTCAAAAGAGAGGGAAATCTCCTTAGCATGGCTATTTTATAGAATAAATCACTAGCGTTTGGAAATGGCACATATCTGCTTGTTTTTCGAGCCAAGGTCTAGCCAAATCTACTTCAAATTACTTGTGGTTGCTGTAAGGTCTGATATTTCTGCTAAAGAACACATCCTGTTTTCCTAGATTTACCATTGTGGCAGTGTAACTACATTTTTTCTTTGCAACTGAAGCTGCATTAGGCAGTTTAAAAGCCAATAATATGCAGGTCGCTCAAAAAAAGTCTTTATCATGAAATGATCTCTAACTACCAACAACGGGATCAATTATTCTTTTGCTGGATGAGGATGAGTAGTGGGTGGTGTTATATTCCTTGCTGATTGCAAATTCTAAGTAACACTATGTTGCTTAGAAACAGAGCGTATCATTCTCACTGAAAAACATGGGAATATCAAGCAGTTGATATTTAGATAGCTCCTTCATTAGCTTCCTAAAGGTTTTCATTTCAACAACTGCAATCGTAATTTAGTAAAATGATACTTAAACCGGTCTGAATAGCAAAGCAAGATAGCAAATCACCATTCTATGACAGGCAAATTATAAATGTCAACAAACTTTTGGTTTTAGTTTCGGCAGCKGGATATACGTGCTTTCCGAGCACACGTAGCAAGCAGTGGGCTCGCAAGGGTCAGGCTGTGTAAAGCTCCTGAGGCTGATACTGCCTCGACCAGCGTGTGCACGCAGCAAGCCAGGGGCACATCCATCTGGACAGACAGCTGTACATCACAGGAACCAGCAACCCCATGCACTGAAACACACACTCACAGCTACCRGCTGCTTGCATAGCTGTATTTATTCAAAAACTTTTGTACATAACATAAATTGCAACAATTCTCTGCTATTGCTAATAAGTGGTTCGACGTTGCCTTGATGTATTATGATCTATTGGGGTTGTCATGCAGCGTTTTTGTAGCAGCTCTATGGAAAAAAAGCAGCTATGCCATGTTCTGTGAAGATATTGTAAGAGAGTGAACAAACCAAACCTAGAATGAACTAATGCACTCACAGTAAATCTACTTCAGGTACTGAAGGATCTGAAAGCCTTTAGGAACTAAATAAAATATTTATAGTGTCTTGTTCTTTATTTATCACTGCCATCAGCGACAAAACACTGCTTCATTTTACGGAGGCTCTATACTGCACTGCACAAAAGAAGCAAGCAAAAATAGATGGACAGAGACATAACCTTGACTCTTTATTTAACAGACTTTAAATTAAAAAAAAAAAAGAAAAGAAAAGAAAACAGATAAATACGGGGCCGTAAAAAAAAAATCCCAAACTGTTTGCTCTAAATATATTTTAATTCTATTTGTACTAATATACATATGCCACATATATCATGTTCAGGGATTTCAGACTCAAAGCCTTCTTACTCTTCATTTGATCCCTTCTGACTGCTTGTGTTGGAGTGGTGACTTCAGTGTGRATAAATTTTCTTTGTATGATTTCTTTAGAACAGGAAAATACGTGGAATTTCTGACAGATCATGGTGGCATCCTGTTGCATCATATGCAAGTGCATATATCCACTCCCAATGGCTAGAAATAATTAACTCAAAAGCCTAAGGAAAACACCCTAACCATCATTTTTCTCCCTCTTGTGATATACTCACTAACTAGTRTTTGCAGGTTTATGCATGCAAGCCATTTTACACATGACATTTGTGTTGCAGCTTATTTATCTAAGAGCACTAGAGGCAAAACAAAGGAGAATGAGACCATTTTTATGCATCTCTTATTTAATTTCCATTTTGGCCTGTGTTTAAGGCTGCTTTTGCAGGCTGACTGCAAAGCCAAAAGGAGATTCAGAGCTAGCTGAAAAAGTGAAAGCTAAAATTTCATATTTGCTTTAGCTCCTTTAAGGAAGCAAAATAAAACTCCAAGTAGGATAAAGCTGGACCACTGAATGACTATTGTGGATGGTCTTTCATGCTTTTCTCAGCAGAGGAACGATTCACTTGTGATTCCTGTGTACTTTTGTAATGCTGAGCACATCAGTCACTGGCAGGCAGACAGCCAGTTACCATCTATCATGCCTCTTTACTGTGTGTCATAAATAACCTGGAGCATCGAGAGATAAGGAGCAGTAATCAGAACTGGCCTTCAGAAAGCTTAGATGTGGGTATGACGTGTACTGGTCTACCCAGAGCAGAAGGGCAGCTTGGGGCTCATGGAGAACATTCACATTTCTTTAGCTTCTTATTTTTGTTCAAAACGACAATGCATTAATTTATATAAGGAAAAAAAAAAAGAAAAAAATTCTTTATTTTGTCATTTATTTGCCATTTCAAAGCCATCAAAATTATTTTAAATCTTTGAAGGTGTATATTCGTCTTTATCTATCTAAAGGACATTTATCTCCATATTTGGTGGGAAAATACCAATCAATCAGGGGCAAAAGTGCAGTAATGGATAAGAAAACTTTCTGGGGACCCTCCTRTGACTAAGAATTGAAGGATTATGCAGCTGACTAGTGTTTTATAGAACAGCTAATTTAAAACAGAGCAAAATCCTGACATAGCTAAAACTGTATTCAGTTCCTTGAGCTGCCTTTATGCAGACAGTGTCTTTTAAATACTGTTATATAAGTCGGCTCTTGTCCTATTTTAGTGGTTCAGGCTTTTGAAGCAAGCTCTTCTGACAGTGCAAGAAATACTAAGGAAAAAAAAAAGAAAATGAGATCTTTAGGAGTTTCTGCCATGGGAATAAGTATGTACAATAACCTTTGTTTCTTTGTGACCCACTCTCTTTCACCTGTACTATTGGAGAGGAAACCTAAGTTATTCATATGCCAGAGTGAATAACAATGATTTTATTCTTGTGTAAATTATATSTTCATCCAGCCTATTCTGAAGTAGGAAGAGAGGGGCAGAAGAGGACTGATAGAAAAGGACTTTCTCTGCATCTGTGAAGGAGAGAAAGAAAGAAATCCTGAGAGAAAATGGAGGGAATGAAAAGACATTATCCCAAGGTTTTTAAAGGCTGGAAATAGCTTGGGTTCTTCCCCTCCCATCACCATAAGGAGACATGTAAGATAGAAGCCCTTTATCCTTTTTGAGAGAGGTAGTGATAAGCTCTAAACTGTAGTTTCTTTCTAGCTAATGCTGTCAATCTTGCCTTGACAATTAGTGATGAAGTATCCTGAAGTGATATTAATATTTTAGCAGATGACATCCATTCTTCTAAGTTACCWTTGCTAGAGGGCACTTGGATGTTGGTTTCAAAATGTAAAGCCACCTACCTTGTATCTGCTGAGTGCTCCCCAGCAACATTTTAAACAAAGATGTATAATACTAGGCAAATCTACATGTGATTTGATTCATTCTACCTAAATATAAAATGGCTTAGACATGTGCTCTTTAAGCCCTTTAAAAATATTTCAAATTATGCAGCTGAATAAGGTCTGTGCACTGATTTATACACTAACGGTGCATAACTATGCACAATTAATATTAATAATGATCCTTATGTAAACGGGGAGCAATTCCTATGAATCAGGAGTTTCCTGAGATTTAAGCAAACAAAGGTCTAGACAGAAAAGAAAATGCTGCAGGGCTTCAGAAGGAAAAATAGTCCACACAGATGGATGTTACACAGCTTTTTGAAGGCTTCTCTCTCCAAGCATCTTACCCGACCTCTCCTCCAGTAGCTCCTGCTCCTCTGTCTGATGACTCGCTCTGCTCCTAAGCACTGTGTCCGCCTGGCCCAGGATAAGGAACAGCACCTCTGCTTTCAACCTCTCTCTTGAAAACTGATTCACATTGTCTGTTTATGTTAGGGGTAAAAACAAGGTCACAATTTAGTTTCTCATTAGGCAAATGCTGCCCAAGTTTTTAAAAATCCCATCTATGGTTGCGTACCAAGCAGCAACTCACTGTCCTGTAACCATGGCGATGGATACAGGAGTTGGTTTTACCTCCCCTGCTTCAGACCAAGTGTGTTAGATACACTGCGTCATGGAGGGGAGAGTCGACCTCTGGGGAAGTTCCCTTGCGAGGCAACGCACTGAAGACCCTCCACAGCCATGAGGATCCATCTCGATCCAGAAAATCTCCAGATTTTCACTGAGCCAAAATTGCTGCATTCTGAGCAAAACCAAGGGAYTCCTATAGATTTTGAAGGGTCAAAAAATCTGTTACACTGTTATTTGATTTTCCTAGCTAATTAGAATCACTGTATTTTCTTGKGATCAGGAAAGCAATTGCATTTTAGCTTCCCTGACAACTCCCCCCAAACTACATTTCTAATGAATAGAAAGCTTGAAGGTTATAGACTTATGTCTCAAAATTATATTGCCACAAGAGCTTTCCTTATTGATAGCATGTGCCATGGATTCAGTAACTTCCCTGCTGTTACATCCCATGTACATTTGATTCTGTGTAAAAATATTTTTTACACTGTCACTCTAAATCTTTTCCCTGCTTCCCCCACAATACTYTCCAACATTAGCAATCTTTGTTAGAGAAACTTTACTTAGATCAGCTCATGTACAAATAGAAGCTTTATGTAATGACTCCATTAGGCTCTCTAAACTGTGTTACATTGTGATAGAAATAGCTCTGGAAGTTCCTAGCTGGGTAGAATCAGAGACAGGGATCAAACAGCTTTAAAYATTGATTTAGCATGAGAAGCTATGCAAAACCCAGGCCATTCAAAACACAGGAAATCAGAGGAGCAGAGAGAATAAAACAGAAACAGTTTGGTGAAGGAAACAGAGGGAATGGCACATTATAGGATTTCTTCTTTGCCCAAGCGGACACAGAGTATTTATCAGTCTTGTTTCTCTGTTCAGAGAGCTTTCAGCTTTTGGCTTRGCTTACTGAGCATCAGCAGCTCTGATATTCCAGTAAGTGATATATGGTGGTGTGTTTCAGAATAAAGGAGATGTGCCGATACTTAGGACTAATAATTTTCCTGGGTATAAGATAGCCATATTATTGAACAGGGTAAATGATTCTTAAGAATAGTTATTTTCTAATTCAATTCTAGTACAGAAAAAAAAATGAAGTCAGGAGGAAAATTCAGGTTTTGAAGTGCAGGGACTTTTTTATAGAATCGATGTTAAAATAGGGGTTCAGACCTTGAACTCTAATCAGACTACTCGGAAGAGGTCCTATATTTTCTTTGCCCTTCCCCTTTGTTCTCCACATTTTTATATAATTCTGAAGCATTGTCCGGCCAAACTTCAGCTACCTTCTCTGTACAGGTAATCCTGTCTTTTAATCTCTGTTRGAAGACAAATGCACCTTCAGAGTGAATTCTGCACCCACTATTTTTCTCTGTTTCTATTCATTGTAATACACTGTCCATGGAGGGAAGAGACCATTGTTGTCCTCCTTTTAGCAGTAGGGAATGGTTTAGAGCGTTGAACGCTTCTTTGATACAGGGCTGTGAGCATTTGTCAGAACAGCTGATAGGCGAGGAGCTCAACGGAGGCAGTGCTGACCCGCTCTGCCTGCTGGCTGCCAGCCCAGCCCTCAGCTGCGTGCCTGGGGTGCCAGCACAACCCTCAGCCCCGCGAGGGACGAGGCGCTCCCACAGCCTCGTCCTGTCCTGTCCCGCGTGGGGGCTAGGGGTCTGTGTCCTCACCTGGGCTCCTGTGCACCCTGTCCGGAGCAGGAGAGGAGAGGAGAGGAGAGGAGAGGAGAGGAATTCAGGAGGATAAGAGGGTAGGATGAGAAGGTCAGTGAGAGCATCTTGGTATTTGAAATACAGAGAAGAGATGCTAGAAATGGAGGAATGTAGATTGAGGGGAAAGGGAAAGAAAGGAAACACTGAATGGTCAAACCACAGAGTGGAAGAGGAAAAGCAGACCACAGCATAGATGCTGCTGAGGTAATGTGAAGCTAAGTCAGATGTAATAAGAATGCACAATCTGAAGTAACACAGAAAAAAGAGGAAAGAAACAAATTAGGAAAGACCAGAAAGATAAAAAAAATGGGATGTCTCTTTGCTCACATTTTTTGATCCAGGACACAAGGCACGTGTGGTGCTGCAGCTTCTGTAGCTCCTTGACAACCTTTCATGCCCTTCCTTCTGCTCCCCACCAAGTGCGTCAGGTGTACATGGTACTTTATCTCTGCAGACCCTGCTCCCCAGAACACTGGTTGAAGTGCCATGAGACACACCAAGCATGGGATACCCCCCRGAAGGGCAAAGGATTGGTGTTTTGTTACATGGATGTGGACTCTCTGAGAAGATAGCAATGAGTGGTATTGAGAAATAGGCAGTTAGGTCASTCTGCTCAGGGCCACATTCTGTTGGGTTTCAGTATACCTGAATGTATTTAAATTGGTACAGAGATTGGAAAGAAAGCAGAGAGGCATAAAAGAAAATATTCTGGAAGGTAGAAAAATTAAAAAAAAAAATGCATTTTTATTCTAGGAACATATCATATCTAAGCAGCAAGAGAAAAGAGTGATTTCCATGTTCAGTTTCCAAACCGGTAGTTTTTCATGCAATGGTTAAATAAAGCTTTATGTAAAACAGGGTTGTATGGTGCCACTAGAGTCTGTAGTTACTGCAGCTTCCTCTGTGATGGGATCTGCCATTCATTAGGGTCATGTACTTTTTTGCTTCCAGCTATGGGCAACTGTGGAATTTTCCATCTGCATTTCTTGTTAACGATGCAAACTCATCTTTGAATTTGCCTTTGAGATAGGCAGTTGTCCTGTGGCAATGAAATCCAGCTGGTACACAAAAGTGTGCATGTTACTGTCATGGAAGGGTCACTGTTCTAAGTTCAGCTTGGACTCAAAGTTGGAATTTGACCATTCTTTGTTCGGGCAGTTTTTACTGCTTTGCAGGTCCTTTGTATATTTTAGAGTGTAAGTAACATATCAAATACCCCATACTATTAGTTAAAGTCTTAGGTATTTTCAAAAAATCATTAGAAATAAGTATCTAAATCTTACTAATACTCATTTTTCCTCGCTGAAAATAGCTTTTTTAAAATCAGAACTATTTCTATTCATAACACCTTTCCACTTACTAATCAAACAAAATTCAAAGTTTCTGAACAATTTTAACATTATTAATTCAAAAGGAAAAGCAATTATGCATTAGTTTACTTGAATAATTGCACTTTAGAGTCCCTCAAACACTTTCTAGTAGGAAATATTTTCATTTTGATTAATTTTTTTCTTTTAAGTTTGGTGTTTTTCAAGCTTTGCTAAATGAGTGTGGGTTATTAAGTTCTTTTATCTATCCATTTTCTCAGCTTACTAATTAATTTCTCTGCAAATTGAGAAAAGATATAGACTTAAAACATTCCGCTACTGCGAGACAGAGAACTGGAATAATGTTAAGATACAAATGGCACTCAAAAAGAGTAGCAAAACAGGAAGAAAAATTGCTTTTTCTGTTGTGTCTTCAGGATTAGAACCTCAAAGCACTTTAATTAAAACTTAAGAAATGATAGCTTAGGAAATATCTTCTCAGTATAACTAAGCAGCTAAGAAAATTGTACGTTTTCTCTGATTTTGAATATGTTATTTTTGTGTTAAGAAGATACATTAAAGAGAGTCATTACTGTGAGACTTTTTGAAAATATTTGACATTCAGTTCATTTAGTTCTTTAATTGCTTCACATGCATTAGAGCTCAGAATCAGAAACAGGATGACTTGGAATAACTTTTGAAATCCAAACTATAAAGATCACATCTTTATCAGTAATAAAGCCATAACATTTAAAAGTCATTTAGTGACACAGTAGATGTCCCCAGATTTGTATGTTATCTTTTTCCCTTTATGAAAGCTACCTGGACTGTAGAAGGTCACGGGCCCTTTATATTCTTCCTAGTCAATAGATTTTTGTACATTCTAAGTGCACTGTTTTTCAGAATTCCCCATAGGTGATATCCAACCCTTATTCAGGGTATAGGAATCGGGATGTGAAGAGAAGAGTTGAGGGAAATGGACTTAAGGGAAAGGAAGAACCTGTGTGATTAGAAGTTGACCCAATACAAATGCTTTTCTTTCTCTTTCAGTGAGCTAATCCCTTGTTTTGTTTAGAAAACAAAAGTAATTTGAAATAGAAATAGAAAACATTTTGTGACTATCTAAGAAAAGTTTCCAACATTTCTCGTATTCCCTCGTTTTTCCAAKATGGTGACAATGTCTTCCTAAGTTTAGCTTTTTCGGAAAGAATTTTGTTCCATCTAAAACTTTTTTTTTCCTTCCAAATTGCAAGTTTTTCAAAGGCTTGCCAAACATCCCAGATTTGGGATTCACTCTTAAAAAATGGCAAGCAAATATATAGAATTTCCATGGACACTCTTCCAAGGAAGTCTGAGCAAAAGTAAAATTGGGATAAAAAAAAATCAAGTAGTTTTTCACAGGCTTTTAAAATTTCCTAAGAGATCTGGGCCGATGCAGAGGAGTTCCTCATGAACTAGTCTTCCACATTAGTCGATGAATGTCACTTGACTGTCGACATACTGATCTAGCAAACAATGGGATTTTTCCATAGAAGGAAAGGAAATGTATATGCTATTTCATGCTGACGGTGAAGCCAATGTGCTACCATTTGTTAATAATCTTCATGTAACATCACAAAATTCAATTCAGTAGCAGAGATTAGACCTGCAAATGATTTGGCCTTATAAAGTTTACGAGGGAGACAGGTAAAGACAGTAAAGCTGAAAGGAATTGAATGTTGAARCATTCAGCAAGAAATGTCATTAAAATCTTGCTAGAAAAAGAATCCATTCTCCTAGAAAAGAGTAGAACATGGTTATTGAATTAGAATAAGATGAGGGTATTGTTATTTTGGGAATAGAGAACAATAACAAATCTGCATTATAATTACCATTATCTGAAATCTATAACAATTCAACTGCAAAATCCTTGTTGAAAAGTATATAGGTTAACTGAATCATCAGTGCAGAAGGTAAAGATTAGTAAAAGATAAGTGAAATTTAAAAGCTAGAGTATAGCTAAGGACATTATTTATAGCTTTCATAAATGATTTTCTTCTGAAACATTATCCTTCTCTTGGAATTTAGTGCAAAAATGCTCGTTCTACATTACTTAAGTTTCTAAKCTAATTTGTGCTATGTATTATAAGCTCTTCCAATTTACTGGTCATTACTAAAATACAGCAAAGTGCTCAGTATTACTCCAGTAAATTAAATTAGTCTTAAAAAAGATCAAGTGAGTGGACTGAAACATTCCAGCTAGAAAATGGAACATGGAAGTTTTACCTCAGCAGCTAGGAAATAATTCCAGTTCCTGTAGTGATATAAAGCAAAGGTTCACCTTCCACGATCACTCAACTTCACAGTTCTTTTCTCTTTATCTACAGTATAAAGTGAGTCTCAGTATATATACACTATAAAGTGAGAAGAAAAAGAAATTTTCGATGTCCACCTTTTATGATATAGAATTGATGCAGGAAACTGCATTTTGTAAGGAGGTGGCAAGCATCCTTATTCTCATTTTTCTCAGAAGATTTTTTCTTGCCTGAGCAGCTTATGACTTAAKATGTTTGCAGATATAGGAACTTCTAATTTGTCTTCCCCTTCATGAAGACAATTAAGTTTTAAAGTTCCATGACAACAGAAAAATCATCCTGCCCTTTTCTATTGTCCTGCAATTGCAATTAAATTGAGCTGGAGTTATTACAAACAAAGTTGAAGCAACAAAAGGCTGAGGAGCCCCAGGAGTTCTTCCTRGGGCTCAGGTTAAGCAGATCGTGGGCTGCTCCTATCCCCTTTAAGAAGACAAGGGTTACTACAATGTTAGCAAGAAATGCAGCTAAAGAGCACGTCAGTTTGGTGCTGAAAACCAAATTTCTACAGTTTGCACAGTTTGGGGATTTTCAGACTGTCAGGTGTCTGATCCTGTAGGCTGAGATTTGATTAGTGTTTTAGTATGTTAGGTGTGCGGCTGGACACCATTTCTTGGTTAGTGTCACCTAAAGAGAATGCAGCCTGTGCATTCTCCGTGTATTCTGCAGCATGTGCAATTGGAATGCAGTTTCCACAGCGGTTTGAGTCTCTTCTTTCCTATGGGATATCTTTAGAACACTGAAATTGGGTTTTATGTGTCTGGTTTTTCTCCATCTTTTTGAAGTGAGTAAAYAGAGATCTGTGTCAGAGTGTCAGAAGGGAAACTTAGAGCAAGTTTCCCAGACATGTCCTGTTACATGAGCATAAGGATTTTTGGATAAGTCTCAGAAGACTGTGGAACTGAAAGGGAAAACAAATGTGTTGCACTCTCATCCATAGATATGATGTATAGGGAATGGTTCTTGGCACCCTCAGGACTGCTTTTGGATTTCAGCTCAGGGAAAAGTGTGGTTCACTCTCAGATGGGGTCCAGAAACAAGTTGACAGGCATATAGTATTTGAACAATATGGCAAGTTCAATATGGAAGTCAGTTTTGACTGCAGGATATCTGTGGAGAACTGAAGTTCCCCCAGAGGACTTTTTTTTTCCTCCATAGTCTATTGCCTTTGTAGCATGAGTAAAAGTGCATTAAAAATATGATGTCTAACTTGAGGTCTAGCATTTCTGAGACAGTTTCTTTTGGCATTATACTAGCACTGATTTGAATATTAGCCCTATTACATTTGAGTTATGATGGGTGTTATGGAGCCAGGCATCATTCAAACATTAGTCTATGCTGAAAAGTTCACATTTGCTTTAGGTCAGCTCTTTTTACCAGAATAGACACTTACCTTAATGAACTGCATAAGTTTAGATGATTTAACTACTTGTTAAAAAATGAAGATTCCTACAATTTACAGGCTGTAAACAGCAGTGATTATATAAGGATAGTCAGTCTACCTATCAACATAGTGTGCTCCTCTTTGTGAATCTGCCATTTATTTGTTTTCTTATGGAACCAGTCAGATATTTCTAACTGGATCAATAACTGCACTCATGTGCTGATATGAGTCAAGTACCTCTTCAGAGTTTTAATGTTATTCAGAAAACACGTGGAGTTAGAGCCTGCTGTTTATCTATATATTGATTTTTGTCTGTAGTGCCTTCAAAATATTTCACTGGATAGTGTTATTGGTGTCAGTTTTGCAGTATTTCCACAAATATCTCAAGAATTTTTGTCATTCCTCTCCCTGAACATTAATAGAAGATATAATTGACTTTTTTCCCATTCAACAAAATTCTGCACAAAATCCTTCTGTTTGATTCACAAAGAATTAATAAGCTAAAGAATTAATATGTTAAAGAACTGGCCTTCTCATTCAGAGCRATGGCAGCTGAGATCATTATTTCAAACTGAAACATTAAAAAGTTTTAAAAAAGTTTATAGCTGTATTACAGTTAAGGTTTTGTAGTGATTGGCAGATACAAACTAAGAAGTATGATTTAAACACAGTTTAAACAGATAAGATTAACTCCTGTCTCAGTTCTTTTATATTTAATGAATAAAATTATTATTAATAAGCAATAGCTATTGTTTTCATTGTGTGATTTGTGTGCTTTTAACAGTTCTTTAACAGTATCCAGGAAGAAGAAGAGGTCGAAAGAAATATCTGAAAGAGGAGCTCTTGAGAGATCAGTGGGAGAAGAGAGACTGTGAGGTCCCATAAACCAGTCCATTGAGGGCTTGGCATGCCAGGCTCATCTTTGGAGAGTGTCCTGTGGGTTTCCTCTGGGAATCAGGACTGAGATGTCTAAAAAGACATAATAGAACGTGAAAATCTAAAAACTGCAGCCTGTCTGTGCAATTCCAAGTCTAATTCATGATTCTAGGATTATTTTTGGAAGCTGTCAGTGAACCAAAAACCATCTGTCTGTCTTCTGATGCCTTGACATCTTACTGTGGTATTTTGGTTTCTGGCTAGAGTGTATTTATTAGCTATTTCTGGGGTGGAGTTTGAAGGTGAACACAACCACCTAAGCCTGGAGTTAATACCTATAGTCTGCTGGAAAATTAGTATTACCATACATAGAATGCATTGTGCTGTGAGTCTGTGATTTTTTTGTCTAGTGGGTATTTGATAACTGAATAGATCATTTAAAAAGTTGCATTTGCCCCACAAATATGATTCAATGGGTACTGCTAAAATAGCTTGTGAGAAACCATAGACATTTCCTAATATAACTGCAGAGGAGCCCTCTGCTACTTTATTCCTGTGATACTGAGGGATGTTTTTAATGATAGTGTGACTGTATATATAAATAGCCCGTATTCAGATCAGAAGCAGGAGACTTAAAAGCACTAACTGAATAGATTCACAGGGGAACTGACAGAACAAGCAAAAGAGCTCTGACTGGTAAGTGAATGCTGCAAGAATTAATCWCAGTGGGGACTATAGCATATATTACACTGTGTTTCAGCAGTTTGAGAGATTCATTCTATTTCATGGTGAGAAAGCCAGGTGTCTATATTAGCACACCATAGATTATACATGCTATAGATCCAAAAATAGCTCCTGCAATTGTAACAGGGAAAGTGAGATGCTTTAGTTTAGGCATRAATTTACACAGATAAACCTAGTACATAAGTCATTTGCAGTTTGAAAACCAGTATGTTTCAAATAAATATATTCTTGTTTTCTCTAGCTTTTGACAATTTGATGCTTGAAAAATGGTTTTAAAAATGTTGAACCTCTTRATTTCTGTTAACCCTCTGATTACATGCAATGACATTTTCTATCTATTTTTTATTATAATATAAAATAACTGAGTGGTAAAGTTTTCCTAATAAATACCCAGAGGGCAATGTGCACCAGACTTTTGCACTCAATATCTTCTTTATCTAGATATGTCATTCAGGTGTTGAGAGCATTATTATTATTATTATTATTATTACTATTATTACTATTATTATTATTACTATTATTACTATTATTATACCAATATGCCTTTACTTAAAGCAAGATGTTATTGCACTTACCACAAACACAGCATCTCTAAACAAAGACTTCTACCAGTGGCAACTGCAATAGTTAAAAACACCCAGAAGAAAACAGCTACAAAATCAAGTTGAGCTCATGGGGCAGCATGTTCACCAGTGTGAGACATACACAAGACAGCAAATCAAAATAGATATATACTTGAAGACTGAGAAGAAACTCTACAAATCAATATCACACATTGTACTATCACACATAAATCAGCCCTTTAGAAAACAAACTCACTAGTAACTTCTTCTTCTGGAATATTTCTGACAGCTAATCCAAAAAAAAAAAAAAAAAAGGCATATACAATTGAGATGTGTTTAGCAAAAGGATAATTTAATGGTGTAAGTAATACTTAAACATTTAAATACTTAAATGTAGACAGAGAAGCAYCAGCAATTGTGGAAATGCCAGTGTSTCACCAAATTTAACAATATCCAATCCCTRGTGACCTGCTGAGCACAACATTATGTGTRGGTCACTTTAATGAAGAGATGGCACTTCTGAGAATGAGAAAGTGAGAGATGTAATCATTGTAGCTCAAAGTAATTTGAAATTTTTTAGGAGGGTCATAATCAGCAATGGAATAGAAGCACTGATGAGATGTGATATATTCTTAACTACACGTGTTCTTCGGATGTTTGTGTGAGTGTTGCCTCAGGGTACAGAGCTCCTTGTTTGAAGGCTGCTGAGCAGGAGTGTGAATGACCAGTTAAGGCACAGGACAAGCATCCTGGCTGYTTGCATCCTGGATGGATGTGCTGCTTCTGTAGATATGGAATGGATTTTAAAATCCATTATGGCCTACCTCCATCTTAAGGGTATGTTTACAGGCAAACTTTGCCTCTCTGAGCAGTTATCACAGAATCACAGAATATYCAAGGTTGGAAGGGACCTCTAGAGATCATCTAGTCCAACCTTCCCGCTCAAGCAGGCACACCTACGTGCAGTTTCTCCCAAACATGTCCACTCATCTTGACTTGACTGAAACACTGAARTAAAGTTTCTTTTCTAAATATATCTAACCTGGAGGAATAATCCCCTCATGGCAGTACTGGCAGTTGAGTGAGTCATCTGAGAGTCAGCCCTGTCTGTCTGATCTGTGTCAAGTTTTAAGGAAATGCGGAAGCTAATGATAAAAATTGTAATTATACAAGGAGACCAAATCCATGTGGCAATAACCTGTTCAGTGACCTCACCCTGGGCAGTGAAATAAGGCAATGACAAAATACACTGAGTCACCAGAATACCTAAGGTAGCTTTGAATGCTGCTTCCACATAAAAGAAAGAATTACATACACAAGAATTACAGAGCAGCTATCTCTAAAGGCCTTTTACTGTGTATTTTAAGTGATTAAAAAGTCTAAATTGAGCAAGATATGAAACTGGCTYTCTAGCCAGAAGTGAAAATAGGGCTCAGCTTAAGATACTGTGATTTACAAACTGTATGTATGAGTAAAAATGTATATTTGATTATTTTTTTTGCTATTTAAGTGTGCACCTGCAGCAGATGGCATGTGCTCTTCAGCTGCTCTTGTTATTTCATTACAAGTGTGCTAAGTCCCAGCTGCCTGACTACAAGCATTGACCGTGAATGTTAAAACCCTCACGTCGCATTGCCAGGAGCACAGCCGGGCTGCCCCTGCTATAGACTTATGGCAAGAAACATGACTCACCTTAACCCTTAGCCCTCTCTTATTTTCAGAATGTCACAGCTAGTCCAAAAACATGATATACTTTCCATACCATCTACTATTAACAGAAGCATTGGCATGTTTACCTTTTTGCACGGATGTAGCAKGTTTTGCACAAACTATGGGGTGGTGTACAAGCTATTCAAGCAAGTTGATCTCCATTCAAACTTTTTTCCCACTTCAGTTGCCAGATAATTGGTCATTAAGCCAGGCTTCTTGATAGCACCAAGTACCTTGAAACCAGTAAGTGGTTTTGTCAGCAAAGGCAAGTCCATTGTGTTTGCATGTCAAGGTTATGGGAGAAGTTCTGAGATGAAGTAGGATATTTTTTCATMTGCTTTAAATAAAGACTGAATAATTACTAACACTGGTCAGGAATAACTTCAGGATTTTCTTTTTTTCATTTTTAATCTAGAATTGTAATTCACTTTTACTATGCTAACGCAATAGAAAACATATTTGTCCTAGGTGGAACACAGGTTTTTAACATTCGCATTGATGGTGATTAAAAATGTGGGAAGCCTTTAAAGCACMATGTAGGTCCTCAGAATTTGTCATTTTCATGAAGTGTGTGATGGGGTGGAATTTGAAGAAACTAGGAAAAAAAAGAAGTACATACATTTACACACGCATGCAGAAAGGATTTGGTTTATCTTGACCACACTAATGTAAAAAAAATTAGTTACCTCTTGCTGTAGCTTATTGGCTGCACTTCTTCCATGTAAAGGTAGTGTAACAAGTCTTAATATTTTACAGTTCTCTTTAACAGAAAAATTTAAATAGGTCTGATCACTTCTCACATTTTATTAAGACTGTGTGTCTATACCTAGTTGTTTAAACTCATTAGAAAATATTTAGGGAACATGAGAATTAAAATAAGCCTGCATTGCAAAGCTCTAATTCTAATTTTAATTTGTATGCAGTCAAGGTTTTGTGTTATGCTAGTAAGAACTGGAGTACTTAGGCAGAATTGGCTGCACTCATCAAACTTTTTAATCCAAAAATGTTTGTCTTGCAAAATGTGTTAAAATATTAGAGATTTTTTTTTGTTTCAGTGCTTTTTGATTTGATGGCAGGAAAAGGAAAGGTACTTTTCAGTAATGYTTTTATTATAAAATTCATGTAAAATGTTGCAGGAAGTTTTGCTTACCAGAAGCTATGTTGTTTCGATACATTAAATATGCTTGTTTCATTCTGATGATAATTTTGTTACCTTAATTMGCTTTATTTGCATATGCTTTGCATATTCGATGAGGAGGAAAGAACTGGAAGAGAGAGAAAGAATGTTATTAGACTGTCATAGCACTGTGGGATGAAACTGTCTGCTCAGGAAAACTTGAGGTTTTGGAAATTTCTCAAAAGTGAGCTTGACAGAGCTAATGCCTTCCACAAGCAGAAAAAATACRCCATGACTTTTCTTCTTTGTTTTCACACTATAATACAAAGAATATTTAATTGTCAAGGCACATGTCAGATAATGACAGCTCAGATCCTAAAGGCAATGATTACAACCAACACCACGGGAAATAGTTTGACTTATTTATCCGGCTATGTGATGAAAAAGGAAATTAAATATTCTTTTCCATGGCCCCCTGTTTAATTTCAGAGAAAGATGAGCTCTAATTAAGGTGTTCTGAATCACCTTCAGCTCCCTGCATTGATTATTCAGCCTTCTGAATACAATGCCTAAAGGTTATGTGGCTGCTAGCCTTGAGCTACTTCCATCGCCAAGAAGATCCTTAGCAGCTGGAGATGGGTTTCATTGAGTAATATGTTTTGTTGTTGTACAGTAATGGTAAACCGACTATATAAGCATTATCATGTGTATTCAAAAAATAAAATATTTTTTATAAAATACTGTTGAAATGCTTCCCCTTGGCCTATGAGACAAGAGTATAAGTATTCCCTGGCATTATGAAAATGAGAGAAGTAGTAAGCTAAAAACACTACTGTAGACATATGGAACAAGAACRTAGGATGTAAAACTTGAGAAACAGCTTAAAAAAAATCTTTGAGTATTTAGCTAAAGATCATAATCCAGAGGTATTATCCAGAGGTATCCAATGTTTCTTGCATATCTCCAAGAATCTGGTGCAGTGATCCCTTACAGCTCAAGTTCTCCAACGTATATGTCGTAACAAGCAGAAACAACAATAAAACCAACAATAAAACACAGAAAATGAAGTTGACTTTTGGCTTAGTACATGGGAGCACTCTGCTTATTAGCTTTGTTTATGAGAGGTCAGTATTTGTATTTGTATTTGTATATAAGCTGATATGGGGAGGGGTAGAGAGGAGGGAGTTGCAAAGGGATGATTTGCAAAGCAGATGGAAGGCAGGCAAAATTATTGCTGCATAGACTCTTTAGAACATTCATCAGAAATATAAAGAATCATAGTCCAAGATGAAATGTGAAAGGAAAAGAAAAAAAATAAATGTAAGAACACACAGGACATAAACCATAAGTCTCTAAAAGAAGTGACATGTAGCTTCTGGTTTGGCTGATAGTATGAAACCACCTCAGTTGTCAACCTTGTTCAAAAGATATCAGTATTTGTGACCTATAAGGCATTGCATGAAAAATATGTGCTATTTTATCTAACACAAGGATTATGGGTGTTGTATCTTCACACAGAAATATGAAGAATTTATCAATGCTTGTTGTGCATGTCAAATACATAGTGTAAGTCAAGTTTTAACCCAAAATGCTGAAAGCAGGAATATCATCTTTGTGTTATCCAGAAAAAAAAGCCAAGGATGAATACTAAATTAATATTCTTACATCACTACAAAATGCCTGGTTAGGAGGCACAGGAGCTAAAAAAGTAGCTGAGCATGGTATGTGCAACATAAGTGTCTGAAACAGAGCCACAACTTATGGACGTGAAATCGTACAATTTGCAGAGAGGTGTAACTACTGGATTCCATTGCCCCTGTCCAACAGGATGGAAAATACTTTTGTGATTCTAATCCATGCTAAATGTTGCTAAATTACTGTAAGAAATCAATTGCCTAACTAAAATCTGAGAGGTAGAATCTCTCTCATGTTAAAAACATGAGTTGTCCTGAGCATTTGCTGAGCAGAATGAGATAGATAAAGCTTTATAAATGTGAATTGGGGTCCTAGGAGCTGATATCAGGTCACAGGGACAGTATTCATTTGTGTTGAAAATCAGTAGTTATAAATATGAGCAATGACAAAAGAAAGAACATATAGTCTCAGTTTGAGTTCGTCAAGCTGAGTAGTCATCTGTAGAATAAGAACAGGCAATCTTTTCTCTAGTTTTCAGAGGAGATAGAAGACGAAGATTTTGATGCTTTGCCTAAACTTTATCTCTGTGGGAAGCCTCCAAAATATCCATCAATTTCTGAGATACGACACTACTACAATAAACAGTTGTTCAGCCCTTGCAGCGCTGATATTTCTAGAAAACCTGCAATCTCAGAGATAAGTGAGCACGGCTGATTGTATCTTGGTTCTTGGTGTTTGCCACTGTGTGTGGAGTCAGTGCTGCCTGCTGCTATGGAAGATGTGGTATTGGGAAGTGTATTTTGGCAAGTAAGCTTAATACTCATCTGCAGCTGCAGATGTTTACTTGGTTGATATCCACATCCTACCACAACATGCAGCATTCCTATGACAAGATGGGTATGATGCTTACCACTGCAGCGAGGCTGCTGAGGAAGTCACAAAGCTTGGGAGAGCTTGAGGAAGCATGAAGCTCTGCCAAAGGAAAGGTCTTTTGAACCAGGAAGATCAGATGAAAATGTATGAAGCCTGCAGTTGTCAGGATGCCAAACTGATTAGCATCATTCGGTAACTCTTATGTAGGAGATAAGTACCTTAAAATCTTCCCTGATAATGTTGTAAATCTGTCATTTGTTTAAATGGGGAGGTATATTCTCTCTGTGTGTTTCAGACTCGTAAGTAAATACAGTAAACTGCATATGGCATTACAATAGCCCAGTTAATATACACTAGGATGACTATTTCATTTTTAAAATCCATTTTATTTGAATTTTCCTCTATTCCATGAGAACATATTCATATGAATCCTGTTCAGGACACTGAAGAGTTATGCTTTCAAAATAACAGGTTTTGTTAAAATCATTTTATTGAGCGTTATCTTCCTGTTCTCACGGCATCTGCATATACCTATTAAATGTTGTCAGAGAAAGTGTGCATCAATACATAAAGATCTTTCAATAGCAGCAAGGTAAAATAGATGGTAATGTATGTTGCACTGAAAGCAAGAAAAGATAATAGAATTGTTCACAGCTGGAGTCGGGGTGCCTGGAGACCCAATTAAATGCATTTTTCTTTGTACTATTTTATCTCCTCTATTCTCTAACTTTCTGCCAATGAAAACATCTTGTTTTTACATGTAACGTAACTTTTCAAATCAGGACTTTTATAAAGGAGGTAAAAGAGTAAATATTATTTTACCTGTATTCTCATGAAGAAACAGAACTACAAAGCGGAAAAAATAGCTTGGCTAATCCAACAGCATTGAACAACAGTGGAAAGGCCTGTAACAGTATCCTGATTCTTCAGAATCTTATCCCAGGTCTTATCCATCACAACACATTGATTTTGAGAGTTGGTATGCTTGTTGTGCGTGATCCTGGCACTCAGCTAACATATGTAAATACGTAGCTATAAATATCAAATTAGGAGTGCATATTCAATTTCCCTCAGGAGATGATAGCATGAATGTATGTGACTATTGCCATTGGTAACAAGTATCTCTGAAATATCTATCTTGGAGATTCTAATTTTTGACCCATGTAAAAAGACGGTCTTGTAAATTTTATCTTGCGTATTTATTTAAGTTGTGGGTGGCTGGAATTCTCTAATTAATGCTTTTAAAACACATTTACACAATATTACCTGGTGTTTTAAAAGTACAGACTCATTTGTTGTTTCATTTGGGATGTTTATTATTAGATTATCGTCACATTGGTTATGAAATAAATGCTATTTAAAGCAGAGGTACTTAATATTGTTTTAAGCTTAGTTATAGAATTAGCGTGGCTCTAAAACATATTGTCATTAACTGGAATAAGCTGTATGCATTTATCTCTTCTTTATGTGTATGCCACCTTTAAAAACAATAGGCACATTTTCTAAAGATCCCCTGTCCCGTCTGCTGCAAACAGGAATAAGATGCAGGTTTGTGTAACTGCTCTGATGATACGGGTGCCCTTCACCACATAGACCCCAAGAAGCRCTTTGGCTCAACCATGGTCACTCTCGCTTAGACACCAACCTAAGACTCCAAAGTGTCCTAATGGAATGTCCAGCCTTCATGCAGTTAGCTGGCTCCCCATAAAATGAGTGAGCTGGGTTAGTCATGTGAGTAATGCAAGTGATTAGCAAAAAAAGTTGAATGGGGAACCCTCCTAGGTTGACAATTCCCAAACCAGTGACTGTGGCTAGTGGTTTTACCCTATGCTGCCCCTGCCCTTAGTATTGGAAAAAGAAAAAAAAAGAAAAAAAGAAAAAAAAGGTGTCCAGGAGCAGTGTCCCATTCCTGTATCTCTTATCCAGAGATAAGAATCTTTTAACTTAGGATCCTGTAGAAAGAAACCTTTTATAAAAATAGATGCTTAATTCCTGTGTGTGAAAAACAAATGAATAAGAAAAAGCTTTTCTTCTCCTGCAGTATGTACTATCTTAGTAATTAGAGCATTGGCTTGAGTTCAATTCCCCATTCTGCTGAATTCAGTTCAGGAATTGTAATCTGTATCCTCCAGGAATACACCATCATTAAGATATTGAGTGTTTTTGCTTGAGCTCTAGTTTTATCTCCTGTTAGAACCCTTTCACTTTATATTAATAATTAATCAACTGCTGAAAGGGATGTGGATCTGCAACTCCTATATCCAGTTGAAGCTCCAAGCATTGTCCTGCTGGCTGCAGTCAACACATCCCCATTTGTGTTTGGTATCCTCCATGTGGGAAAATATCCCTACCAGGGACTCAGGATTTCAGTGCACATCTTGAACTGAAGAAGAAGGCTTAACTTCACTATGTAAACCGTGCTGGACGGGTAGCATTAATGGTCTCACTGATAGATTTTAAAAGGGAGTAACAATCTGGCTGCTGGGCAGGGAGTTCTGGCAAAGAGAGCTGCTGGGTAGAAACCAGACTAACATTCCAACTTTAATTTATATTATTCATTGATAGAAAAACAAGCCTAGAAGATCGAGCTGATGATTTGAAACTGAAGAACTGACTAAATAGAGTCATCGCAATAGATGAATGCATTCAGGATTCTAAAGTTGGCTTAAATGACTAGTACGTATGACCTAGACTGATGCTTTCCCACTACAAAGCTCTGCCTTTGCTCTTAGGATGTTTTATATGCCTTACAGAATTGTCAGACATCAGTCTAAAAGCAATTGAATAAATCAAAACACAGCAATTTTAGTCCCTCATTTTATTCCCTCATTTTAACTGTCATTGATTTTCTGGTACTGTCTCCAAAATACATTTTTTAGTGGTTTATTTCCGTTTTACTTTCATAGCACTTCCAAGACAATTTGAAATTCATGTTTGACATTTTTTTCATATTCCATGGATGTAAGTCACATTGTTTGAAAGACTATTTCAAAGAAATGCTAGTAAAGAAGGAACTGATATCATTTTAAAAACCTCATCTTTTAAGGAACCTTGGATATAAATAAATATTCTGGGACCACCAAAATATTCTGTTTTCTAGGCCACAGGTTCTCATAGGCAATAGATGTTTCATTTAGATTATTATCTTGACTTCTCTGCTTTTATTTATGATTACCATCTTTAATAGAAGTCTGAGGGTTCTAAAATAGAAAGATTGAAAGAAATTGAAAGATCCCATCAATCAAACTTCACATTATATATTGAATATTGAATGGATATCTCTACCAGAACAGTTATGAACTCATGAACAATTGCTAGGGAGAAACAAAATTCATCTTCTTCTGCACAATGAAGACTCCTCCTGCAAAGACAGACTGGACCTGATTCTGAAGTGCATTAAGAAGAGCATCTCCAGCAGGTCGAGGGAGGTGATCGTCCCCCTMTACWCAGCCYTGGTGAGGCCACATCTGGAGTACTGTGTCCAGTTCTGGGCTCCCCAGTACAAGAGGGATGTGGAGCTGCTGGAGAGAGTCCAGCRCAGGGCTACCAGGATGATCAGGGGCCTGGAACATCTGCCCTGTAAGCTTCTTCAGTTTAAGATGTGTACTGAAATCCTGAGTTAATAATGTGCTGTTGCCATCTAACATCCTCAGTATCACAGCTGYTTAAGCAACTCAGTTTTTGCTAATGGCAGACCAAAGACCTGAGATTGTCACAGATTTTATWAAGGGCTTTGAGTCCTATTTAAAGTAATAGATACACTGGCAAGTATTCTCARTAGACCTCTTCCCCAATGTTCTCTTCTTACGCAGGTGAAACCCATCCTGGTAGGGATATTTTTCCCCRTGGAGGATACCAAACAGAAATGGGGATGTGTTGACTGCAGCCAGCAGGACAATGCTTGGAGCTTCAACTGGATATAGRAGTTGCAGATCCACATCCCTTTCAGCAGTTGATTAATTATTAATATAAAGTGAAAGGGTTCTAACAGGAGATAAAACTAGAGCTCAATGATTTTCATCTCAGGTCAATATAAGTCAATTTTTCCTTGTCTGGCAACTGTGTGGCTGTATGGCTGTGGGAGCAAATCAGGACTCTCTTGTTTATGTAAATGTTTACATAACATTTTAGTACAGAGTTTTATTTTTTTCTGTATCCCTAAATATTATAACTTTTCTTATTTTACATTTACCACGATGAAGTGTACTCAAACTGACATAGGAAGTCCTCTCATACACATCATCGTATAGTGATTATTATAAAGAATTCACCAAATGTATAATTCTTGTTTGCTTCAAATACATTGTATTTTTCCAATGTTTTGTTGGAATATCACCAAATTATTTTATTTTAGATTTATAAGAATTACTTGGTTTGGATAATGCTGATATCAAATTATTTTATTCTTCAACAAAATTTAAAGAAAGAACCCATTTAAATAGCTATAATTATAGAATRTAAAACTGTTAAACAAGTAGAGTAAATGTACTGCTGGTTCATATTTAGTCTCTATGGGGATATTGACTTTATCATTTAGTCCTGCAGTTATTAAAACATTAAATGTTTTCTCAATAGCCATTACAACAACTGTTTTTGCTTTTGAATGCCCAAATAAATCTGATGCCGTTCAACCTGGTGACATCCTTATATGCAAACACTATTCTACTTCACTCACTCCTTTCCTGATCACCGATTTTTTTTTTTTTTTTTTTTTGGCATTTCAGCTTATATCATTGCTACTGCTCCTTTATTTTATTATTTTTTTCCTCATAGATTATGAGACCTGGATGAAACCTTGGACAGATGCTGAGCTTGTTCCTCACCTTGACATGCTTGATCTATTAAGATACCCTGCAATGAAGAATGCTCCATTTTCCTTCATGTTGCTCCAAAAGTTGAACTGTGAGTAGATGTTCAAAGACCAAGCCCCTCTTTCTTACATGGAAGAGAAGCCAACAGATAGATGAAGAGGACTGCACAATCTTAATCYTGAGGTAAATAAAAAAAACTGTCAGGATGAACTAATTTCTCAAGATCAATGTACACCCATTCAGACATGTTATATATGTTAAGGTTGATTAGCCATAATTATTTTCATTATTTATCCATTATCTATAGACATCAAAAGATACCACTCTTCTCCTCTGGATTCCACAAACACCTAATTTCAAGCCCAGCCAGATATTCTTAACTTTGTTCCAACCATCTGGATTACTCAGAACTCACTTTCTTCTGTTGAGGCTTGTGCTGTTGTTACATAACAGAAAGGAAAATGGATATATTTGTGCATTACAAGTTTGGGAGCATGCAATTTGTCCAATAACTTTTGAAATTCACATTTATTTGTTGCCAGCTGAAAAGGATGATTAGACTTTTTTTGTTGCTAGGGGCAAAAAGTATCTGAAAAAAGAATGTTCAAAGAAAGAGTATCGAAAAAGCCAAGAATAATGTTCCTGACATATGAAATGGCAGTAAGAAAATGTTATGTTAGAGTAGCTGAGTGAAGCAAAATGGAAACAGGGATATATTAGTACACTGAAAGGGAAAAACAAAATAAAACAAAACAGAACAACTGGCTTTAGAGTGAGGACAGGTAACAGAGGACAWGTGAAAAGACAAAGAGAACTGAAAGATTAGGTTTCCTAATAAGCACATGTTGTTTTAGATTAGTGATAAAAAGAATTAYGTTTTTGTTGAGTATTGAGATTCTATTAACATATTCAAGTCAGGAGAGGTTGAAAATGAGCCTGAGACTGGTCTCATCTTCCTAATTCCCCTGCACTAGCTTTTARAGGATGCAGGAAGAAGGACTGAAACTCCTTCTTCCTTAGGAGGAATGGGACTGGAATGAAGTACAAAAGAAAGTATGAGTATGAGGATCCAGTATGAGGATCAAAAATAAGCATTGTGATCATTACARTAAAATGATAAAATCAATACCAATAATTTTGGTAGCATCTTCTTGCCATTTACTCAAAATTCAGGTGCCATTGTGGCTTGGATATATTACACCTCCTTATTCCAAATCTATATTCAATGAACAAATCTAGAAAGCATATTAAAACTCATCTGCTTGCTCTCTGGATCGAAGGAATGAAATTTAGATTTAACAATGAAATAACAAGCCTGAGGGAAGGGGATATWGGAAGCCCCACAGGCCAGGTGTACATTGTAAAGCCAAAATACTATCTATCAGTATGAACACAGGTAAGAATCATAATTGGTTATGGTCTAGTGATGTTTTGGGCCAATATTTAATTTACTAGAATGCTTTGTACTAACCATAGTTTAGACAATAATCCTGACATCCTATCTCCTATTGAATAGTTTTCCTTCTGATATCACTGGGGATGAATGACACTCATCAAATAAAATGTGATGCATTTGGAGTGAATATGACAGAACTGAGCCATATGAAGCCAAGAAAAAAAACAGAAAGTAATTCTGCATGATTAATGCAGAAGAGTAATTATATCAGATTTTTAATGAGCCTTGACCTAGCCAAAATAATCAAGTGCTGTAGGTGGTCATGACATCCATCAGTTATGGCCCTCTCTCTATGAAGCAATATTTTCAAATCAGTCAAATCAGATTATGTTTTATGAGTTTGTAAGTGCAGTAAAATATCATAATTCAAAACCAATATCCTTCTCATTAATTCTGTAATTATGACTAATATGAAATGTGACTGCTGCAATTTGACCATTTCTGGTCAATAATTTTAACAACTTTGCTAAATTTACACTTGAATATAACCACAGTACTTCCACTTCATTTATGCTCTTCCTGTGATAACTTTCCATGATTTTTCAAATATGAAGTAACCTTAATTTCCTCTAGCAGATTTGCATTTCTTAAATTTATTCAAAGATTCAAACATGCTCACATCTATTCAAATAAAATATTAGACTATTGCTTTAAGGGCAAGATATTTATCTGCCTGCTGTTAAAACAATACAATTGAAAGCTGAAACACAGAAATATTTCTTTTGAGGATATTTAGTGTGGGCATTTTTATGTTATAGAACCACTAGAATGGTTCGATATAGCATCTATATAACAGGCTAGAGAGGCAAAAGCTGTAAAAGACTGGTCTGCAGTGAAGGAGGCAAAAGAAAAGCTGCAGAAGACTTCACTGTCATTTGGACAGCTCAACAGCCACATGAAACWTTTGTAATCTCTCACTGCCACGGTGATTTCACATAGCTGCCTAGTATCTCTAAGCTGGCACCAAAAAATACAAATCAATTCTATTTATGCTTTTACTGTTCTGTACTTTGAGTTGAGTGGCACACTGTAGGCTTGATATTGTTACATAATGGCGATATAGAGAAAAAATCTGCGATAATCAATTACACAAGCCCAGACATCAAAAATTCAAATAATTTCTGATGGATTTTTATACATTTGGAAGTCTTATCATTATTTCGTGCAGTATCTAGCACCCAGCACACAAGTGATCCTGGAGAAGTGTGGAAGTAAGAGCTGTAAATACTGTATGGGTTTCTCGGTATGGAGGTGATCTTCACTAAGAGATAGTAAGGAGTAATAAGGAGTAATATAATCCAAATGCTTCACTACAGCCTATTGCGAATCTTTTAATGGTTTTGTAATGACTTGTGACTTATGTCCTCCTACCTCTAGGACTACATACATGTAAGAAGTAGCTATTWCTGCATCTTTCATTCTAATCTCAGGTGTATGCAGAGTGAGAGTTTTTGTAAGCTTCAAATGTTTATATATTTTTTTTTTTTTCTGAAAAACAGTCTGGTCATGTTATTTACTATCTTTATTATAACATTGTGACCAAATCTTTCTGTGAATTAAAAATCCATAAAAAAAGGAAAGTAGCTCAAAATATAATATTTTGTTTCATTATTCTTACTGAATAATGAAAGTTGAATTYAACTTCAGGTTATAGGAGGTTCCAGAATAACAATTAGATATTTCAAAATAAACTTGTTCTATCAGTTCAGGAGTTTCCTGTGTTACAGAAAATTGTAAGGATCTATTTAATTAACTAAAATCACCTCTTAATAAACACAGAGTTTATCATTAATATATGTATATATGTAGTCCAGCGTTTAGCTTCCATTAATAATCAGATTAAGTGTCCCCAAAATAGGGATTCCCACAAATGCAATTTACAGTGCAGGAAATAAAATCTTCAAATTTAATTAATAGTATTAATACACACAAAAATTAACATCTTCTCCCCTATTTATGTCATTCTTAATAGCTCCTATTCATGAATACTTAATGGTAGAACTTCACTACAATCATTTTGCTTTCCCAATAATTTTTTTTTCCTTTCTGCATTTCCTAGGTAATTCTGTCCTGTAATTTCTCATGTGGCAGATCGGTTCTGATAAAATGATTAAGTCAAAGAGTTAAGGTTATAATAACCAATAATCCATTGCAYTTAAATGGCGCTTTTCATCTTCAAAGTGCTCCAAACATCAACTAATTAAAGACTGAAGAAGGAAATTAATTTTAGGGACTTACAGACTTCTTGGTCTACAAGACAAACTTAGGAATAGGATGTTCTAGGCTTCCATTCCTTATTTAAGCTGTTTAGCAGATTGGCAGACAGAACTCCCATGGCTCTTACCTTCACTGGATGCTAATTTCTGCTTTGGTGAATGTGAGGGTTAACCAAGCTCTGCAAATGAATCTTCCTGAGTAATTAGAAGGATAGTTCTTCCCTGGTTACTAAACCATTCTGTAGCTGTTGCATTGGCTTACTCTTGATCTTGCCTAGAGTCCTCGTCAGCAGCTCTTCCACCCTGTCTGTGCTTTTGTGTGCATTAGCTTCTCAAGGGAAAATGTCAGCTGAGCATCTCTGAGAGCTTAGGCTTGGATTTGCCTTGGTTCCTACCTTCTCCCTACCTGTAGTATGAGTAAGATTGCCACATGTGCCTCTTGGCCTGAGGTCTATCAAAGACATGTACATGTCAACAATATTTGCAATTCTTTCATAAAGCTGTATGCCAAATGTAAACAATTAAAAGACAGCTCTGAGCAAAATTACTATTGCACTTTTTGTGTGGCAAAGATGATAATTTTGTTTTTTTCATGGAAATAATGTTTCTTTAGTATGCTTCCATTGCTCATCTCATAATTTAAACCAAATTTGCAACACTTCCCCAAGAGTGATAACTTAATGTCAGAAAATATCCATTAATATTGATAATATAAATACAATGGAACTCCTACCCAAACAAAAGGAAAAAAAAAATCTTCATCTTGATTTTGTAAGAAAGTAAAAAAATGAAAATCATGGTTCTGCTTCTCCAAAGTATTGTATCCTTGATTAAAGTATATTATCTGAAAGGATAAAAGATTATTTAAGTATACTTTCATAAAACAAAAACATCTACTAATGTTCCCCATGGAATCTAATAATGAAAACCAGGAACTGAGTGCGRTAGTGAAGTGAGGTTTTGCACATGAGCCTCAAAGCTGCAAAGGAGTTTAAATTCCAAATACTGAGGGAACAAGATATAGTTACAAGGAGACCATTCCATCTTTGAACTCAAATGGACGAGAGAAGAAGCAAGATGTGAGGAGAAACAGTGGAATTATTAGTTACCTGATGACAAAATTGTGTTGTTACCTGATGACAAAATTGTGTTTTTCACTGTTTCCTTATATGCTTATGTCTGACCCTTGGACATACAGTTAATGAGAAAAACAACATGTGAAATCCCTGAAGGAGATTTCAGAAGAATAGCATCTCAAAATGTTGAGCTCAATTCTCTCTGTTTCATGGAGCTTCATATTCTACTAGAAAACATGAGGGGATGCTAAGCAAGAGTAATAGCAACATGTTATCTTTTACACCAGTTGGAGACTGCTTTCAGAAGCAGAACTAGTGCTATGGGTGGAGGGTAAGTATTTTAAAGAATTTGTGAAAATCTTATATATGGCTTTAGATTTATTTGTTGTTTTCCKCTTCTAATTCCATTCTTCATCAATTAATTTTCACAGGATAATAAGGATAAGGATAAGGATAATTTTCAGGTCTTCATAGAAACATATTTCTATATACCAGAAAGTATATATTCTACAATTACTTTTCTGGATACTGTTCAGTGAATGCAGTTTTCAACAGATTACCTTTGCTCACTGCTGCTTCATGAATAAATGCTCTGTTATTTCTACAAAGATTTTCCTTTCACGTCTTGGATCTGCAAGAGGCTGTATATATGCAAGAGATAGCTGTATATATGACATTTAACAGTTTTGAAATAAGGATATCTGTGATCCTAGGCACAGGCAAGGCCAGATATCCCATCATTTTTCTGAGTTATTTATTTATTTGACCATTTCTCATTTTCATTCTTTCTTCCACTACTTCTTTTTCCCCCTCTCAAAATACCTGACAGATTCAGCTCTCTGTTAATTCTAGCACAAAGCATCATCAGCCAGGCTGAAAACATTATTTGTTACATAACACGATATATTGTTGATTTTCAAATGCATTTCTTAACATCACTTTCCAATGAACCCTCTATAAATCCAGCTGAGGGCAGGCAAGATCCATGTATCTCTGGAAAAAAAAGGAAAAAGCTAATTTGCTAAAGATTCATGAGTTGTTTTCTCACACCCTGCCAGCTATTATGCCCAAGTATAGTACATCTGATGGAATTATTCTGAATGTGAAATAGTGCTTTTGCTGCAACTGAATCTGAGAATGATCAGAAAGAAATAGGAACTCTTAATTTACAATAAAATAGAAACTCATGTTAGTATATGGGCTTAAAATGAATTGTAATGACAGTTTAATTTCTTCAAAAAGGAGACTTTACTTGCATGATCCGTGTGAATTTACATACAGCATAATGCATTCATTGCATGCCCAAATACAGACAGTATGCAAAGCTGATAAGCTCTAAATAAAATTGGAACAGCTGATAATGCTTTCACTGAATCTGGTAGCACTGATTTTAGAGTCACTGATGTTTGCATCTGTATGTGCCACATTTGGGTTTGGGGGCTGTGGGAGTGGGGTTTTTTTGTTATTGTTTTTATCTCATGAGGTGCCCTGGCTGTTACACCCCATCCGCAACAGAGCTGATGCAGCTGCAGCCGTACTCTGACATACTAAGCATCCAGTTCTTGGTTTCTTCTTCCCAGCAGGGCAGATCATGTCCATGTCCATATTCCTGTCCCTGGTAACCAGGTCCCTGAGCAAGAGGCAGTCTGCGCCCTCTCTCCCTTGCTCAGATCTATTCTCCTTGACAGTCATTGTGTTAAGAACTGTTTACATCCGACTGTCCAGACAAGAAGAGCAGCATCATTCCTGTCAGTCAGGCAGGGGCAATTTCCTTCTCTTTCTGAATTATAGCAAATAGTGATAGAGGCAGGAGACACTTTGCCAATGTGTGATCACCCTGTGTGACAGCTCCAGTGCTGAGGAGCAAAGAAAGGTTCCATCCATAATTGTTTGAAAACCTGTAGTAAATTGCATTTACAGCTGGGAAGCTGAATTTCTTATGCTGCAATACAGTTGCTAATTATATTACTGGAAACCATTTTAGACTTCATATGCAATTCAGTGTGTTGCTGCATCATGTATAATGTTAAAAAGAATGTTTTAAAAATCAAGTATGTAAATGCAGTTATATCTCAGACAAGTCTCCCTTTCTTGTCCCGCTCTCAGGACACTCAAACATACCATGTTTTCTAAAACTGAGAAGGAATTAACCTATCAAAACCCCTGCTTGTGCACTTCTAGTTTATTGGCTAGGCTGCTCAGGGAGAGAAAAAGCACCATAGGGTRTTGTGTCCTGAATGTGTCAAACCAAGGGGATGCCCCACACCTAAATGATTTCAACAGTAGAAATACTCTGTGGGTAACCAGTACTTTGAACGCTGCAGTAGAAAGGTGGCCTCAAAACTACATAGAAGGTGAAATTGAAGAGCGCAACTTACTGCTAAGCTTGATAAAATAAATACAGGAGCGTTCACATTTTTCCTTATTTACTATTATACTTCACTTGGAATATGTATTTTAAGAAAACAGCTGTTGAATATTTATATTAAAATGTATCAGTCTGGAAGAAAGATGAGCAAATCTTAAGGAGATCATAATTATGGATTTAAAATTGTATTATTTATGTGGGAGTTTGGGACGGGTACAATGTGCTATGAAAATGTGATATCAGCGTAACATAAAGCAAACAATGACTTTCAAGTGGATTAGGAGTACTCTAGTGGACTGAGCAGAGGCTTCCAACAAATATTGACTACCAAACTGGAGAGAGGGATGCAGTAAGATACCCCACAGGGATCCATCTCTGCCTATATTTATTTTATGCATCTTTGGTGGATGAAAACAGGGAGTAAGATAGGGCTTTATGCATAGACTTCTTCAGGAGAAAATAATGTTAACCTTGCTGAGTGGTTGCCAAGCAGCTCTGCTATCACTTTCTAGGAGGGGGGAAAAAGTCTTTCTTTCTTTTCTGCCCCTGAGGAAATTGCTCCTCTGACTTCTTATTCCAGCACACAGCACTACGGCCAAAACTGTGCTGCAAGGTAATTCTTTGCCTCCATAAAGCTAGATACTATTACTTATATATGCTGCAGTGTTTCAGTCATCCTACGCAAAGGTTGTAAAGGGATAAAGAGTTTGCTTATCATGTTAAGTTTCTCACAAGCCATTGGTCCAATCCAATATGAAAATCATCTTTTTTTTCAGAGCTTCACAATGAAGAAACATAATGTATTTTTATTGCATCTAGCCCTGAGCTCCCTTGTCAAAAGTTAAAAAATATTGTTTAAAACCTCTTATCTAATCAAGGGCTTCTGAGCTTTGCATGATGTTTCCCAAATAGATAGGAACTCGAATCATAAATCTGTAAGAAAATGAAAGCACAGTGAGTTGTGCTCGGTGGCAGAAAGCAGTTATGCTCTATCTACATTGTCAGCTTTACAGAAGGGATAACTTATTAAGTTATGTTTTGATTATTTTTTTGAAAGCTCCTCCAAAAACTCAGCTTCACTGATAGAGATGGGCACAAATGAAACTAGAAACTAGTAATATGGCATAAACAAGTGTGTGCTTTCCATAAATCAGGACAGTTTTCCCAGTCAGCAGAGCAACGCCCTCGTGCAGAACAACTGCACCCCGCAGTGCTGCCCTGGTCCCACAGAAATTGTATCTCCCAGAGGGAACAGATAGGCCCCTGCCCCAGATGGGCAGCCTGGAGGATAGAACGGTTGGGTCAGGAATACCTGGGACAAAACCCAGGTCCCGTCTACCCGGTGGCTGCAGGATGGGGTCTCTGGGGTGCCAGCAGGGAGCACGTTGCCACCCCAGCGCTGGGTGCCTTGGGAAGGAGCTCCCTCCATCCCCTCAGGACCCCGTCACCCCGAGGGGCACCAATGGCCAGGAAGGCCCAAGAAGCATCTCCGCTGCTCCAAGCAGGGCTCCGTCACAGGCTCAGCACCAAGCAGCCACCAGCAGTGCTCCAAGGACTCCAGGCCTTCAGAGCAACCCGATTCCACACCACTGGTGCATGTGAATGGTGACCTTCCCCTCCCGCACGTGCCACAGGATGCACATCCCATGCAGGAAACAGGCTGTCCATGGATGTGTCCCCCCATCCATCCTGCTCAGCTTCCGATTTTCTATGAAACTAGAAATTATTAATATGGAATAAACAAGTTTATGCTTTCCATAAAACAGGACAGYTTTTCCCAGTCAGCAGAGTTTTAGGTGGCTAATTAGTGTAAAGCAGCATCACTTGCTTTCCCTCTATTCAAAAAATTGCACAAAAGAAMCTTCTGAATCTTCATCAAGATTTTTTGCAAAAGAAGATGTTTTAGCTATGAGAAAAATTGATATTTATTATAATGCATAATATTAATCACATATTGTGTGATTTTAACATCATCCTAATCAGAAAAGGAAAAAAGGCTGAAGCCAAACCATTAAACATACTTCTCCCATTATTAATAACTGGTAGATCACTCATGCAGTCATGATCTATTTTTTAGACATTCATATTCTGTTTTGTTTACATAAAAATCAAACAACAGAGTTAACTGCTATCCAAAGCATAGGACTTTTTTTTCCCCRCAATATATTCTATTAACTATGCTACATTCTTTTTATTTTTTTCCCCAAGAATAGGCATTAAATGAATAGCATTGAAATGCAGACAAAGATCTGAGTTTCCTATGTTTGTCTTCCTAGAACATCATAGTCTCATTTTCAGATTGAAATTTCTTTTTAATTTGATGATTTGCAACTGAATCATGAAGTTTAATAGGACATAATTTAGATGTTTAACAGGACAACATGAGATGATTTTCCTTAGAGAACACAGAGAAATTCTGTACTGGGTTAGGAACATAGAGGGTCATTCAATCAGGGAACTGAGCAAAATCCAAATGGAAAATCAGTTGAAACTATTATTTTTTCTTCAGATTGGAAAAGAGCCTACATCATTATTCTGATGTTTTGTTGAATCCAAAGAGAGTTGAAACAACTTCAATAGTATCTAAATCTGACCCAGCAACTGGAAGCACAGATTTTCTGGTTTGAATGCTATTTACATCCAAAAGAGGCATTAAAGGAAAATAATACCCAGACTTAATGCCCTAGAATTATTTTTTAATCACTTTAGCTTGATTTAGTAATTTAGGTTAGTATTTTACATGCACAGCTTTTGTCTTGGTCTTTGTCTTCTAGCTGGGGAAAGATGTTTTATTCAATGAACTTCTTCTCTCAAGTCAGACTTAATAAATCAAGACTGGTTTCTCACTGAGATATTTTCACTAGTCCTAATTAACTAGGACACACTATTCTCAGATCKTCTGCCCTTTAATTCTTCTGAGCAGTTTGGGCAGAGATGTAGCTGTGAGGTGCTCCACTGTCACATCATCCATTTAAGAAAATTTGACATACCATCCAGTAAGCACACTGGACGGTCAGATCATCAGAAACAGATCTATATGCCTCATTTTAGTTATGAATTTTACAACGGTGTTAATTTGTCTTAAAAAAAAACCTTTTTAAGTTTGATATAGATTCATCTTTTGTCATTTTGGAATTGCAAATTTTGCATCTGAATCTCTATTTTTTATCAAAAATATCTCAGAATTCAGAAAGGTAATATCATTTTGTATGTATTTTACAAGAAAACTACAATTTTAGGGTGTGACCCATTGATCTGTTGCTCAAACATGAAGTCAGACTACCTTCAGTGAGAGTCTTAGGCGAGCAGGAAGTATTGCATAGCTCCTTATCAGACAGATGGCACAAACAGTGTCTAAATGTTGATTTTGCCTCATAATTTGCCTTTTGTCTGTTTGTGGAAATACATAAAACACAAGGCTTTAACTGAAAGCTTTTCAACTCTTCCTTCTAATATCAGTATAAAAATCTGTAAGCCTAAACTCTTGTCCAAAAAGCAGGGTCCTATTTTATTACAAAAGAAATCCACATTTTTCCATGACACAAATTAGGAAATCTCCGTTTCTCCAATGCCATCAAAATGTGCATGTGTATTAATGGCACTCTTTGTAGTATTCAGACCCCAAAGCATATGAAACAGCAAAAGTATCTTCAAAAACTGCAGTTTCACAATGATTTCAAAGTCTATAAAAGAATCTCCTAGAATCTGAGAACTTACCAATACCAATATTTTTTTTTTCTGCTGCAAGAAAAAGC
>NW_020454427.1:582934-706529 GCF_003342845.1 Nothoprocta perdicaria
TGATAAAATTAAGGATTTTTTATTTGCCTGTACAATAAATATTTTCCAACATTGAAAACAGTTAAAATATCATTAAAGTATTTGGTTACACATACAAAATACCCAACTACATGATACTCAAAAAGCTTAGGTGTCAAATTAATGCAGTAAAGACTTTTTACGCAAATATTTGTGTGTTCTCCTGTTTTCTACTTGCATTTTGAATGTGATACTTCAGCTATCAGAATCTGGTACTATATCATGTCTCAAAACATATTAACTCTTCTCTGATTAATGATTAAAGCTTTTTTAAAAAATATTATTTCCAGCTAAAACCTCCAAGAATACATTAGGCATTTCCAGTGACATTTATTTTAAATATTTCAGCACTCACAGAAACCTCTACCACCTGGAATCTTCCTATGGATTACCTGCAAGAGTTTTTGGTCTCCCTGCATTTTTTTTCATTCAAATATCAAATTTATTTGTTCACTTTTTGAGGACCATTAGTTTTTCAAAGGTATATCTTCACTCATTTATATGCAATAGTAAAATGCATTGATTTTGCCAAACTCTGCAATATAATGACGAATGAACTTCTTAGTGTCATGGCAAGCTAAAATAGATAGTTACTGTAAGTAATACCAAAGGTAAAAAGCAAGTCACATATCTGTATGAAATAACTTCAGAAAATATCTTCTGTGGTACAGGGACCTACGTACTTATCTTCACATATCTCTGCAACTATTAACCAGGCAAAARTCATAAAAAGATGAGGTTAGAAACAAAGGACAGTAAAGTCTTACCTGTCAGGATTTCATATACTCTTCAAAGGAAAGTGATGACAATCTGGGGTCCCTTGTTCTGGCCTGGGTCCTCCCTCCAAATTTTTGCTTCTTTAGATAGTGAAGATGCATGCTGAAATGTTTTACAATATTTCAGTTTCTCATCTTGARTCTATGTAAGTCTATGTATGAAGGCTTTCAGATTAGCCTCTCTATTTGTTGTTTTATTAAGAAAAGAATTTGTATTATTGTGCAGTAATCAATCTTATAACATAAATGATATCCCAGTTTCTCTTTAGCGAGAAGGTCTGCCATTTCTGGTATGAGTTCCTTTTGTAAAATCACAGACTATCCAGGAAAAACTTTTTTTTTTTTCCACAGGCATGTGTTTTTCTTGAGATTAAGGAACCTCTACGTTATATATCAGTGCTACCTTCTGACAACAGTATTAAGGAACTTTTAACCAATCCCTACACTTCTTTCAGGTAAAGACATCTCTCCTGTTTATACAAATGAAGCTTTAAAAAATGTCCATTGTTCCTAAAACATAGAAATTCCTAGCATAAGAACATGATTTATGATCAACCTGTAAACTCTATTCATGTTTTGAAATTAGGGGTAAGAATATTAATGTCTTAAAGCCTAAAAAGTGGTCTTGTTACTCCAGCCTAAATATGTGTCTTTTGTAGAACACCAACTTTTTTTTTTTTTTTTTTCTGATGCTGTGTTGGCAATGAAGTTTAATCAGATCAGAGACACACTGTGCTCTCATTTCACAAATCTGGGAATAAGCATGGAAATAAGACAGCAATTTACAGCCCTGAATCTACATTGTGATCTTCACGGAAGGACTATCATTTTCAAACTTAATCTCCCACCATCAGAGGTTTCTGTGAGCGGGCAGCAGATCTCCTGTTCTGATCAAAATAAACAGTTGTTACCAGGAAGATGCATAGGAGTTCTGAGCTAAGAGGAAAATGSCAAATACCTCGAGTGTGAAAAAACATATACACGTTTTGGTTTTACTCTCTAGAGTTCTTTAGTTAGGCTTTGACAGTAGATTCCAATAATTATAAAGTARAAATTTCTTTTGGCTTTGTAAATCCAGATTTTTAACTGTGTAAAATACAAAGCCAACAGTTTTGGTAACATACCACTGAGTAATTTGACATACAGTTTTGATTAACTCTAGAAAGCATATTATCTTTTTTAATTTTCATGTTATGTAAAAAGGCTCTAAAATGGCATCAATTAGTTTTGATTTCCATACCAATCAGTCCAGATGGTTCTTGTTATTTGCTGAGGATAGCTGCAAAGTGAGTTTTYTGAACCCATTATTCATATTGTGTAAAAGATGATACTGAATTTTTTATTCTCAAAATAATCAAGGTCTAAGCCTACCTAAGCTCACCTCTTTATATAATTGGWAACAAGATTTTCAGCTACAATGTACCAATTCAGAGAAAGGCAAACATTATACAATCTTTCTTTTCAAAGGAGATAAAGAAATTTTTGCTTTGGTAATTTCTTAGAGAATAAAATAGTCTTGAATCGCTGCCTTATTGCATGTAATCTAACTTTTGTCCACAAAATATGTATGTTTGGACCCTCCTAGGTGGTGTAAGCTAGTATGTGGCAACAGGACTGCTGCTTTGATACTATTGACTGCACATTCTAATATTCCTCTTAGATAATAAGTGAAAACAGAAGGTACAATTATATTATACACATGAATATTATATTATATCCATAGTATCTTTAGAAACATTAAAGCTTTATTTATATATTTTTATGTATTTATGTAAAGCTATATTTATATATACACATATGTATGTTTATATAGTCCCTTTAAAAGTATCATCATATTCCTCTTTTAAAGTTTCTATTTTTAGCTATTTCTGTTTGGAAGTTCTACTTTAAAACATTTGGGAGAAATATATAGTTTTTCATGACCACATAGTTAAAGAAATCAAAAGAGAGTAGTAAACCTTTTCAGCTCACTCTAAGAATATAACCTGCTTTAGCCAAATTAGCATTAAAATATAAGATAACACCTGTGTGAATAAAGGTATCAGTCATTCTCTATATCCTTTTTGTCTGTTTTGGAAAGTATTAATCATATGATTTGCATAACTCAAGAGTGAGTTTGAAGCATGCTCAGCTGTCTTGCAGTAGACCAAAGRAACTGGAATTTCAAAGGCTAGGAAAGCAGTTAGCACTAGGCTTTGTAGTACATGGCTTCTGATAACAATTCTATCTTTGTGTGTCAATTATCTATCAGTTATTTATTCCACTAACATGTGCTTTCCCAGGTCCATGATTTTTCTTTAAGGTTGTTGACCTGATTGCTGATGAAAACAAGAGCTGTGTGATTACACAGTCAGTCTATCTTTTTCTTCCCCTTTGATAACATTTGAATCCATTGACTAACTGCAATCCAAACTTGATAGGTGGACAGAGGTTTCAAAAATAATTAAATTCTTGTAAGCTCTGTGAAAGGAAGCAGTCAAGGAGAGGAGGAAGAATCTGTGACTGCATGGATTGAGGGAACAGTAACATGTGATCATGCAACTAATTAGACACTGGTAAACCCACAGTGCTGAGAGACATAAATGTCTTGTTGCTTGAAATTCTTCAGCAGGATCTTGTATCTTCTCAAACACCAAAATCTACTGCAACCCTGTAAGTAGGAAATGAAGCTTCTTGGGTTTGGAGTACTTGAAAAAGGAAGCTGAAGAATCTAGCTATTATTATTATTAGAAGTGTTTGGGAACCAGATGCTGTTCTCATTGCTGATTTTCACAAATCCTTCTCAAAATCAACACCTGCTATTATGCCCCAAAATGTTTTACATTTGGATGCTTCTGCTTAGAGAAGCTGTGAAGTAAATGAGATTGAATAGAGCAGCTAATTGAACCCTTCAGAGACTGTCAGACCTGAGGCCTAATAAGTACCTTACAATGTCAGCAGAGGTAATTGGCCTGCAGCTGCTGAAGATGCACAGAGACAACTGAATTTTTGAAAAGCAGGGGGAAAAAAAAGTCAAATATTCTTACCTSTTGTGCGGGAATTATTTGGTCCAGGGCATGCTATGAGGTATTTGGGCTTGGAGGATAATTAATGATAGAAAACTTGTTGGCAAATTAAAAATGAAGGCTTATGTAGAAAGTGTATAAAATAAGAAAAAAATAGAGCTTTGTTTAGGGCAGGTGATGGTAGTGGTAATGATCTTGTTTTGCAAAACTTTACTTGTCTCTAATTGTAATATGATAATCAGAATGGCTATAAGCTACATACCAGTTTTAATACTGTTGAAGTAGGGTCATCCTTATAATAGCAGCTCATTTGAAGGAGAGGGAAAAAAAATTAAAAAAAAAAAAAAGACACAAAAATCCCAGAGAACTATGGGGGGAAAAAAGGAGCATTAAAAATTCCTGTCTCTGCTGATAATTCTGCAGCAGCTGACACCTGCAGAGCTCCATGGCTCAGAGGTCACCAAGAGCAGAGCAGCCTGCAGCCACCAGTGGCTGGCAATTTATGCAGCACAGTGTGAAGAACTGCTCCACACACCATCGAACCGGGCAGAGTCACCCTTAAAGGACCTTCATCCWCCAAAGCAAACCTCCTTTTCGCATTTTTCAGAGGATTCCTCTTTGATGTATCTTCATTTAAAATGCAAAGGTATGAAGAGTCCTGCAGCTTTTATATTGCCCTTATATATTTGTTTAGTCCCTAATGTATTCTCCTAATGGTTGTTTTCCCTCTTTTCCACTAGGAAACAATGCTGCGCTTGAAAGCTACCAGATATTCTGGGTAACGAATGTTCTTCATATTTTACTTATGTAAACTAGAGCCAGGAGAAGGCTTACAATAAATCATTCGCTTTCGCAGCGAACACGAACAGGACTCGCATGCCAGCACATTGCTGGTTGAAAATCAGTCAAGCTGTGCCCTAGAGCCGCAGGAGTTGTGCAGGCTGCGCGAGTGCAGAGTGCAGCCTTAGTTACATAAGAGCAGACGTTGCAGGAGGGAGGCCGAGCGGCGCAGCGGCCGAGCCACAGCACGGCCGCGCTCGGCATCTCCGCGCGGGGCTTGCGGGAGCCGCTGCGGTGGCGGTCAGGGTGCTGGAGAGCCTCCTGTGAGGTGCCGTGGGTGGCAGGGCTTTGGGCTGCCTTGCGGAGAGGTGAAGCACACGTTTGCAGCAGCACGGTGAATTACAAAACTCCTCCATCCAGCACGTTCGTTGTTTTTAAAGGCTGGATTTCTAGGTCACGGGCTGGTGCAGACACAAAGTCTCCTGCTCTCCATGGTGAGATTCCCTCTTACAGCTTTATAGCCGTCTGTGGGAGAGAGATGGGGCTGCAGATTCCTGGGGAGAGGGAAGGCAGAGGTTCCTGCTGTGTGGGAGCAGGGTGACCTCGTCCCAGCTCAACCTGTGTGTCAGATGGTCACTCGCCCCCTTGATTCATAACCTGTCAGCCCCTTCCACCTACTGTGAGGCGTGGTGGGTACATTTGGGGCACTTTTTGAAGTGTTGATACTTGTTCATTGGGTGAATACCACTTACTTTCCTCACAGAAACCTCAGGAAGGATTGAGCCATGCATTTGTGAGATAAATGTGCATTATAGCATAGCTTGGCCCAAATCTCTCTAGAGCCTTTTTTTTTTCTGAGCAGCAGGTTAATCTTTTCTCAGGCAGTCACAGCTCTGCAGTGTGACCCAAGGGAATTCACTGCAGGACCTCCCCAGTCCTGTAAAGCCACAGATATCTACAAGCTCTCTATCCGTACACCTGTGTACACGCAGAGAGCCAAAACCAGGGTGCTGGTCTGGAGGGGAAGATACAGAGATCAAAATCCTAAGCTATATTTTGGGGTGTCTATGTTGAAGAGAAGGCACTGAACGACTTCTGAGGTCTTCTGAGGAGTAAAACAAAACAAATTGTTTTTTAAGAAAGCCACCACAAAAGTATATTCCTATTGTGAAGTGGTAGTTATTTATAAAAAGACAAGATGTCATCTGATGGATTTTATTTAGCTTGGAAGTCTTTGACAGATAATGTGACTCACAGTTCAGGTGCTCAGCTCCCTGGAGCTAGGAATGCCTGTCCAGTCTTTGCTTATAAAATGTAGTGCAGGGAATCATGGATTAGGAATAGATCCAGAGAAAACACTGACAATAACGGCTCTTTTTGTATCAGCACTATTTGGATTTCTTATGTGATGTGTTTAATTCTTCAAAAGAGATAATAGCCATRTTTATATATATATACACACAYGCRCAGAGTATATAATAAATAAATACATTATATGTATGCATATATTTCCTTAATTGGGGTAATATTTTGCTTATGTTCCGTAAGCTTAATTGGTTTTGGAAGTTTGGAATTGGCTTAATAAAGCTGAATTTGTACCGTAGAAAATAATTTATTTCATATTATTATATCTTCTGCACTGTGAGCTCATGGCTTAGAACATGGAGAGTAAGCTTGAGACGAACTTTAAATTGCTCTTCAAAATCTAATAAAACATTAAAATAAAACTTTATCATAAATATTTTACAGCAGAGTCATGCGAGTTCACAGTATTCCCATTATAGCTTTTAATTTATTCACTTCCTGTACACTTCTATACATGATCTGTCTTATTGTGAGTTCACAGATGAATGACATTCCTTTTATCTTACATATAGCAGTTTTAACATAAATATTTGGCCCCATTTGTACAATCTGTCCTTGAATCTTGAGAAAGAGAAATTTTGAAAGTGAGACTTTTTTATCTACTTTATCAGGATATAATAAGGAAAATAAAAATAAATGTTGGTATATTGTCTGTAATAAGTTCATTTTCATTTCATCTCAGAGCTGTGATCTGACTGGAAGAGCCATGAATGATGTGTACATGAATAAAGGTACTGTAGCACCAGCAAATTGTATTACATATTTTAGAGTGTTTTACAGACTATTCCAGAGTATTTTGTCATAAATAAATATTAAACAATATTTAAATACCTTACCTGGACAGTAATAAAATTAGGCTACATTATAAGCATATTTTATTGCTCATTTTCTGAAAAGACAGACCGCAGCAAATACAAATAGGCTGATTGGCTTCGTGGCTACAYATTCTTGTGGCAAAGGCAATGATTGCAGTATAGAATGAATCTTATATACTAATACTGTCTGCCTGTCAGTCAGATTGTACCCTTTATCTCTTTATTTCCTTTTCTTTTTTTCACAGTAAAATCAGAAAGAAAAGTTTCATATTTTGATAAAACTTTATATTGCTGTTTTCAAAATCCAGCTATCACAATGTATGCAGTCATGCTACACTGATAGAAACATAGATTACTGATAAGTTTGTTTCAAAATATGTGAATCTATACATAGAAAGGAGTTTAGTACAATATCTTCTGCTTAGAACATCAGGTGAAATCTGCATCTCACCCCATAGGCTSCCACTAAAACTAAGATAAACTGGGCACTTGAACAGTTCACAGATTCAAATGTCAGGAAAGTGGGAGCAGACCCAGAAATTCACATTCTGCACTGGCAGACTGAGTTTGACCTTTAAAGAATTGAAAAAAAGCTTGTTTCATGCAGGCAGAGAGACTCCTGGTGCCAAAGAACTTYCAATCCCTATGGAAGCTAATGGAGCAAATGTTTGCTCACATACATAATCTGCCACTGATTCGGGTTTCTTCTGATATTCCCCCCCAGCCGAGAGTTAGTCATGTTGTGGTAGACTCGCCGTGGTCTGAGTAGATGGGTGGGATGGAAGTGAGGGACAAGCCGGAGAAGGAGGAACCTGCRCTGGCTGCAAAGATGTCTGATATGTCCTTTCACTGATTTTTTCCTGCAATATAAACATTTCTGTTTGTTTGTTTTATGCATAACTATTTCAAAGGCTCTTCTTACTGTGCTTGTAATGTATATTCATATTACAGMCTACAACTTCTTTGGCTATTAAGGTAAATCCTATAGAGAGCTAGCCCCACATTATATATAGTTTTAAACATAACTCAGTATTTAGCCACCCAAAGCTGTGTAGGAATCAACTCAGTTGGAGATCAGCACTCAGACACTTTCAGTCGCTTTGCCATCAGATCATGAGCGTTTCAGTCCTGCTAGAGGCCCTCAGAAATACCTTTCTCTGGGATTTTTTCAACTGCTTTAGACTCTTCAAATTTCTTTTTGAATGGTGTTGCTGCCACAGTCTGTGCAGGAGACATACAGGAAGCTCATTGCCTGATCACTGACTCCAATCACAGTGTTGGCTGAAGTTAATTATATATGTATAAGGAAAAAAACCTAGCTCCGTTATTGCTGTTTATCCTCCTTGTAGAGCTGCTTTGTAGCAATTCCATAAAAAGGACAAACTTCACATACAGATAAAGCACAAGTACTTGTGTACATAATAAGGTGTACCAAAGAATTTAGTTTGATCAATATAAACACCAGTAGAGAAAATTACCAYCTCTGACTTCACTGTTCAGTGAGAAAGAGTAAGATAATGCTAAGAAAACATTATCACTGGCTGACCTCATTTAAAAAAATCACCTTGCTTGATGGAATTCTCATCAAATGCAGGTAGGTTTATTTGGTTAAGAATATTGCTTTAGAAGTAAAGGAGCAATATTACATTATTTGCATTCAAATAGCTGAACAATTTTGTTTCGTATTAATGCAGTTTGTTTTATACAGACAACTACAGCATTTCTCTAGTAAACTACAGCAGCTTAAGAAATTATTCCTTCTACTGTATTATCCACAATAAGTGGTTGGGGTGGGTAATTTTTCAGAAATTACTTTAAGTTCTTGATTTTTATTGGTGCTCTAGAGCATTCTTCAGCATAAGACTTCACCATTATTTGAAGTCTCTGACCCTCTGAGCAGGAAAAATCTTTAGTTTTACAGAAAAAAAAATCATGGCTACCCTATCCAGATTAATTTTTCCTTGTTTCTGTGAAAGGCTTGGAATTTGTAAAGCACATTTTTCTCACTGAAAACAATTACTTTGTAAAAATGCGTTCAAATAGGGATTCAGGTACCTGATATAACAAATAGATTAGTAAATGAATGGAAAATATGACTTGAAGTGGATAGCAATTTTCTTTCTATTAAGCTCAGGAGCCACTGGAAAGGGATAGCTGCAGCTTGATAGAACATTTTGAGTTTAAGAGTGAGTAGTACGTGATGATATCTTTAAAGTAAAAGTGAAATATTTACATTTTAAGTATACGAGGATGTTCTCAATGTGAGCTGAAGCTTGAAAACCTTGCTYTGGGGAAAGATAAAGGGGTTGCAAAGAGAAAAACACATTATGTTACATACTGTCACCTTTAAGCAATATTGTATTTTTTAAACCATGCTGATTGGAAAGCAATATAGGCTAACACATAGGATCTGAGGCAGGGAATGAGAAAACCTGGTTTCTATTCTCAGCACTGCTGATGACTAATGGAGTGACCCTGGTGAGTCATTTCAAGACACTGTCTGTCTCCTCTGCGATCTTAGATTTGAAACTCTTCTGGGAGGGATTACCTTTTTTCCAGGGTTTATTTAGCAGCAAACAGAACTAGGTCTTCTAAGACTATTATAGTGTTCTTAGATAAACCCTTTACCAGAAACTAGAGGAGTCTAGTTTTAGCGTCCCAGAACCAGATATTTCTGGAAGATCAAAAATGGTATGGAGAGATTTTTTTTTTCTTTTTTTTACTCTAATATACTGTTATTCATATAGGCTTATAGGGTTTATGTTGGATCAGAAATGCAGTCTTCAAATTACTTCAGCAAAGACTGTCCTCCTGTATTTCACTGCAGTTTCGCACCCTGGAGTGTTTCAGTCATCCAGACTTTCAGGTCTTTAATTACCCCTTGTAAATGAAGTGAACTTTTGAACTTTTTATTTTAGTCTGGGAGAGACACTTAAAAAAAATTCAAAGTAACTGTTATGTACAATATTCTTGTACTGTGCTCATAGCATATTCATGAATTATTTTTTCAGGTTATTAAACACTAACTTCAAAAAAGACTTCTTCAAAGACTTCAAAGAAACATTCCTTTTCCAATGTAAGATATTACACTATAAACACACTCACAATCTACCTTTCAACAGTGTAGGGTTTTGGCTGTCTTAAGTCTGAAAAAGATATAATCATGCAGGTAACATTTGAAAACATTGCTACTGCTTTTTAACTAGCACAGTCTCTTGCAGTACAGTTCATGGMCAAAAGACAGTGTGAAAATAAAAACCTTGGTCATCAGGATGTTAAAGCTAGTCATACATAGCAGTGAATTCAGGCCAAGAACACTGAAGTTAACAGAATCAATCTTGAAAGTTAGAAAAGTTTAGTTTCTTTAAAGCCTAAATATTCTAGGTTTGCAGATTTCTGGGGGAAATTGAAAGTCATTGCAGCCCTTTTTCTATAGATCTTAACAGTTACATAAGACTATAAAACGTATGCTTCCTCAAGGCTTATTGAAGCTGTCTCSCCTTCTTCAATCCTTGCAAAACTCAGGGGACTTATTAAGCTTGTTCCTGAATTCCCATGTGCCTACTCAGGATTCTGATGGTCCAGTACCCTTACGCTGGCTTTGCAAGGCTCTTTGGGARCTTCTGAAACACCCACTTCTTGTCGATGATCCTTTGGAGGATGCTGCTYGTGATCTCACAGCTGCTCCCATCTCGGAAGTCTTGTCACTGCATTTTTGCTTCCTCCCTTCATAATTTTGCCAGGATTCAGCTCTGTGCTTGGTARGCTTTTGGATGTGTCCATACATTCTTCAGTTAAACTCATCCTGCAAGGATCACTTCCTGCCTGTGCAACTGAAAATGATCATACAGCAAACTAAAATRTGTGGACCACATTTAGGCCCATTTTTCCTTATCAAACCCTAGAGAGGCTAATCTAAGTAAATGAAAATTTATGCCTTGGAACAAATCGGTGTTTTACCTGGACTCCCAAGATATGTTATTAGGTGTTACTTATCTTTTGGTGTTTGTAAGTTTCTAATGGAGCTTGTTATCACAGCCTCCCTTTTTATTCACTGAGGACACATGCAGCAGAGTTACTTAAAGTATCATTCAGCTGACCAGGTGTTGTATTGCCTTTATGGTGATGTGCTCTGTCCAGGATCTTCTGGGACTAGAAGGCTGCTAGTCTGCTAGGGAATTTCAACGCCTATTGGGGTCAATCATGGAGTTCCTCCTGAATCTGAATATTGCAAATAAATAAGACATTTCCATAAGAATTAATATATATTCATTTATAAACAATTGTGTGGATTAAAGTTACACTTACCATAAACAAACATAGAGAACATTTTATACTTGGAAATTATCCTTGAGAGTAAGTATAACTACTTTTCTCAAGCATGATATCTCAAATGTCATGGAGTTATAAATGTTTTAGTTTTATAGCATTTTCAGTGCATTATTAATAATATTTTTTACTCTAACATTTAATCTGCACTGCACACACTACATCTTGGCTCAATGAGCACTGTAAATTTAGCCTTATTACACCTTGTCAACTTTTGCTTCAGATAAAAAAATAAATCTTTCCAGCTATAGTAAACAACTCTGCATTTAGATTTCCGTGATCCCARAAACTCTTTTAATTCCAATTAAATCAAGTACAAAAGTTCTAAGCCAAATCATATTTTATTTTGTTTTTGAGCATTAATGCTTAAATACATCTTTTTTTGTTGTTGTTGTTCACTCTTTCACATATACATATCCAGTCTCCTCTTAAAAGGCTGGTTAGGTTAACGGATTCTGTGCTCAGAATCCATTCAAATGTGCTACAAGTCCATTTCTACTGCTGCTTAACAACCCTTCCTTTTGGAGGAGAACAGCTGTAGAGAATAAGCAATTTTAGCAGTGCTGCCTAACAAGGAAATGAAACAGACGTCTCTATGCAGAGGTACAAAATATATGACATTGCATGTTTTCCCATCTGGAGACTTATATACAAAAGTCTTTCTGCTTTATAATCAGGCACTGATTAACACATTTATCTTGATTTTTAAATGTATCAGGATTACAGATATGTGAAACACAAGCTAAAGTTACATAAAAGAATAGACACTTGAACATTTCTAAATTGTATCTGCATTTCCTGTACATTTGCAATATTCTCCCCTTTTAGAAATCTCTCACTTTGTGTGACCGCATTATAGTCATGCGAGYCTTCAGGTATAGTTTTAACAGACATAGTAATATACAGGCAATACAGCTATATGGCACCCAATCTTTCAAAACAGGTTTTTCAATTTGAATGGCCTTATTTTCCTTGCAAAATCTGTCCCGAGTGAATAAATGGTGCAGCATTAAAAGTGACAAGATGCTAGGTGAGTTTTGTTTGAATTTCGTGTTTGGTTTAGTGCATGTCATATAATGCTTAAGACATTCTCTTTTGCTTAACTGTGTGCTACTTCCTTCTAGCTTCACTGACGGGGTTTGGATAGTGCCATATATAATAATAAGGGGAGAGAAAAACTGATAGGATAACTCTCTGCAGGTCTAGTACATCAACCATCTTAGATTCAAACAGAAAATGAGCTCTATTGCAAGGCAAATGGGGCTGTTTTGCAAGTCAGATTTACACCAAGAGCTCTTTATCATCGGTATTTTAGGGCTACATAGAAGAGAGGATTTTTTGTTTTCTTTTGTTTTGTTTTTCTTTCAAATAAATCACCAAGGCAATTTAAGTACCTCTAGCTGTGCACTTTGAAAGCTGTGCAGGTAAGTAGATTCATGAAGAAGTGATGGAGATTCATGAAGAAGTGATGGTATCTAGAGTGAGGTGAGTACATTGTGGATCCTTGCAGAGTGGAGACCTCAGTGTAGCCAACCAATTTATGAACAAACGGAGATAAACAGCAATTACATATTTTGAAAGCGGTCATTTTGTGCACCTGATCCCAGAGAAGCCCCATTTCTCCAGATTCTTCTGAATGCCTGGATACCTGCTATGGACACTCTCACTCTGCAAATGCAATTTCTGCGTCATCTGGCTGGTGCTTCTCACTACTCCATTATAGATTTTTTTTTTTACTCTGACATACACATATACTATTCTACGAACCTCTTCTTAAAAACTATTCCTTTCACTAGATCTTCATTGGAGAAGTCTCCTTTTTATCTTGCTGTTTTTTTTTTTTTCACTTGTAGGCACAATATTTGCTAGAAGCTCCATATTAGAAACATGTTTTAGCTCTGGTGCCACTGAAATGAAATCAGAAGGTGTCTGGCTATAGATAGATAACTTATCTGAAGTCAATGCCATTAATACTTTCTGTAACATTTTTAAAATTCATGCCTATCATTCATGTTCCTCTTTTATATAAAAGCCAGAAAACAAACAGGTAGAACTGACTCCGAAAGCTCCATTTATTGTAAGAAGATTGTACTGCTGTGATTGATCTGGCAGGGAGTATTTGTTTTTAAATGAAAAATGCTTCCCATGGTRTAAGCTTTTTCCAGTCTCTTATGGATCAACAAATGAGTTCTTTTCCCATACTTGTCTGATGAATTAAAGTAATTAAACTTGTCAAGAAGACTGTGCTTTTTGTATTTTGGGAATAATTTATTTATACCTTGAAGCTATTTTACATAGGCTGATATTCTCCATTGAGAAGTTGCTGTTCTGAATGTTCATAGTTGATTAATCAGTCTTGCTAAGAGTATGGCCTGTTAGTCTGACACAATTATTTTTAATTAATTTTAAAGTGCTTTAATTCCTAAATTATTTTAATTTTAAAATATTTTAGAATATTTTAAGAGATTGGGATACATTTTTCCATCCTTTTTGTCTTGTTTCTAAGGAGATTATTGTGTTGTCCCAGAAGAAAGAGAAGAATTAGTGGAAACAATTAAATCTGGCCATGGCTTTTCTAGGCACTGTTGGGSAGCACAGTGTGTGGTACAGGTTATCACTCCTTATTGAGTTGTTTCGCCTYGAGGAAGTCTCTGCCTGGTCACAGCTGGTCACCAGCCCTGCTCTTCCTTTCTGGAATGAGGAGCTAAGGGAAAACAAGAGTGGTTCCTTGCTGTGCTTGGTATTGAATTAACTCTGCTCCCTCCTGCTTTGCAGGTCTTCTAAAGTTTGCTAACTAGCAGCCTCAACTCTAGGATTGTTTATATTCATTTAAACAGGGTCTAGATGCCCAACGTTTGGTGGTTTGTTGRGCTCTGTGGTTATGGGTGTGCTCTAAGGCCAGTAAGGCTGGCAGAAGCTATGAGGTCCCTGGAGATGGTGAGTGCCTTCTGCCCTGCCCGACTTTCCCTTGCTGGGAGTGTACGAACTCTATGGAACTGGGAAGGGGGAATGCTCCACTTCTCATCCTGTATACCTTTTTGATATTAATAATCTCCCTTTTYATTAGTAATAACCAACTGTTCTGATCCAAAATTTGAATTAGATGATACTTTTTTAAAATTTATTTTCTACACTAAAAAAACAACTTGAGGCTTTTCTTGTCTTGTTTGTTTGTTTGTTTCCTCCTTAGCTGTGCAAAGACATCACACCTCTTCTGGCTGTTCCTTGATGCCTCAAATTTCTTTTATCCAATTCATTGAACAATTCTTTTAAGTTAGAGTGGATGGCCATTTTAGCCTGATGTATGTACTAATCCTGGTCTTCATCGCATTCTCTGGATTTGATTGTCTCCTTCTTGCTTGGCTGGACTGAACTGAGCATAAGTGCCTTGGTTCTATTACTCATAAGGATTTCTTAGAGAGGAAAGACACAAAAACTGTGTTAGATAATATGCTTTGCTGATAGAATAAGTGGTCTGAATCGGAGAAAGAAATTGAGGAAAAATGTGGAGATACAGCCACTGAAACATTGGRTGTTGTAGGAGAAAAGTCTTTTCACATATACAGGACTTAAAAATGGCTATTATAGTGTACCATATAGTTTATGTTTTAAAAAAGAAAACCATGCAATGTCTTCTAATACAGTACCTTCTGTGATTCCATGTCTAACATTATTGTAGGCATATCAACGCATGATACTTTTACTCTGGGAATCTATAGGGATAGGACCTTGTTAAAATGTAACYGTAGCTGCAGTTTCTCTTTTGTGTTCATTTCCTTTCTGCCAAAACCAAGGCACGAGAGTGCCATGTATCTTCTCAGATGCAAGTAGGACCTATGCAAAGCTCAGAAACATGCACAAACCCAAAGAAGCTTTGGGTTTTATTTTATCTTTCAAGATGAAAACTCTACTGCACTTCCTTGACTTTTTTAAGCATTAGATTTGGAACCTTACAGTACTGTAAGGATTGATTTTGAGCAGCTTTGAACATCTTGCCAATACTTCTTGAGTTAATCTCACACAAGAGAAGGTGCTACACTGAAATGCACATTTATCAAAAATTATTTACACCGTTCTAGTAACCACAGGCTTATATCAAGACTGTGCACTGCAGTAACTAGCTTGGACTTATGTTTTATGAAGACAGTATTTGTACAATACATTTCTCAGCACAGTTTCTCTGTGGAATACCCTGAAATTCCATTGTTTTTTGTTCTGTTTTGCTTTGTTTTGTTTAGTTTCTAAAATCTACGCCTTAGCCCACTTTGGAATTTAGAAAAATGACTTTCATGCCCTTTAAAAATGAATCTCTTTTGGTTCCCTGCCAAGTTCTCTAGTATAACTTGTTTCACCATGGCTTTTCCTTTCTTTTGTCAAATCTCTAAAAGGTACATGATAGGCATCCAAGGTATACTCCAATACTCCAAGCTATGTAGTGGTAAATATAAGATGAACTTAACACAAACTCATTTTGGGATTTCATTTAGACATAAAGATGTACAGAACTATTTCAGTATTGTAATATTATTTTTGTATAGGTTCATCCTTATGGATCTGTAGTTCTCTTGACAGCTGGGTTTCTCATTAAGTAGAACTCTCAATTCCAGACATTCCAATTTAAGACTACACAAGTCCATACAAAATCCTGTCCTTTCCTTGCAGCCTRTTCTCCTCTCTAATCTTCTATTAAACTCATATGGTCCTCTCAGTGGTCCTCTATTAAACTCAGTGGTCCTCTTCATTATTCATATGGTCCTATTCATAATTTCCTACCTATTCTGTTGCTTTTGTTATTCTACTGGCCCAAGTACAAGTTCCCTCTTTCCTTACACCTTCCTACCCATCTTTTCTTTTCCTTACCTTGCCTTCCCCTGCCTTCCTTTTCCTTCCTCAGATACGATTGCAGTTTGGCRCTTAGAGAACAAGGGTCACCTAAAGCAGCAGTGGGGCAAGGCAGAATCTGAGTCACTCCAGTCCWTATCTAAATATGCTTTTGCTCTCTGCAGCATAATCGTGGGGATTTATAGGGATTTGTAGGGAATCATAGGGAACTTCTGAATTTTGGTGTAGATGCACCACAGAGCTGGGTGACATGAGCCCAAAGGTTGTTCCCTAAAAGTGGTTCATTAACAGCCTCTTTTTTCTGTTGTTCCTTGTCTTTTATAATTATTATTTGACCATTAAAATCAACAGTTATGAAACTTCTGAATTATTTCCTTGTTCCTAACATCTTTCTTAAAGGCAACCCCTCCCAACAGTATATCCAAGTAGATGGACAACAAGAATTTCTGTTATTGTGTGAATTGATACTCTTTCAAACACTGTTTTTGGAGTCTCGTCTCTGCAAGTCAAAAGCTGATTGTAAAGGGCACCAATATTCTTCTTTTTGTAGGAGTGATTTGGTGGAGAAACATACTTATCTTTTTAGAAATCGTGCTCCCTTACTCACATTACTGGTGTTAGGAGTTTAGACCCCAGACTGATATTTTGCTGTTTCCTGGTTGACATGACTGGAATTAGATTTAGCTGAAAAATTTTTGGGGAAAAAAAATGTAAATGGTTGCAGATAGCTTCAAAATATGATCAGGTAAAACAGGAAATTTCCCAATATTTCCTTCTCACTTATTGTTCTAAGCAGCTGACTGGCCAGTTACTGACTTGTGATGCCTCTAGGATAATGGAGAGCTTACAGCCTTTTCCATTTGCAACGTTAACTCCTTTAAAAAAACCTTCTCCTGGTTAGAGCAACCTTTGTGACTGACATCTCAATTCATCATGTAAAGGAGAGCAGTCCACCCAGGTCACATTGCAAAGGAAGTGCTTTCTCTTCACAAGAAGGAGCAACTGTACCTTTATACCTGCAAACACTGACATATGTAAGAGCATRATCTATGCCTCTCCCTGCATTAGTGTCTTTTACAACTTACAGATGATCATTGCTATTTTAGCTGATTTCTTGTTCATTTACTTAACTATGAAACACAGTAGAATTAAAATCTTCTCACTATTGTGTCTTACTTGGATGGAGCCTGTATCTCTTCCAGGTACACTACTTGAAGGGTACCATCACTAATTTGTGACAATTTAGAGGTGCAAATAAGGTATTTTATGTAGACATCATGTCCACAGCTCTCACTCCCTAATTGTCTACACAAGTGTTGGAGAACATCTGTGAATCTATTGCAAAGTATTGTAACATKTTCTGATACTGTAAACTACTTGGAAATTAACTGTAGCCCTAAGTGCACCTCCTCTGTGACTTAATTGTCTAATGAATCTTGAATATATGAGTAACTTTATGAATTTCTTTTAAGACTGTCAGTAGCAAAATTATTGCACCTACAACTTTAATTGGTCCAAGAGAGAGATATCATCCTAATTGGGGTCTCTGAGTAAGAATAGGCCTGAGAACTAGGGATTTATCTAAGAATTTTCTGACAACTTTGCCTCAAGGACATGTCTATGTCACAATGAAGAATGTAGCTAGGATTAATTATTCAGTGTGGTTCAAACCAGTTTGACACACAAACTGGCCACAGGTAAAATTAATTGTTGAAAAATGTGACCATGTAATTAAATTTCAGCACACAAAATGTAAGAGTGAGTGAAATGAAATTTTGAATAGTTCAGAGTTATAGTTGTTTTTCAGCACCAACTCTAACACAACCCAATTTAGTTTTAAAAGCTCTGGCACCTAATGATGTTGTATTGATATATGAAATATTTTTGCCCTCAGTTCACTTCCTGGTGGATAAATGTCTCTTGAATCAAAAACTAGCTATGAGCAGTGAGGAGAAGGAAAGAGAAAGAAAGGGAGGAAGAAGAGGTAGGAAAGGGCAAAAGTAGACACATAGAAGGAAATGTCACTGGGAAATAGTGAAAGACAACAAATGCCATTGGTTGGGTAGGTCACCCACAGATGTGCATTCAAATCTGCACATTTTTACCGAAGTTAGAATATTGTTTCCTGCAGCTCTACAGATTTTCCTGAGCCTCACTAGCTTAGAGAGACTTAACTAAGTCTGTGACATCCAATTGGATGGAGCCCTGAGCAACCTGGTCTGATCTAAAATGTGACCCTGCTTTGAGCAGGAGGTTAAACAGGAATCCTTCAAAAGTCCCTCCCAATCTGAATTCCTTGATCCTATGAGCTTACTTGTCCTCCCTAGAAACACAAAACTAGAAAAACTTTCAAATCACCAGTCAATTTTGTTTAAATTGACATGTAAGAATTTCAGGAGCTGGAAAGACCAGTGTGTCCTGCGCACATTAGCAGTGATATTTGCTAGAAACTCTTCGAGATTTGCTAGGGAAAGTAATAGATAAGTAACAGCTTGACAGATATGTATCTTTTCCTGCCATCAGTGAGGGCATGCAAACTTAAAAATACAATTTGTGCCCCTAAAGGGATAGGAATGTACCTTRGAGCTGAAAATATCTTACCTGGCAGTTTAAAAGAGTCTGATAGCTGTACTTGAAGCAATGATACCCATTTCTGAATTGAATCTTGTTTCTTAGCATTTACATGATTTTGAGTTGAGGGATAGTGCATGGCAGATAGTCAATCAGAATGTTCTCCCAGCACTTTAATCCCAACGCATGAAGTTGACCCTGGGGCATGAAAAGTAACTCCCTTCTCCTAAGATAAATGGAATTTCTGATTAGAAAAAAAGAAACCAGCTTTCAGATTTTCAATCCATACCAGTCCCCAAGATGGATCCACACTTTAAACCAAGCATCCAAAAAACATGGCACATAGAAAACAGTTAAAAAATATAGGTCATTTAGCTGGCATGTAATTCTGTCTCTGGAACTTTTCCTTGCGGTTAAAACGACACATATTATATGTCATCCAGTGAAATTTTATGGGCAACCACATAAAAGCTATTTATAGCCTTGTTATMGAAGTTATCACCACAAATGTGCTTCCATGTTAATTCATTTGGTTAGAATTGTCTTTATTTGCCACATACAGTTTATAGTGTCCGGCCCACACACCACATGGAACAACATACAAAGTAATTAGTAGATAAAATGTCAGACAGTAAGGAAACTCAATTTTCTTKTTAGGAAAACTAAGACTTAGAAGGAGTTAGTCTGGGTTTAAGCTCTTTGTATGAATTTAGGCATACCATTTAATCTCTTTGTCTTTCAGTTATCTAGTAGTAAACTGGACGTCATAGTAATATATCCTTTTATGCGCAGTCTTTGTCAGCCTTTCATCTAAATAAAGAAGATAAAAAGTCTTCTAGAATATAACTAGTGTATGTCTAGTATATGCTAGATGTTACTGYGGTCATATATACAAATAATCCGATAATGTTGGAGTAGAACATTACTGTCTAATTCTGCAGCTGTGCTTATTTCCCATAACTTTTTGATATTGCATAGGCATACACCCCACCAGGAGTATGTTTGGAGGTTCACTCCTGAAATTGCTGCAGTCATGAGAAATTACAGATCGGGCAATCCTTTCACTTGCTAGCTGAATGAAACTTCTTTTGCATAATTAAAAAGAAAAGAAGTTTTCAATGGCACAGTTTRAATAATAAGGTAATTTCCTTATTTATATATGAAAATTGATGCATATTTTAAATCTCAGCTACCTAGATGCATGTGAAGAGCGTGTAAACTCAGTGGATGCATACTGTAACTTTTACCCTCCCCTTTCTGTATGAATACGTAAGTTGTTAACTGGTTTACTATACTTTCTTTTAGAAAGGATTTTGAATGCTGCAGTACTTTTTATAGTTTAGTCATTTGCCATAAGCAACCATTGGTTCCAGGGATTAGACATGCAGATTGAATTTTCAATTAAAATTAGTCTGTCTTTCAAATACTTCCTTGTTTGCAGTTAAAAGCTATGGGTACAAAAGTTTCTCATCATTCAATGATTTACAAAAKCAAATCCATCTTTTGGCATATCTTATAAAAATGGTTATAGAAAGGCAATTGAATTTTGAATCCTTTATTTTTTATTAAAACACAGCATWAAAAAAAAGTGATTGGTAAAAACAGTTTCCTTTACAGCTGTCACTTTATTGCTGTCCAGAGAATAAATACCTCTTTTAAAGAGAAATTTACTTCTCCTGCAAGCATTTGATCAGCAGTTTTGGAGGATGGACTCCTTTATTTAGTCACAGAATAGATGTGAAATGAGCAACAGCGGCACAAAGCTTCCCTGCCAAAGTGGCATACACCTGACCAACAGAGAAACCCTTTYTAAAGTCCATATGATGAATGTTATGAACAGAAGGCACCTGCTATAAGGTCTAGCTATCCGAAAGAGAAGCTGATTGTAGGTTCCATTTTGGACCCAAGCCATCGCCTAGGGAAGTCTTTGATGCTCCGTATGTTTTCAAGGAAAGAGGAGGGAAACAAACATCTCTTTGCCACTTCATTTCTCTGTCCATCAGTGGCAATTTTGGAATATATCTTTAAGTGTATATGTGACATAATAACTTTCTTATTCTGATTTTGCAGCTGCAGTATAATGTGCTGCATCTGTTAAGAGCCAAATGTTACGTAAGTGCTAGTGCTCTGTAAGAAGTGAATGGGTTACCAGCCATTCTTGAGACTTGAAAACAATGACTGATACAGAAACCAGATTTCTCTAACAATGTAAACAAAATGAAACAAAACATAAAAAATCTTTTTTTTTCTTGACAAGCAGAATGATTAGAAAAACTTTTTTTTTAAAAAAGATATCCGTTTGCAGAAGAAACTATACAAGAGATGTATCAATTCAAAGGCTGTGAGGACCTGAAACTATAAGTGCCCCCTCAGCTTCAGAGCTGTTCAGAGCCATATGTTTGTGTGTATGTTTAAATCCATATATAAAAAGAAATGCTATGCAAGGTATATCTATTGCAAGAAATCTCCTCAAAATTAAAAACATTCCACTTCTTATATACTAATATATTTTATCCCTAAAAATACTTTTCAGCACATTTTATTTTCAGAAACAATCAAAATGTCCAACCTAGGAACACTTTTAGCACAGATACTATTGTTTCTCTTAAATTAAGAAAAAAAAAATGAAAAGGTCTCTGAATAAATTAGAACTGTTGTCATGGAAACATAGTGGGCAAGAAATATTTATAGTTGCTGCAAGCAATCTTTTTGCAGTTTAATACTTTAAAATGTCAAGTAACACATAATGTCTAAAATAAGAATTTTTGTTTRTTTGTTTGTCARTCTGAAATATTCAACATTTTCTATTAAAATATATTTTTTACTTCTTGGCTTCAGTAAAAACAGTGCCTATCTCCAAYGTACAATAACCTGTTGGCTAAAAATATTTTTATATATAAGACAAGTAATATCTTACTGGACTCAGGTATGATGTGTGATGATCAGGTGATCATTAAAATCAACAACTGTAGATTTTTCTAAGCTAAATATGTTTAAAATCTTTTGAAGTGTTTACTCTGTAATGTTAATTGCAGCTACTGAAACTGCACATGYCTTATTCACAAATGTAAGATAGAAAGTATCTCATATAAAAAACATTGCTATTAAAATGAGCCTTACTCTTAAGTAGCTAATTGAAAGAAATTATAATAACATATGGAAAAGTCCAGGAAAATTACTTCAGTATAGACTGGATACTACAGCTCTGTTTAATGTCTTTATGCCTTCTTATTCTCAACTAAAACCAGCCTTGATGAGAAAAATGGTACAATTAACTTCAGTGTGTTGGTATGAATATCTAATATATCAAGAACAGACTAGGTCATCCTTGTCCTTAATCCTACCAAACCACAGCATTTGAAAATGTTCCTTGTGAGTTCTGGATTTGTTCAGTGTCTATGCAAACGGTTCCCACATAGTACASAAAAATGTTCCAATGTTCATTAATTTCAAGTGATATATGAGCACACTTGATGAAGGGGAAAAGCRAATCTTGTCAGGGTGAAGAGAAGGTGCAGTGGTATGTTTCAGTGTCCTTAAATGTGCTCTTAGAAGAYACTATGAATAAAATCAGACTTTAGGACCAAATAGCGATGCTTCTGGCATTCCACTTGAAGTTATCTCCCATAGATACCTCATGACAAGATGTACCACCCATGATCTTGGAAAACTCCTTTCTAATTGTAGGTAACCTTAATTGATTTTAAGTATTTTGTAACAATTTGAGAAAGCAGCAGGGTTATCTAGTTATCAGACTTTCAGAAAATGTGTGCTGCTGGTAACAGCCTCAGACACATAGATTTTCACTAAAACTGATTCAGCCAAATAGCTGATAGAGGGAGGATTCTTCGAATTAAATATTCAGTTCCCAGCTTATATAACATTTCAGCATTTTAGATAGAAATGTCTTTAACTCTATTTTAAATATTTGGGGATCTGTTTTATAGGCCATACATTCAAATTAATTCTAGCAAGGCATATCACTAAGCATGCCCATATACAGATCAGGTACAACTGATCTGTAAGAAACTTCTAAATGGTCATCCCCACCCATCCAGAAATGCAGATCCTGAAGTATTAAGAACATAGCTCAAGAACAGAGGCAAAATACTGAACATAATGAGAAAAAACACAGTTTTTCTTTCTGGAAAACTTGTTTCTTTTCTTCAGAAGACACAGGCCTATAATTTTACCATCAATCACAACAGCAACTGCTTTCTGCTTTGTTTACCAAATTGGAAAAGATAATTACATGATTTACAAAATTCAGAGATAAAAAAAGAAGGTGACATCTCTGCTTATATATTGAGAGTGAAATGTCTGAGTGCTAAGTTTGTAAATAACAGGAAGGCTTGATGTTAAAAGATTTGGATCTCTTGATGATTGTTTTAATTGTGTGATAACTTGCTTCTGGAGGTGTTTGCTTATTTTTGTCATGTTCCTTATCTTGAAAATTATTGGTTTTCTCTATTGTCTCCCTTTTAGAGAATTGATCGTTTCCCTATATTTTTTAAATGCACCTGTGGCATGATTTCTTTTGCTTTTTCAGCAAATTAAATGTTTCTAGTAATAATCAGATCTTTCCAGCACTTTGCTAGTTGTTGTGTTTTGTTAATCATGATGAAACACACTGTGATTTTAATTGTCATTGCCATAAACTGTATTCTTAAGAATGCCTATTGATTTTCTTTTTGTTTTAATGGATGTGTTTGTAATGCATATCCCTATGTGCTACATGTCAGCAGTATATTTGGGGTATATAACATTGCTGGTGATTCAGTGAACTGAAATATTTTCACTGCAGGAGCAAAGCCAGAAATAATAATGTGCATTCAAGGAACATTACAGATGGTTTTGCAAAATAAATTGCATATTAAGTAATGTGCTGTGAAGCAAAGGGCAGAAGAGAAAGTGTGTTGTATTACCTCTGATCTTCCAAAGAATCTAGATAAGAAAATACTCTCTCACACTTATTTACATGTCAGCCTCCAGAGGATGCAGCTTGACCTCACATTGACTCTAAAGTCACAAGCTGAAAAGAACGGTTATGCAACTGAAAATGGCTAAAATTAACTATACAAAACCCCAGAAGGCTGAGGTGATGGTACCCAGAAAACAAATCATGCGAATTTAAAGGACTCTGTCTGCTTATCTTTTTGAAAGAAGTGGTTTGCATTATTGCAATGTCCATCTTTATTCTGCTTGCAGATCATTATTTTTCAATTTACTACCATAATTTTCTATTTGCCACCTCATTTATTGCAAAATGCAATAATCTTCCCTTCAGATATAAGTTGTTTAGTGAAAGCCCAGGAGCCCTTCTTCAATTAAAAAAGAAAAAAATAGAGAGAGAGTGAGAGAGAAAAGGACTTAAAATTCAGACGGAGTTTTCTTTGAAAGCTTCAACTTTTATTAATATCTGTATTCTACTCTGCTGTTTCTCTACTGAGTGAAGCAGAATTCCTCAATAGAACAGAATGCTTCAGAAACTGGCAATAGGGCAGAGAGAGGAGGTACAGAAAGTTCCTAACATTTTCACCATTTTCTTAAAGAGTGCAGATAATCTGCAGCCACTGTATGACAGAAGATACTGCTCACCAATTAGGAAAGAAAGAGGTACTCTTCAAAAGAGCCAACTTTGGCCAGAATCAAGAATTTGGAGATTTCTTGGGGTAGCCTGCCCATTGCATCTAATAGGAGTCCTTTTCAGTACTTGCGGATTGATGAAAGGACAGAGATCATGGCAGCATGATTTCTCCAAAGCCTGTGATGCCATATTAATGAGTAGCTTATAATGGGAGTTATTGTTTATACAACAAATAGCCCTTCATTTTGCTGATAGCCTGAGCARATAGCATGTATTTAAGGAGGTTTTATGCATCTACAGCCAGGAGCTATGGCTTGTGTACTGAGGCCTATAATTTCAGCTGAACCCTCAGAAACCAGTGTCCAGGGTAGCCTATTTCACAGTAGTATGCACTAATCAGTAAAAAAAAATGGAAGACAGAGAGAGAAAGTATTGCAAAAAAACCCACATCTTGACACCATCTAAGCACAATGCTGAAAACCTACATCATTTTAAAAAAGCACGACACCAGAAAAATAGTAGGCCAGACTTCTTGTATAAGAAAATAGGTCTAAGTAGTGATAAATTTAGGGTGAGAAAAAAAAAAAAAAATCTATGCACCTCTACTTTGGCTGTCTGTGTTAGGCTCCAGGGGAATAAGGACAGGATTTAAAGAGGCTTCTCAACACGTAGCAAGGCTTACAGATAGCAGGCTTTACTTTTAGATGCAACTCTCAGGCTGCAGCTGACCTTACCTGACAGCCCTGGAGCTTTGCTGTTGTGAGAGAATAAGAGTCTTGTGAAAAGACTGAATGAGAGAGAGATTCAGAAAGACAGCATCGGCTCCACCAACCTCTAGGTAGTCTTGAATAGCACCTTGAACGTGAGATTTCTCTGGTCATCTTTATCTTTACTTCTTTCACTACCCATTTCCTCCCTTCCTCTTGCTTCCTCTTTCACTCTCAGTTTAATAAAAGTCAAGGTCACCWTTATCTTTTGCAACATTTTGCATCCATGATCAGAGAGGCTGAGGAAAGCAATGTTTTGTATAGTTCACTACTAGTCAAGGCCTCAGCTGACAGATTTTGTTTTGATTCCTTTCTAAATGATGCCTTTAAGTTATCCCAGTTGTAGACTAATAACGATGCAGAATAACAGACTCCGGAGGAATGGAGGCAAAAACAGCAACTCAGTGAGGTCTTCCCTTGGCAATACCATACCTGGAAACTATGCTAGGCCATGCATTACATAGCTAGTGCTGCAAAAGAGCTAGGATAAGGCTGAAAAACCCTGTGCTACGTTTCTTTTTCCTCAAAATAGAGGTTGCAACTGAGATCAGCTTTAGAAACAGAAACCCTGTTTTCTCTCTTTGCAATACTTTTTTCTACATTTTATATGTTTATGGGTTATTAACAAGATGAAAGAGAACAAGCATTCGAGCCCATTTCAATAAACAGTTTTTCCCTTTACCTTCCAACAGGGTAGTTACTATTTTCAGTATCACAAGAAGGAATTTCAGACAGTCCCTTCAGTTCCTTCAGAAAGCTATCAGTGGAGAAAGGGAAAAGATGTCAAAGAGGAAAGCTTAGTTCTTTGTTTTTCAAATGTTGACCTGTTTTCTTTTTTCTTTTCCTTTTAGCTCCTTTCCAAAGAGTCTAGAAGTTTTGTAATGGTTATCTGCCAAGGGACTTTTTAAAAGCCCATCTCTATAACCAAAACTTCAAACCTCCTTTAATGTTGTAGAGTGAAAGAGTTTTGTTAATATTTTTGACTATCTGGGAGAATTTTTTCCTAAAAGAGATAGCACAATGTTCATGACCTGATAGACTGTAATGTGAAGGGCATACACAGCTCCTGGAAAATGAATAGTATCCAGGGATATCAGTAGATTGACATTCACAGAATCCCTGACTCCTATATATTTTTTCTGGTGTAGAGAATTATTAATTTATTGAAGTTCTGACAGCATATTAATATTTTGTATAAAACATAGAGCATTTCTGAAACCGAAAGAATACATAAATTATGAAGGTAGATAGACAAAAAATTCAATGACATACTCTACAACTCGATTAGGAGATAAAGTTTAACACAAGCATATAAAGAATTTATGCATATTCTTTTTCTCTCTGGAATAATATATCTGCAGTTAAAGCTTCTCATTTTCTCAATTCTCACTATTTTCAGTATTTGTAAAGCTACAGAGTGTACCTAAGATAGAAACAGGAGACTAGTTCAAAATGAAATCATGTCCAGTTTTCATACTGCAAGGCAACAGATGGTAAAACCTACTTTACGCTATGAATTTCTTGTTCTAGGCCAGCAGCAGACTTTATTACACTGTTGTCTGCCTAGAAGTGCTGCCTGCAATATCACAGCTAAAAAAAGAAAACTGCTGAGGTGATGATGCTGAAATAGAATGTTCAGAAGTATCACCTATGAACAGAAAGTGTCAGGAGCTTCCTTTTCTTTGACTGAAATCTGTGTGTCACTTCTAAAAGTAATAAATAGCAGCCCACAACCTTCCACGGGATGGAAAACACTGAACTGAAGACTCTTTAGAACTGCATCTTGTGGAAAGCTCTTTAGTTCACACCATCTGGGTTCTACTTGTTGTTGTCCTTGCTTGCAATATCAATCTAAATCCATATTGGCAGCTTTATGACTAAAAAAAAGTAATTTGGTCAAACAGATAACATGGTATGAAGCCTTTTATAACATCCTGATCAATGACGTAGAAAGTCTCTTACAACCAAGTGTCTCTATAGGTATGTACAGAAGCCAGTTCTTCTTCCAACTTTATAAAAAAGCTGAAGTGCTGAAAGGATGCAAGTTTGAGAGGTAAGAATGGAAATAGATTCTGATTTTTTTCATTAATCATAATCGTTTCAAAAGAAATATGTGAATGTAATACAAAAAATCCTACACATATTGGTTGTTTAGACAATGAGATTAGGCAGCGTATGCTGTTATACTCGTGATAAGGAACATTAGAGAACAGTGCCTTCCAAAAGCTGGAGCTGAACCCAGGAGCTACTAGCTCTGCCATCTCCCTCTGGCAGCAAAGAGCAGTAAAACCAACTGCAAAGTGAATGACTCTTATATCATCCTGAACCACACAGGAGAAAGCAGACTAATTTTTTACTGAACCCACCTACCCTTACAATGAACCTGTGGTGATGGAGATACCACAGCTGCAAGGCCTAGTAGGACCCATGTGTTCCCCATGACTTAGAATATTTTTTTCTTCCTTTGGAGCATCTGAGCCAGATTGGAAAAGCTGCTTTGTTAGTGATTAGCACTAATCTAAAAATGGCAGGTGATTAATAATGTGGTTTTTTTTTTTTTTTTTTTTTTTTTTTTTTTTTTTATGAATATCATGCTGTTCTGAAGGAAGCCTGTCCTGCAGGAAGGAACAAGGAGGGCTGGAAGGCAGCAGGGAGGCATGAGGACAAGCTGGTCCTGAGCCCGGGGCCAGGCCGGCCTCCCTCACAGACATCCTCTGGTCCCTGCCTGATTTTACACATGAGCTGGTGTCACCTCAAGCTTCTCTGTGGAGGCTGCCAGACATGTTTTAATCCACCGGTTGTGATGCTGGGGCCTGGCAGTGTTGGASCAGGGGCCCACGCAGCCTCCACCTTGGCATAAGGGCACCACAAGGCTCCCTGCCGCAGCAGGACCTGTCCCACTGCCATGATGTCCTGGCCCTGCCAGGCCCTGCCAGGCACATCGGGCACTGCCAAGGGGCCAAGGCCACAGGTCGGGGTCCTGACACAACAGCCAAAACTGGTACCATGAACCAAAACTGGTCTGGGACTGGTGAGCTGATCCAGCCCTGAGGACCAAGCCCAGAGTTCTACAACAGGACAACATCATGTCACCTCAGTCTCCGTGAAGTCCCAAGCACCTGAATAGGCCCAAGATTTTACTGCTGGTACATATCAAATAAGCATTCAGTACACAGCCTTGCAGTATGAAAGGTGTTAGTGTCTTGAGGAAAGCAGTATTTTTGATGTAAATAGGTTTTAACCATACTCTGCATTGTCATCCTCCTCTTCCTSCTTCACATGCCGAGCCCTCTCTTATCTGTGGAGCGAAACTTTTACCAACCAAGCAAACAGCTGTGGGAGTGAGATCTCACAGAGCTATGAGACAAAATGGCTCCCTGTGGGAGACTTTTGCATCCATCTGAATCCAGAGCTAATTAAAAAACAGACATATCTGTGTTTCAGATTCTGTATTTCAGACCCTGGCCTCTCTTTCAGTAGCCTTGCTGCCAGCCAGATGAGGCAGCAGCACCCAACAGAGCCAACTTTACCAGGAAAAACAAACACACATTTTGAAACCCATCAGGCGTATTATTAGGCATGTATGATTTCACTGGAAAGCATTTTTAGTATCAAGATAATCGGCCATATAAAAGCTTGTCAAATGGCCTCGCTGATMATCAGTCCTTGAAACTGCCATAGTAAGTCTGCCTGTGTTTACATTTTTATCTGGTGTTAAAGACTGCTTCCTTTGAACTAAAAATATAATTAGTGGCTAATAAAAAAATGAATTTGATTCTTCACAGTGTAAATTGACATGGTACAATTTAACTGGGCTGTGTCAACTTAGGTTCAGACTTGAGTTTAATGAGACAGTGTGGAAATATGCAGGTGACATCAAAAGATACTCTGATAATATCAAAATAACTGAAAATTCATAAGGAAATTTATAAATTATTTTGCTGTTTGTACAGTATTAAAAATCATATGACACAATAATTAAGATAATGTAAAAGACATTTTTGACTGGGAGCAGAAATGGAACTATATTGTTATATGATATTCAGTATCATATATGTCGTATTCTTATATGATGTATATGATATGTTTGGTTGGATTTGATTTCTSTTCTATTAAAGTTACTACATTTGATATTTTTCAAATGGATAATAAATTGTTTCCCATATAATTTTTGCCCTATTGATGTTATGAATTGTCTTGTATTTTTTAATAAGGTTACTCTTAAAGGGTAGCTTTGGATGTGTGCAGAACTATCCCTATCTGCATGCCATATTTAATCTGGTTTGTTTTCATTTGGCACTTACACAATGGCACATTACTTTTTAGTATCTACTGAAGTTTTACAGTGATAAAGGACCAAATGATCCTCTCATGCAAAGAAAAAGAAGGCAGAAGAAGCAGGCATGTTTAGTCTGCAGCATGGTTCTCATGCCTGCAGCCCAGGGGAAAAGTAAATATTCTATGGAAATCAGATTGGAAGGCATTACCTATTTATAGTTCAGAGAAGATACTGAAACTAATTAACACCATTTTTTTTTCTCACCTTGCAGTTGGAAATTAACAGACATTATGTGGGAGAGTAAGAATCCTACCAAGGATGTGGACTGTGAAATCTCAGGTTTATAACATACCCAGCCCTGACCTTTGATCACCCATCATAGCTTCACAGATTCTAAAAGGTGAGTAATTTTCTTGTTGAATGGAAGGCAGCAAACCTTGTCCTATACAAATTACAGGCACCATAAGAACACTGAAAAGATGTGGGCTATCAAGAAGAGCACCTCTGCAGAAACCTCGTGCAGAATCAGCCTTAGTAAGGACTAAGGCTAAGTGAGGAAAGTWGGGGACCCGAAATTCTGGGTTGGTATAGGTCAGCATGTACCTCTGGCTATCTCTGGGCAATGAGAAGTAGAATTGACTTGGCTTTCATGGAGTTATAGAATTGGTAGAAAAAGTCATACATGATCAAATGCAAAAAAAAGCCACATTTTTTGCTGTGTCAAATTCTGTTTTATACTTTATTTTTGAAAAGAGCCAAAGCATATACCATCATATACCACTGTTAGTGCCACATTTCCTCTGTGTGGACACTGATTTAGAGAACACRTAAATTATTTAACATAAACAATTCTTAGATTCATCTTAAGATAGTGTTCCAAAATCTGTTTTGTGAGCTAGGTGATCTAGTCTGGCGATAATTGCCCGTGAAAAAAAAATTCAGAAAATCAGGAATTGCTGGAAGATGATTCCAAATAAACCTACAAGCTAACAGTGTCTGAAGCATTGTAGCATTTGTCCCTAAATAGGTCAGAATCTCAGAATGTGAGAGACACATCTCTTACCCTGACTCGTACTTCAGTGACATGTTTCCATTTAGCAGAGAACATATTCATATTTTTTAACTACTTAAGCAACTTGCTCTACATTTTGAAACTCCTCATCCTCTCTATAATATGTGATTGTTCTGTGTTACATATTCAGAACACAAAAGGTTTAGGTTATAGTTTCTTTGTTTTCTCTATGCCTTTCTTGCCTGCCTAAGGGYAAGAGAAGCACACACTAAGTACAAGTCAGAGGAGTTTCAGTACATACAAGGCAGAGGAGTTAGTAAACTAATGTGAAGAGTGACCTTTTTGAAGCATTTTTAACTAATCAGAATGAAGAGATTAAATTACACCTAAAGCACTCTTGAACTTTTGCAGACTTTTGTTTCAGGTTCTCATATGCTCTAAAACTTACGCAATTAAATCTATCCTGATTTAGGGATGGGGCTAGCAAGGGAGGGGACTCACTTGACCAAGCTAATGAGAGCATTTTCACCAGGAGGTCAACCATTCTCATMAGGAGTGTTTTAAACTTGATATTTTGGAGAAGGAGCAGCTTCTCCAAAAGCTGAATGTATCAAGCTGAATGATGAGAAAAGGGAAATGGACCAATCTTCTGTTTGTTACRGGTTTGCTGAAAATTTCTTACACTTTCTCCTATAAGATCTCTCCTGAACATTCAAAATATGTCAGTGTGCTGTTTCTCACAGCTGGCATTGAACATTTATRCATAAAAAGATGTGAAATAAATTAGCACTAATATACTTCTGAGGATCATGTCATTATCACATCATAAAAATTCCATGTGGTAATCATATGATTTATGGAGTAGTAACAACACACTTTTAATTATCTAGTTCTACATATGGACACTTTTTAAAAGAGATTTTTTTTTCTATTTTTCATTTTTGTACTATTAAAGATCATTTGTGACCTGAGTAAAAGCAAAGTTAGATTCATTTGCTCCAGGGCAAGGGAAATCTTTTCCTTTTTTTCCTTTTTTTTTTTTTTTTTAATTCTTGTTGCTACTTTTTTGGGATTTTTTACTTAATAAACTTTAAAGTTTAAACTTTTTAGAATAAAATAACAATGAACAAAGATGTTTTAGAACAAAATAATAATATTGATAGCAATTGCAATATATTAGCTGTCATGTTGTCCTGAAGACAAAAAACAAAATTTGAACTGGCAGAACTGGCAGTTCTCCATCGATCTCTGAACTATGCTGATTTACACTAGCTAGGAACCTATCCCAGAATTTCACAGCCAAATCTAGATTTTTCAGTCACTGCTCATTTGAATAGTACTTTGCAGTGAAGTCAGCAGGACTGCTCAGCAGGAGTAAAAAATGAAGAGTTTGTCTCTTATCACACTGTATTTCAGCACAATAGGCAGAACAAACTTCTGACATGCTTTTACCTTTAGACAAATGTCTGTGACTTGACACCAAATAGTGAACACAAAACATGTCTGCTGTTTCTTTTTGGTCTGCCATAATGTCTACTCCCTGTATTTTAAGAAAAATAAAATCCCTACTGAATTAGCAATATATCTTATATTAGGACAGTARTGTTATCACAATGTAGTACCGCATTCTGAGGCCTTTGATTCTGCTGTCATTCACATTAACGCGAAGTCTTCTAATGAATTAAATAGGATGACACTACCTTATCCTAAGTTTAAAAAAAATAAATTCATGCTCCTAGAACAAAAATGTGTTATATGTGTTTACTTAACTGTAAAGCATAAATAATATGGCACCTTTTCCTTTCCTGAAAGTGAAGAGACTCATTTTTTTAAATATATTTATGTTAGAAAATTAAAAGAAATTATACCTAAATAAACACAGTATTAATGGATTATGACAGGCAAATGGATTAGGACAGACAAAAAAAAAAAAAAAAAGATTTTCTGAAGAAATCAATATTGCTTCAACTCTGTTGCCCATGAGTTGAAAAAAAAATAAACACTATTCTTAAAGTTGGGCCACTGAGAGCCCTAGATTTGTATAAGATAATTAAACTTTATAGTTTTAAAAGCTTGAGGACTACAATCTTGGTGTACAAAGATTTCTTTGTGACATTTTACATGACATATCCTAATACTCTCTGGAAGTCTAGYGTCAGCACAGTGAGTGATATATATGTTGTATTACCAAAGAACAGCATGGGCATTCTCATTCTGGAGTGTGTTCCTGTAGGAATAACTGATGTGAAACTCTGAGTTAAATTTACCTATCCTCTAACCAAGTAACTGAAAYGGTAACACATCACTACAGTGTAATAAAAGCCAGAAAAATAAAAATCCCTGCCCACTCCCAGGAGGTAAAAAATCTCTCTGAGTCATTATCACAACCCCTACATTCCAAGTGTCTGGAGCAGAGAACATCAAGCATGTCAATAATCCCAGTGCACTGTTCCAAGATGACTATGCATGACCATCAGGTATCCATATCATGCAGAGCCTGATATGGGTTCTTTGAACTAAGAACCCTGGAGGGTTCTTTGAACTAAGAATGTGTATTTAGGGTGCTTCAATAAATGCTATTATTTCATTATCCTTGAGAAGTTGAGACAACTCTGAACAAACACTGAATGCCTTCTGACCAAAGGACGTAAGCATCCATGCAGAACCTGAGTGATGTTTGATTCGTCCCTTCTTCCACAGGAAGAGTTTTCTGTTGCACTCCTTTTCAAGCTTTTGTTTTTTGATATTTGCTATTGCTACTTGTAGATTTTATTTTGCACACACCTGGCTTTTCTGACCTTGATAAGATTTAATTTCCAGGACCCTTTGTGGCAGAGTTCCACTGGCTAATTACGTAAAAAATGTTTTCGTTTCTTAGCATTGATTTTGCTAGTTTTCCATTTCATTTAAGTCTATACCGTGGAAAAAGACAAATTCAAGTCCCTTAGCTGCCTTCTCTATCATCTCCCATTTTATCTATCTTTACTCTAAATTAAACACTCCACTGCTGTGAGAACCTTGCCATGCCCCCATCATTCTCATAATTATATGTCAGAAAGAAGTCAGTGGTCTGGATATGACAGGACCAATGGACTAGCATTAGTTAAAGAGAAGGGGAATTAATGAACAGCGGCACAGAGTTATACATTTAAAATACATTTTTTTAATATTTTTATCACTTTTCTGAAAAATCTTCAGTATCATTTTTAATACCTTTGCAGTAAAATATAATTAAGAGAAACTAATGCTCATTTAAACTGATAAAGACACTCCCTGAGGCAATACCGAAGTTAAAATAAATGCTTTAGGCTATAATAATATTAATTCATATATTTAGCTGAAAAAGAAATCTTTATGCCATTTCTGACAGAAACAAAATAAGAGAATTTGAGATCACTTGATATGAGGCCTTAAGCCTGAATCTAATCAATGTTAAGACTGGAAAAATTATTAAGTGGCTAAAAATGTAGTGGTTAAACCTTTTGAAGATTAAAGGCTTTACAATCTGAAATTCAAAATGGAAACTATATAGCATTTGAAATATTCAAATATCCTATAAATTTAGCAGGTTAATGTGCAGGTAACCTGAGTTTCTCTCTGTGAGCAAAACAAATTCATCCTTCACTCATATATCTATAAAATTAGATAACCCCTTTACTGAACCAGACACCACTACACCACTCTTATCAAACTACTTACATCACCTATCAAATTGAATTATTTATACCTTGAATGTGTTGCAAACTTCCTATCATTATTTAAAACACCAATTATAAAACGACATTGTTTATCTTTCAGTACGCAATTGGATTAGAAAAAGTGTATGTCATACTTGATAGCTATATAATTCAATCCAATTGTTATAATGTAGTATGCACTTTGCCAAAGTAGAATTTCCATGACACTTCCAGAAACTGTAGATTTTTAAGCTATTCAATTATTTCATTAAAGSATTATTGTTCCTGGCATTTCCCGATGGATACTGGGAACTGCGTACTGGCACAATGCTAATGATTCCAGGGATATTTTGTGAAATTTATSGTGTTCTGCAGGTCAAACTAGATGACAACATTTTCCTCTTCTCACTTTAAGAGAAAGGACTGCATAAAAAGACTATTTCAATTTGGAATTCAAATAAAATACATCAATTTCCTCCGGCAGTATTTACAGTTTTCCACATTCTTTTTTTTTCCTGTAATCACATATAGGCATTCTTTCTCACACATTCATATACATAATGAAGAGAGGAAATATGAATTCTTTTATGGGCAGGAAGTGTTCATGCACATATATATTCATGTAAATGCTTATACCATTTATATCTTTTGAATTCTGTTCGTAGTTGTGATTTTTTAGTAAGGAAGCAGTACACAGAGACTTGCAGAAGAGCAAATACTTGAAATAGCCATGGCAATGAGGAATTYACAAAAGCTAAAATGTAGATCCACATAGCAGTTGTGGAATAAATTTCCATAAAGAGGAATCTTAAACATAAAATCTTCTRTGCATTGCTTCCCCAAACAGAAGACCGTCATGGATATATTTTTTAAGTTACCGAAAGTTATATAAGGTAACGATTTGTTGGACTTTTAAATTATTTAAAAAGTATTCCCTCTTCTGATAGATTTATCAGGAAAAGCAGTTGTAAAGGCTCAGACTCTTCCAGTTGGGATGACTTAGAGGGAAGGCCTACAGAACTATAGGTGATGGGGGAAATTGGGGCAAACCGGGGCTGTTCATCATGTCACAATATTCACCAATAAAAGAACAAGGCACATCAAAYTAAACTACTAGGACCTATTTTCTGACAGGCTTTAAGGGGTTTAAATGTTGGTTTCTCACAGAGCTGTCAAAAGACTTCTGAGACTCTGACAAATCAGGTATGCAAAAAAGTTTACAGTACTTTAAGGGCAAATTTATCAAATAATTTGATGGGTCAAATCCATTGATTGTCACTAAATAGAGAAAATATGTCTGGCTCAGGAAATCACCTCAGTAGTCTGAGCCAGGAAAGGCAACTGTAACTTCTGAGGTGCTGCTCTTACCCTCAAAGGGCCCCCACCCCTTTTGCAGATTTTGTTTTTATTTGAAAAATAGGCTTAGGCTTTGAATCAAAGCCTAAGTTGTTTCTAAGGATTTCCATTGCTACTATATATTTAGAATGGAAATTTTGGAAAGCTTTCAGTGCTAGTTTCATTTTTCTAGCTGTGTAAAAAAAAAATGGCTAATGTCCTGTAATAGGCAAACAGAATGGACCTTGAAAATTTTCYTTAACTACAAAATCAAGAGAGACATTTCTTCTATGAATTCCTGCCATTGTCAATATCTGTAATCAGAAGATCAAGGCATGAACAGCAAGCTGTAATTAACTTTTTGATTCTAGGATATGTGTTTTGAATGATGCATGTGTTAATGATTACTATGACAAGTGGCTAGTTCTACAAAATGCCATGAGAGTGGAAGCCACGCTGCATTTGCAGTTTATACTCTTGGTTTTGTACATCCATGTAAACTAGTGCGTCTGTTTACTACTGAGGAACCTAAACTAACAAAACATTATTGGCCTACAATATTTATCTAGCTAATGTTYGTTCATTGGCTTAAAAATAGAATGGCTAAGTACATATTTGAATTTTCTTCTTATATCCAAGCTTTGAAGTCAGAGGAATGATATTTGCTTAAAAACACATACTGCAGTTTTCACTTTGATAAGACTCATTTTTTATGTGTCTCTTACAACTCAAAAGCATGTTATATTGCATATAACGTTATCGTGTTACCTATCACATTACATGTGGCTGTTAGAATATTATTGTATTTAAATGAAGGCATGTTCAAAACAAATTATTTTAAATTAATTTATATTGCTCTTTTTTAATTATAGAATGTCCTCAAGTGCCTAAAAGTTTCTTAGTTTTACTTTTTAATGACATTTATGGCTAGTGTTATTGGTTAAATTTGGGATTTTACAAAACAGTTTATTATCAATATACATTCTGGTTCTACTTGCTTTTATGAAGACACCTGAACAACCTTTATTATCTGGATAAAGACTTCCTAGAATAATTCTTCTGATTCTRCCTTTAAGAGTACACAATTTTCCCGTCCTGCAATGAAGAGGTATCTTTGGGAATATTTCTTTCTTTGAGAGAGACAAGAGAAAAAAGCCAGGCAATGATTTGAARTGCTTTATTAAATAAACTTTTTAGAAATGTTTAAATCTAGATTATARTAATAAGGGGAATAATAATAATACMTGGACACAATGCTACCATCTGACCACCTCATCTTTCTTCAGAAGTATAATTTATCTTCCTAGAACATTTGTATAAGAGATGCAAGAATTCTTGTTATTTTTCTGAGGAGGTGTAAGAAAGTAGAAGCACACCAAGAAATAAATGTCAGTAGTGTAGCTTTCCTATGGAGGTGGAAATTGCTCTCATTATATACATACCAGCAGTTTGGCAACCTCAACTGGTGGAATGATTGCTTTTATCCCTTCATATCTGGATTTATAACTCAAGTACAATACTAGCAGCACAATTTCTTGGATATTCTGGTTGAAGATATAATTTCCATCCACAAAACAGAAAAACTGAACTGAGAAAAAAAAAACAGAGAAAATTTCTTTCTTTGCTCAAAGTCATGTGCACCTGCAAAAGCACAGAGTTATTTCCTAGAAGTGCAGAGTTATTTCTTAGGAGTTCTAGCTTCTACCTCAGCTCAATACGAGAGAAAAATAYGGCTAATCTGAAATGCCTTTTCCTCCTAATTTGCCTTTTCCTCCTAATTCTCTTTTAGTTTGTAATATACAGTAGTGTAAAAGATAGATAATGTTATTAGATTCTGTCATCTTTCATTTTCTTCCTCTTTATTAGATGCATGAGGTTAGAAATGGTGACTTTGAAATAGTAGGCCAATTTGTCCAGGCAGTGTTGGACAAATGTGCAGACAGCCCAYTTGCTTACACGAGAGATGGTTCAACTCCTTCAGAGCTTTTTCTTATAGACTCTGAGGTGTTAGAGCTTCCTAAACTACTGCTTCACTTACTCTAGCAACCACAGCCTAAAATCATAATTTTATTTGAATAAAATTCACATCAAGACACAGAGATATAAAAGAACGTGTACTTGGACATGGCTAATGAAGAAACAAACGAATGTGAACTGCTTTCAAGCCATCAAGAGTATTATTAACATCTGTAAGGATATATTTAGTTTGTTTCTAGTGTAAATTTTCTAGAGATCATGAACTGAACAGATATTTCTTTCAGTTATGCACTCATCCTTTTTTTCTAACTCCTGACCTATCTGAGTGTTCTTGCACTGACAAATGGATTGACTCTCCAGTACATTTTTGGGTCACGATACCCCAATGTTAGCAGAGGTGCTATTAGTTCAAGGATTTTCTTTCAGAGTGAACCACCTATTTCTTTCTGAAACAAACGTACGCTGTGTAGCTATGGAGATCATTTACTCCAATACACATAAATTCTTTATTTATGTATATATTTGTGGTATAGATGCACAGGTGAATCTGCACCAGACTTGATGTCTTCAGCCTCTCTACTGCTTTTGTACCCTTAAAAATCCCTTCATGCTGCACCCTAAGACACACAACACCGCATAAAAAATCATCAGTCTCAACATTTTGAACAGAAAAAAAGCACTCAACAGGTAACTATTTGTTTTTTTGTGGACACAAAAGAAAAACAGAAACCTAGAGCAAGTGATTTACGGCGTGGGTGTAATCAGTCTGCTGTAACACAGTTCTAAACATAGCCTAGAGCAGTGTAATAACACATAAACACATAATCGGCCTGTAGCACCTCATCTGAGAGCTAAAGGTGTCTTCTTGCATGTTAAAAGTACAGATATAGCTCAGAGATCATTTTTTATCTCTTTCTCTCACTGTTACTCTCTCTCTTTTCTCTCTTTTTCCTTTTTTTTTTTTTTTTCTTTTTCCTACAAGCTGCCTGGAGATATTATCCCTACTAAAGATGTTGATTCTACATTTTGGTTAATGGTCTTTTTTTCTTTTTAATATTTTATACTCAGCAGAAAACTTCTGTGACACTTCCTAGGTACAAGATAATAATAGATTTACCTAGGACAAAACCTTCTGGCCTTCTACCATTTTTTCTAATATGTTCTAAAAATCTCTTTTGGTCTTTCATTATTTTAAATGAACATCAAACCCCCTGTGGTAACCTGGGCAAATGTCTATTCTAGAACACACTTTATTAACTTTTTAATGATTTCCTCATCCCAGGAAAAGTCTTTTGATGGCTTTCCCAGAAGTGATGATTCATTATATTTCCTTAAATCCAAGGAAAACTACAATAGCAGATTGAAGAAGACAGTTCATTGATTTTATCAAAGGCAAAAAGGTGTCACAAAATRTTTTTTTCCTTATACAGTTTCTTTTTCATATGAATTCATAACAGGTTAGAGGAACTGGTATACCGATTGCTAATTTATTCCTGACTTCTACTAAGTCCTAATCAAAATTTCTATCAGTTAATCGTTGCTCAAAACATACCTATTTGATATGATAAGTTCAGCTGCTCACTTTTACTTTGTTCACTTTTAGAAACATTTTATGCTATTTATCATTAATATTTCTTAGCAGGATGTCATACAGAAGCCTCTTAAAGCTTAAACGTAGTATCTACAGAAAGCATTTCTGAAAGAGCCCTGTGCTTTTCTTACAGTAAGAAAGAGAAGTTTAAATCTGCATTTTCAAGGATGAGCCTAACCTAGACTCCGATTACATCCAAAAATCAATCTTCGGAAAAATATGAAATATTCTAAGAAATTGGAGACTATAAAAACAAAAATAGAAATGATTATTTTTGAGATAATCAGTGCAGTTTTTTGATGTGACCAAGAGATATTTTCCTTTTAACCAGTCAGTTGGAACTATATACTAGTTAGGTAACAAAGTTACAGATTCTGATCAAAAGCTGASAGTATTGCAGTCAGGCATTTTAGATTTCATCCCATTCAATTCTGAATGTAAATGCAGAGAGCAACTGCAAAAGCAGATTTACCAGGAATAACTGCGGGTAGAATCTAGTCAGTCTGATTTAGGAATTCTTTCACAAGAAATAAGCATTTCCTGTGTATATGTGGTATCCACTCTTGTCCTCTTCTGAAGACAACCATCCCTCTTTGTGAAACAGGAAATGGAACACTTAGACTATAGACTTCAATTTTTTTAATTTAGAAGGGAATTTCTGTCTTTAAAATCATCCCTTCTGAGACAGCAAATACTGGAGACAGCAGATATATACTAAAAACAAGCATGTGTTAATAACTCCATGTATTCAAAATCTGCTAATTCCTTTTTTTTTTTCCTGCAGTTCCTCTTCCATTGCTGATGCTCCGTTTTCTTTTGCACTACTATATACATTTTCATTTATGTTATTTGATACAGATTTTTTACTCTTAGGAAGATTCTAGTTCCTACTAATAAAAAATATTCATTTCATTTCTGAAGTGCTATGAACAACTGGAGATGTAACAGGAATCTGAGAAGTCAAATTCTAAGATGCTGTCATATGGAGAACCTCTGGGTTGATATTCTYACCCTGGAAAGGACAGATGATCAGAGGAATTAACATGTACTTCTTTTCCTAATGCGTCCACAGAGCCTGCAATTTTTTCATGGAAGCATTGGAGGATTCTACTGGGCTAATGAACATGTATTCATGCTTTACCTATTCATCTCTGTATGGGAAGTTTTATATTTTTATTTATTTATTCTCCTGATCTGAGGGAATTGTGCCAACTTAGGTTATTTGCAGAGCAGAAAAAAAACAGGAATAGTATATGGATCATATGCCAAGACTTATTTCATTCAACCTACAATATGTATGAGACTGTCCTGTGGATTCATTAGATTCTTTTATCCTGGGGATGTCTGCCTTAGACAAACAGCACCTAAATCAAGTTGAGTATTTCAGCTGAAGTCCTTCAAAAAGGAGTTTGCATTTCTAAGAGGTTACCGTGACATAAATTCAATGATTTAATCTATGATTTGTTGTAGGCTGGGGGGAGGAAGCTCTGCAGAGACATCATTAGATATAAGAAGGCAAGAAATTAATCTTCCAGGAATTGAAATGAAAACAATATCCAACATATGGTAGCAGCAGCAACAGCAGCAAGGAGATAATACTGTGGAACAAGCTACTCCTACTAGGAGTAGAACTATACATGATTTCCTCACAAGATTTTGGATATCTATATCTGTTGTCTCTTGATAGGATTATGCCATGACCATGCCACAAGTATCTGTGAATACTATTGCCTCATCAGATTTGGGGGCAATTTATGCTCAGGGTTTCTGTGTAACAAAAGCAGCCCAGTTTCATTAGTTTGCAGAGCCAATAGTAAAATGTCTCTGTACTGTAAAATTGTGTCGCTTGAGTGGCCTGCAGACTCCTGTGTTATAGAATGRCAAGAAGGACCACGGGACTCTACACTTCACTTCAATCCACGAGAARATCTGGGTACATATCTTCTTAGAATTCATTTCCAAGCAAGAAGGTAATGAAAATAGTCATCATGGATTTAGCAAGGACACATCATGCTTGACCAGCCTGATTGTCTTCTGTGATGAAATGAGTGGGTASGTGGATGAGAGTGGTGCACGTAACATACTTTGACTTTAACAAGGCTTTTGACACAAGCTCCCATGCATTGTAATTTGGAAACTGAGGAATTGTGGGCTGTACAAATGGACTGTTAGATAGATTGAAAACCAGTTGGCTGCCAAGCTGCCAAGCTCATAATGTAGTAGTCAATAGCTTAGTGTTCATTTGGCAGAAGTAACAAGCAGAATACATGGTGTCAATATGGAGCTAGCATTCTTCAATATCTTTATCAGCAGCCTAGATGATGAGGCAGGATACACTGTCAGCAAATTTGTAGATGATGGTACATTGGGGAGAAAAGTGGCTGATGTGCCAAATGGCAGAATTTCAGTCCAKAAGGATCTTGATAAACTACAGGAATGCACCAATAGAAGCCTCATGAAATTCAATATGAAAAGTGTTAATTTTTGAACCTATAATGGAATAATCTCATAAATCCATACAGTCTAGGAACTGACTGAGTAGCAATCATGCTGAAGAGGACCTGGGCAGTCAGACTGGATGCCAGTYTGAATATCAGCCAACTGTGCTCTCATTTTCAAATAAGACAAACATGGCTAACAAAAGAGAGAAAATGCTGAACTGTGTTAGGAAGAGTGATGGCAGTGGATCAAAGCTATTATTATTATTCTTTGTTTGTCACTGCTGAGGCCCCATCTGAAATACCTCCGATTTTGGGTCCATAGTTCAAGAAGGATKTCAAGTAAACTGGATTGTGTCCAGGGAAGGGCTGCCAAGGTGGTCAAGGACCTAGAGCATTTAACCTATATGAGAGAGATGGGGGAAACAGGACTTATTTAGTCTGATTCTGTTGCTTGGAGTGGCACAAACTGGTACGGGAACCTTAGACTTGACACTGGGAGAAAATTCCTTATTAGCAGGGTAGAGCTGGAATAGATTGCCCAGAGGGACATAGCATGTGGAGAGAGAGAAGAGATACAGAGTGCAAGCCATACAAAAATTTATCACAAAATGCCATGACAGTCAAAAATGACCAAAAATTATAGAAACAATCTTATGTTATATAAAGCAATATTTTTCACTGCTCTTCTTTTCTAATGTGTAGCTCAGTATAGAAATATATATATCCCATGCATATGGATTCATTCTCTCATATTAAAAATGATTATCTGAAGATCCTTTTATATTGAAGACTTGATTTTCTGGGAAGTCCTCTCTCAGAGCCAGAATATTATGTGGAAATACAACTGGTATAACCTTTTGTATCCATTCCTAGCTAATCTCTGCTGAGGAGTTAGAGACTTCAAAGACAACATGGATAGGCATGTTCCCTATTTTTGAAAATGTTTTAGGATRTCAGTAGACTCAGTCTTGCTCAAGTCTTGAAAATTTGCTTTTCATTGTGTGAAGCAGAGGGTTTTTCTTTTTTTTTTTTTTTATAAAACATTGATTGAAACTATACTTTGGATTGTATGGAGCTAAGGTGCCTCTTTTTTTAAACAAAACCATTGATTTTCATGTAGTGACAAATGATAATAGCAACTGGAACCTTTCGAGTCCATCTTAATTTGGTCTTGTTCTATRTCTATAGGTAAAATTTTTCATCTGTAGTCATATATTACAAGGATATGCAGACAGCTGCTTCTAGAAAATCAAGTAATAMAACATAATACTGTTATTGTCTCCAGCTCAGTGCCATGTTTTTTGCTGAACACAAAACTGTGTAAACAAAATAGTGACCACGTTTAGTTAGAAAGTCAAGTTTAACTTTACAGAGCTATTTGCAAGTTCTGAGTCTTATTTTACAACACAGATATAGAATGCAAAAGAAAATATCTTGGCCATGTGGAAAGTGGCCGATTTTGGGATGTGCCTGAGTACTAAAATGGCTCAACAGTGCCACTTATATACTATGACTCACTTCCAATTGAAGTATATGATCTTGGCACGGGATGCATAGATTATGTCTATAGACTCTGTGGTTATGATTGTGGCATTTAGAGCARGTACTGAATTCAGCTCTAAGTGGTCTACAAGCCAAGTTAGGACTCACTTCACAACCTGCACATAGCTATATATATATATTTATTCTTCCCTTGTCATCAGTCATTATGTATTCAGTTGCTATTATGGACATAAAACTTTCTCTCCAATTCTTGTCTGAACATCTTGTTCTTCTTTTAAGGCTCCAGACCTGCCTGGAAATCAGCCAAGGATGCTGAAGTTCCCTCCTTAAGAATTTGATGTACCCTGGTAAGTCTCTGTAAGCTGCTGGCAGCACCATGAGTGTCTTAGAGGTTTTAAAAAGTAGGGTGGCTGCTTGTTCTTCTTTTTCTATTTCTTTTCTTTTCGCTTCCTCCTCCTCCTCCTCCTCCTMAAAAAAAAAAAAAAAAAAAAAAAAGGCATTTGACAACTAAGTGGCAGTGTAATCACAGGGTTTTTCTCTCCCACAAAGTGCACTGAAGTAGGTCTTTGGCACAGGGGACCTTCTTTCTATCATTTCTTTTCATTATATTGATGAGTCTGGTACCTGTTTTGCCAGTGAGTCTGTTGCCAGGAATTTAGCACTTTGCTGGGCCTCTTTACCCAGGCAATTCTTGGCTCTGGTTGGTAATTTGGACTCACTTCTGCTATAGCTGTGTTTGACAGGCATCCTTGTATGTGTGGAAAAGTTCATTGACTCCTCCTCTGCAGCAATTTGTCTCTGATTAATTATAAGATAAATTTGTTTTAAGATCTGAGGAAGAGAGGGTAGCACTAAAATCCGCAAGAAAAATACTATCTTACGAAGTTTTAAGATCAGTTATTTGTAACATATAATTAGAACAATAAATAATAAAGAACAATTAGAACAATAAACAATAAAGATTAGCTAACTGAAATGCTATATGCCACTTTGAAAATGTATTTAAAATCAATAGAGCAACAGAATTATACTAGCAGTATAATTCTGATAAAGGAGGAGGCCTTAAAGAGMCTTTTTTTTTCAAGATTTTTAAACAATAAATAAAATATAAAATTTATTTTAAAATGTATAATTCCTGAAACAGAATTCCTGAAACAGCTCGCTGATTTGGCTTTATACTACTCAAAACCACAATAAAAGATAAAAATAATAGGAGATATTATACCCAAGGAGACTAATCCCTTTAGTTAGTCCATAATGTATAGTTTGTGCCATGGAAAATAAGTGCCAGGAAAACTAATACTATCAGGTCATGCAAATAATGAACAAACAAGAACCAACGTGGAATATRCTCATAAGATGAATAGTAATTTCTTATACGTATAATGAATATAAATCACTGTCTTTAATAATCTGTGTTTTAAGTTGGGAATATCCCATAAAGATGCACAGAAATCAWGGTCTGTGTATGTCTTACAATTTAGAACAGCTAAGCGTTTTCCACACTGACAAAATTCACTTTCCAGACTTTGACAGATGGTTTTAGTCTTAAAGCAGATCCCACAGAATGCAAATTGTATTCCATACACTAAAGAGACCTCTTTCTTGTCATTCTTGTCCGATCATTTTGTTCCCATTTTCAAATAAARGAGAAAAAACAAACAAAAAACAGGGAAAGGAATGCATACTTTCCTCARTGTTCATTTAGATTGGAATTCAAGTGATCTATTCATTTCACTAGAAATGATCACTTCCAATCAAGGAAAAGAAATTCAAAAAATCAGTTTCATTAAATTTTCCTATGTGTTTGAGAGACCTTGGATCCTGCCTCATTTTCCATTCCTGGTCTCCTGCTCACCTGCATTCTGTCCTTAYTGCCTGTCTCAGAGTGAACTCAGTGGGCTCTGGGAGAGGAAATCCACTTGCAGTTCCGGGGCTGCTTTGTGCCTGTGAGTTCTCACAAAAAGGGACAAGGTCAGGACTGCAGCCAGTGTCCGGGTAGGTTTATGTCCTAACACTCTTCCACATATCCTCTGGTTGGACCACAAGACATATAACTTGAAACCCTTGCTTCAAACTATCAAAATATCCCTGGCTCTCTTACCAAAAAGTGATCCGTACTGAACAAATGGTGGCATTGGTGGCATTTTCTTAAGAATATATTRACTATTCTGTTCCTGGGAAACCTGTAAAAAAAGTAAACTGGATCCTTTTAAATAAGCTTCACTCAGGTGTTTTCATATGAAGAAAACTGCTGTATGTATGATGGAATAGCAACCTCAAATATAAATCGTGAAGAAAAAAATCTAAAAGAAGGACAAATGAGTTAACCTGAGGAACAAAAAAAGGAGGCATAGAGACCCAAAGTGCCAACTTTTGTATATAAAGAAAAAACGTTATTGTGCAGAAATTTCAAAGCAAGCAGAGTCAAAACTTGAATGAAAAAAAAGCAAAAATCCATAAAAAAAAGAGTGATATTGATACTATCAAAATATGTAAAAAGTAAATTATGAGCTAAAATATGCGGGAWAGTATAGAGAAAAGAAAGCTCAGAAAGAAGGAGGGGCCAGTTTGGAAAACCCAGAAGTAAGCAAAAGCAAGAAAGGGATAGATTCCTAAGACTTGAGTAGGTTTGTGAGGAGGAAAGTGAAAGCAYGAATGTGAGAGGACAAGAGCAAAGAGGACTAATTTTGGCTTTGCCATCTAGTTTCAGTGTTCASTGAAAGGATGGAAGACACTGCAAACCATATAGAGATATGACCTATAAAATTCAAGAGCTTCTGTTTTAATGATCTGAAAAGAATAGAAAGGTAATCTGAGGAGAGACAATGATGCGAAGCTTGATGAAAGGCAGAATGATGATAGAAGTCAAGCTGACATTAGACAATGGATGAATGCAAAACTCATTTTCTRAATTACCCTTTCTTCTACTTTGTATATATGAAATATTAAATTGGTATTAACTGCAAGCATAGTTTGAGGAGTTTGTCTTACTACTGCTATGAGTCTAGAATATCCAGACAGAAATCATCAAAGTAATACACAGATTTAAAGTGATAATGAAATGTTCATTGAAAATGTCTGTGCATTTTCTATCATTTCTGACTAATCAGAAAACTGCATGGCATCATAGCAGATGAAGACGTTGGCAACTGGTTCATGGTTTTGTCAGCATCAGATTAAATTATTGAAGCTTCAGAAAAATGGCTAATGTACATAGGGAGATGTCATTCCTAGGAGAGAGAAGGAAAGAGGAGGCCTAATTCTTTCTGCTGATGCTTGAGCTGCTGGAGGGAGGCAAGGCATTTCTGCAAGGTATATCCTCTTCACTCTTTGTGTAGGTTGTTCCCATGGGCTGCTCTAATTTATATCAGGGATGAATAAAGATTCAAGAGTAGATAGATTGATTCTGACATAGCCCGTGCAGGTAGTGCTTTAGGAATCTTCAAAAAGTGCAAACACAGTAATACAGATAATTATTAGATTTGCTATTAAAAACAATCATTAAAAGGATGTGTTCCACCAGCTGGGAATGCCTTCTGCTGAGTTACTCGTGACCACCTACAGCAGATAACTAGAATGTCTATTCCCAGCCTGTACTTGTGCTGTCTTTCTGATTTAGTCCCTGCCAGTACATATTTCGAGCTCATCAATTCTCCAAAAGGCAAAATTAAGTTGCTTAAAAGTCTTGATACTCCACTCTCAATAATAGCCATTCAGTTAAAACTGTTGTGACATAGATCAGGACAAATGACTGCTTTTCAGAGTGAGTTCTGCCCTGCAGATCACTGTTTTATGTCTCCGTTTTTACATCAGGACTTTGGTAGTGATCAGAGAAAACCACTGATTTGCCTTGGGCATAAGACATAATGCAAAATAATTTGGGAGGGATATTTTCACAGCTCAAACTCCTTTGAGTGTAGAGCACTTGAAGGGCTGCATTTTCATTGTCATTCCATTAGAGCTAACAGAACTTGTACTTGTAACTCCCTGTGTAATTTGAGAAACTTCAGTAAGAAGTGCAAACAACCTGTCAAATCTTCCTAACTTTTAAGAAATCTTTTATTCAGCTCAGAGAGATTTTACTTCATAATTTCCTGCTGATTTTTCTTTTTTCTAAAAATGTGTGAGGTTATTTTTCTGTAAACAACAATGAARAGGCCAATTTTCTTCCAAGTTTGATTAACTTTTTGACTCTACCCCAGTAAAATTGATTTTCCATATAGAAAAATTTAACAAATTATATGAAATACATTGAAAGCTATGATGCTTGTTAAAGACAAAACAAATGTGACTTTCAGCAGTCAAAATGTAACTATTTAATCTCACAGTTCACTACCATACTGCCTATGAAATCTGAATATATGTTTTGTGAATTCCTAAAATTTATGGTAGTTATCTCCCATTATTCATTATGATTTTAGTTAATGGCAAAAAAAAAAAAAAAAAGAAGCATTTGTAGGAAGTTTTAGAAATCCTGGTGTGAAGTCAACATGTAGTACAACCCATACCTAGAACGTGTCAGCACAGCTGCCAGCTCTGAGCGGATAATAACAGACTCTTAGCAGTCTCTGCTGGGGTTATCTTCTCTTACCTTATGTCTTTTTTTACCTCCACCTTGATGCTAACTATTACAGGTTTCTTTRACCCTTTGCAGGCATGTGAATTTGTAAAAGTATAGATACTGCCATGAACAGTTTCTGTTGAAGAGACCCATGCCAGGAAAGGAAGAATAAATCCTTTGTGTCAGAGCYCAAAACAACCCCTGTGACTCAGAGAAGCCTGTTTTGGTATTTGAGTTGGAAAGCTGAAAGATGATTTTGTCATAAAATGAGGTTAAACTTATTCCACTATTGGCTGCAAAATATTACCAAACTGATGTCCATGCCATTTCATTATTAGAGTCCTGACACTGCCATCCTGAGAATTATAATTAGGGTTAGTTTGCCCATTCTGGCTTTTCAAGGTTGTATTACAGTTTCACAAAATCTGCTTTGGTTGTTTTTTGTTTGTTTTTCTTGATCGATTGGCTGCAAAACAAAACCTGAAATAACTTAGGTGTTAAGTCATTGAAGCAGTCTAGCATACCTGGCTAGAAAAAAGAGAAAAAAAAAAAAGAGAAACTTAATGGAAATTTCAATTTAGTGCTCGCCAAAGCAAAATCTGTGAATATAACTTGATTCTGTCATATTTCCATTTGTTCTCTTTTCAGTAGGTTTCAGTATGATGAGATTTCAATATCACCTATTTGTGAGATCTAAACTGTAAGCCTTTTCTTATCTGTGAAAACTGACATTTTTCATTTTGTTCTTGAAATAGCAATCTGAAGTTATACTGTATGTAATAAAAGTCCTTGGATTTCTTTTGCAGGGATAGGTAGAGTCCAAGACCCTTGGGACTAACTTCTGTGTTTACTTTTTAAAGTACTTTTGTATCCTGAAACGCAATGTGCCATATAATCTTCTACTAGTTGTGCTTGCTGTTACTCCAAAAAAAAAAAAAAAGGTGAATTGTTATAAATTTCACACTTGGAGAAAGATAGACAAGGCCTCGCCTCTGAATTTGAAAATTCCCATCCAGAATTGTCAACGTATCTTAAAAGTTTCCAYTGTGGAGTTTCTGACATAGTCAGGAACTGAATCACAGTGCACATGAATATATCCAGGGGAAACAGAGTAAACTCATCAAAATCATGAGCAGTTACAATTTTATCCATTAAAGGAGATCAGCTCACCAGGACAGAAACTGTTGTTTAATGTAGACCTGTATGATATGCACCTGGAGGAAGTTAATACTAATTAATCACTCTTTGGGTGAGGGATAGTTAATGAAAGGAATCTCTTCAGTTATTCACCTTTAAGGACATCTTTAAACAGGAGCATTAAGATCCTGTGGAATCTCTACCATCTATTTGATGCTGTAAAAAGGAAAGAAGCTCTCCTGAATGCAGCTGTAATAGCATTAATATGACACTGAAGTAGAGCTCTACTCAATAATTACTGATATCTATGTATATAGCATATAATATATATGTAAGAACTTACATTTCAGTTATTACCATTTATATTATTTGTAGCATATCCAGAGGCTCAGATTGTAGATCAGAATGGCAGTGGGCTGGAAAATGCACAAACCAGGGCCAATTCTATGTATGAGTAACACATAGAGGCAAACTGCCCTGGCCGACATGCAGTCTGCTTTCCCTGTATTCGGACACGCGCTGCCTACTGCCAGGGCAGCTCTTCTATTATTGGGGTTGCCCATGGAGAGATCAGTTTGGAAAGGATGGTCCTGTATGTCATAAGAGTGAAAGATGGGATCCAAAATGTATTGTGTTGAAGTCTGGGAGTGTCGGAGAAAGGATAAATAGTTAAAAGCACAGGCTGCTCCTGTGCTCTATAGCCTGCTCCAAAGGCTGCAAAGGGCAAGAAACTTCAATGACTTTAGAGCTCCCTGAACCCTCACTTGCCACTCCAAGCCATTCTGTCTTCATTCTGTGGTGTGAAAATTCCTTCTTCCCTACACAAAGATATATGGAGCTTTCTCTGATACCACCATACAGAAATCCCTGGCAGAATATACATTATTAATGAAAGCATTGCATTAAATTCTAATCTCAGGAATTTAGGACATGATATTAAACAAATGTAATCATCCCACACAACTTTCTTCATTAAATGATATTTTCAACTTTTTCTTATCTGTGARGTATTTAGATTTTAATTACCTTAGTTTTCACATTTTTGCTCTTCGTAAGAAAGAACATAGAGTCAGGGAGAACAATATTCTTTAAAGACTAGGAAACTGTAATAAGATTTCTTATAATTCAAGTCACTTATTTCAATTTTCATATATGCATAACTCTCACTAGAAATATTCTCATACAGAAAAAGCATAAGCAATTTTGGTCTCACAGCCTGCAGTTTCATAATTTCATAATTTGCATTATATATAAGCTCACATACATATACACATACACATTCTGCACTATGAAGACACTTTAAATTTAGCCAGATGGTGACTGAATTAAGAGCTAAACTGGAAAAAAATTAAAACTAGGAAAAGAAAGGGGGGGAAAAAATCCAAAAAAAAAATCAATGATATGTGATATCTCAATGACATTCCTAAATTCATCTGTGAAAGCCCTTCCTTCCAACTTGTAGATTAAGTAAGCATTCAAGGACGGGAGGCAAAAGTGGTTTTGAGGAGAAAGTGCATACCRAAACAGAAATTGTGCTCATCTATATGTGCAACACAATTTGTATGCAACTTTACATACTTGGTAGAAAAGGGCATTTTAATGAATCTATGCATGAAGCTGCTCACATTTGGCAAATATTGAAAAGTATTTAATCCCCACAATAAAATGTTCCCACAGAGAAGAATCTGGTGTTCAAAAATATTTCTCATCTTTAAATATGGACTCACATATCTCTTACTCCCCAAAATGAAAGTACTGCAATTTCTGGACCATATTCRGGGTTTGTACAGCACTCTCCTTACAGTACTACTGTCTGTGTTACCTATCAAGCTAAGTACCTCAGATCAATTTGTTGGTTATATATTTTCTTCAAATAATGTGGGCGAAATATATGTAATCAAAACTGAGCAGGGGTAGAAATAAACTATTTCCCATATGAGATAGTCCATTTATATTCATGTGCACAACAGGTTTTTGTACAGTGCCCTATTCATTTAAATTTTAATAGCATATTGTAAATGCTATCATTAATATTAAACCAGATTTTAATATTAATGACCTGCTGCTTTCCAAAACTGCCATACCRAAACCACTCCAGCAATAGCACTTACCACTTCTATCACTGTGAAAGAAGGGATGTGTGAAGACTTCAAACTCATAACATGAACCTCACTTTAAACCTCAATTCTGAATTTCTGCATGTGAAGACATAGTATAATGTGTAGGGTGAAAAAACAGCAAGACTTTTTTTTTATTCTTTACAGATTTACAGTAAGAATTATTAATAATAATACACTATTAAATTTGCAAATACTGATAATTATTTTATAAATGGTCTCAGCAATTTGCTAGAGGATATTGTTACAACTGTCTTGGCCTTTAAGATTATAAGAACTTTTCTATTCCTCTTTATAAAATTGCTGAAATTTGTTCTGATGATGTCCATGAACAATTCMTATTAACTTTATTAATTTGTCTGCATATTCTGACATGCACAGCACACGACTACATGGAGAACTCAGTCTGCTTCTGAATGAGTGTATTCAAATGCCTTACAACCACACATAAGGTTTCTGATTTGCTTAAGGTCTTTAGCACTTCTGTCCATTGTCATTGTTAAATTCATCCTTGGAGTCCTGGACCAAGACAAGGGAGTGGGGTAAACTGCTCTAAAAACAGATGCAAATACACTTTTCCTCACTGTGAGCCTTCTAAATATTCTAAAGTCAGAGGGAGCTGTCAGAAGTTTTAATGAGAAGAGACTTTCCATATTCTGTATTGACAAGTGCACTTTTCTAAAAGAAAAATAAGGRAAAAAAAGTGGCATTTTGTTAAAGCTAACCCTTGAAAATCTAAGAGGGAAATGAGAAATGAAATTGCTTTCAGAATTACTTTGCACAGTTAAGCCAGAGACCTCTAGTGTTGTGATCCATCAGCTTCTTTTCAGCACACAGAAGAGATGTTTTTCTAGCTATTAAACTACATTATAAACATTGTATAGAGAGATTTGGTTGAAAATGACTATCTATAAAGTATTCAGAGAATCAAATTACAAATAGAATCGAGGACTTGACTGTAAGAGAAAATGCAAGCATTAAACTGTGTGCAGTGTGATAAGATATAGTCATGTTAGACACTTATCAGACATAGAATAGGAAGTGGATAGTTAATTTTTYGTTAAGCAAATATAAACACTACATCTTCCACCAATCTCTTTCTTCTCACTTAAAGTGCAAACTTAGAAATTTCTATAAAYGAGAAGTTTACAGTCAGCATTCTATTTAAAGAGTAGCTAAAATTATAGAAACAAAAGTGTAGTTGCAAAATTCAAAGAAAATTATAATTTGTATTTAAAATGCAAATATTTTCTAGAAGACTCTATTTCAGTCTACAAATGCAAAGCACCTGGAACACATGGGGATTTTTTTTTTTCAATTAAAAACAACTCTCTTCCTTGTCTTCAAGGATGCAGAAAAGAAAACAATATGCCTGCAAGCTGTTCTTTACCGCATTTGAGGCCACAGGTTTATTTTGCTCAGGCCTTGCTTCTTGTTGCCAATTCATTCAGAATAAAACATGACATTTTGAAATCTATTTATAGATGAAAGGATAGCTCTGAAAAGCATTTAGCAAAATGTACAACAGGATGTTAGAAYAGGATGTTATCTGATTCATTGCAGAGACCTTTCCTGCTCTCAGTAGCTTAAGTGTCTCATGAAAGGACTGCAAGGCTCTTCCATGATGCACAGCACATGGCACAGCACGTCAAGGGTATTTGTTTCCTTTGAGCTTAAGGAATGTGCTAGGCCAAAGCTTCCCCACCAGAGTAGGTTGGTCTATTGGTGATGTAGGGATGTGGGTGCACTAACAGGCCAAGACTGCACTTTGGTCAGCAGCATAACTGAGACATGACTGTGTTTAGCTGAGCCTTCCTGTCTCCCACGGTGCCTCTGTCCCCTTGGCCAGCTTAGAGCCCTGAAACTCGGAACAAAGCAACACTTCCTTCTCATATATCGAGGTCTCCACAAACATTTGGCAGTGATAAAATAACCAGATTAAAACCTAGCTCGTTTTTAAAGAGGCATTTCATAACAACGAGCCTCCACTGTCAAATGAGACTTTCTRAAGAAATGAAAATTTTCTTGCCTTCTTTGCTCATGGTCAACAGAGATCCTATACTGACACTGYCAGATACTTAAAATCTGAGTGAAATCTTGGCCCTATTGCTAAATGTGAGAGTTTTGTCTTTGATTTCAAAAGAAACAGCTTTTCTCACATAGCCTTAACATCCTTACAGCTGTGTTCAAAGCACAGGGCTAGTTTAAGTTTCTTTCATGCAGAGTTAGTAACTTAGAAGTTTTGAAACACCGTCATAATTTGGTTTTGAAATAYTGAAAGTGAATCAAAAATGATGTAAAAGCCACAAATTCTCAACAGAACACAGTACAGCTGTATCAGTTTGTATTATTTGTAGGACAGACTGGGAGCATATGTTTATCAATACATCTTTTTTCCAAGAGACTTCTGTTCATGAGATTTTTTCCTGAGGATACAAATGAAAATTCAAGCAATAAAACYAGTGTAAAAGTATATTAGACTTGAGTTAATTACATTACTTTTTTTKGGGATAACTTCTTTACCAATTCTATCAATATTTTGCTTAGGAAAAAGTGAAGCTGGCAGCTTGTGAACAAACAGGCCACRGCATTTATCCCTTCTAGATACCGGCATAATTTTAGCAATCTGCCTGTATTGTAGCATATCTTCTTAAAATTCAGCATTAATGACCCATATAGCTCCTCAACAAACAAGTTTTAAAGTTGCAGGATATTAATCACCTTGGTATGCTTATTTTCCTAATTTAGTATCTGTTTTCTAGTATGACTAAGAAGGAAGAAAACAAGACAGAGTTGGTGTTAGAGAGAACACGTGCTCCACTTTTGCTTATCTCTCTGTTGAGTGGAGAAATCTCTCTGTAGCAAGAAATAAAGAAAGTCTCCTACATTCTCTGTGTCCACTCTTTGAAAACCTTGCTTCTGATATCAGGGAAAAAATCCTCTTATAATACAGACTGCTAGCACTTCACAAGCAACCAGTTGATTCCTTTCCTTACAGACCGTATGTGTCAGTATGCATAAAATGGAAGGAATAGTCAGATATTAAAAAATGGAATAGCAAATAAGAAGATGAAGTTATACCATTCAATGTTTGTTTCTCTCTTTAGGAAGCACTGGGACTTTTTGTGGACATGCATGCATGATTTTAGTCATCTATGAAGCCAAATCAGAAACACTGAAAGTAGTCCTAAAAGTGTCTACTACAGTGGTTCTCAAATRAGGAACTTCTAAGCTGATAAGAAAGGAAGAATCTCATTTTGAAAAAAAGGTTTCAAGGTCCAAATATTTGTTTATTTTTGTGATGTAACTTGAGCTTTTTGAATTGTTTCTTGGAGAATMAAATTGAGAAAGAGAGAAAGAGACTTCACTCTTCAGTAGCCCCAAATGACTTAATGACTTAATGACTTTACTTTTGTAAAGTAACAGGCATGCTCACCTGCTTATGTGAAATCTCCAAGACAGCTCTTCRGGGGAATAAGTTGCTTTTCAAATAGGGAGGATTATCAGAAACTGGCCTACAAGAGTCAGCAAATGAAATGTAAGTATCTGATGAAACATGTAAAATAACTGTGATGTAAAATAACATCAGAGTGATGTATAAATCTATACAAAGGTTTCTCTTTGTGTTCCTTGTGAATGGTTGATGGATCCTTATTACTCCTCTCCAAAGTTCAAACTTATGAATCTTTCAAAAGTTTATGAGTTACTATATATTTTACAATATTGGTATTTATTTCCTAAACTCCCCTGTTCATCTAACCATCCCCTAGCTTTGAAGAATCTACTGGAATTGATGATTGAGCCTTAAATGAAGCTGAAATGAAGTATCAAAAGCTGTATATAAAAAAGGGCTCCAACGGGGCATCTTACCAATTTGGAGGTTAGCTACATTCTAAATGGAAGATTTTTTTCTAGATATTCTACAATTTTAACCTCAATGAAACAACTGATATAGATTGAACATGCATAAATTTGACACCTGGCTCAAATAACAATATAGAGTTTTATTTTTTAAATACAAGGATTTATGATAAAGGTAATAATGTACCTCAGTTGCTTGATATTAGCATAAAAAGAGACTTTTCTAAAGCAAAGGTCAGTCTGTGGTATAAACTATATTGATTATCTCAGAATTATGGTAGCTGAAATCTTTCTAAAGCTTTTATTCTATAATTCAGGTATTTAAAACAGAAATATAATTCCAAGGATTTTTCAAGTGTACAGTACAGTATACTTGTTTTTGTAAAACATCAATATTTATATACAGTGATTCAGCAAGAGCATGATTTGATTTTCTAACTAAAGATGGCACATATCAGTTTGACAGACACAAATGAGTTTACCTTTCTTAAAAAGTGTTTTTAAAATAGAATACTAACAYGGGAATTGATAACAAAAGCAAAATGACCAGGGTGGGATATGTAATAGACAGGCAGTTCTGTATAAATTTAAAAAAAAAAAAGAAAAATCTGAGTATTTTATTTTCCTTTACTATAATGAGCATTGTCAGCATTACTATTTTAAAAGAAATGAGTTGCAGAGTGTGCTGCAAAAAAAAAAAATTTTTGCTTTATATTTCTATAAGGTACAGTCAATGTGACAGAATTTCCTGATTTGCATAGTATGATTAGAATACTGATATGACTGATACATGACTTTTAAAAAGCTTTATAAATACTTTGGTATAGGTAGCTATACAGTTTTGATTCTTCAATTCCTCACTACATTTTTATATTTAGATAAAAATGTATTTTTAAAAAATGATAAAGGCAGTGACAGAATTATTTCAAAATTTTGATTCTAACCTGTGTTGTTGTGGCTAAAATCTGGCAGGAGTTTTACAGACATGTAGTGGAGAATTACACAATGATGTCTCCACCAAAATGCCTTTAATATTTTGTAACAGTATCTTACTGTGAGAAGGAATTTTCTCTTTCCAGCATAAGTTGACCTAGTTATATTGTTGTAAATCCAGATATCTTAAGACTTTTATTAAGTTACATTTGCTTCATAACAAACATCACTGAAATTGCAATCCGTCCTATTGCCACCAATAAGAATTTCATCAGAACATCAAATTAAAAGAAGAAACCTTACCTGGATTCATAAAATGGAAAGGATTTTAAGGAAGCAAAGTTCCTTAAATGAAAATAATGACTTTCTGATAAGGCATTAGGTGCCATATCATGTTAGAGTACTTCATTCACACTGTCAAAGATTACATTATTCAGTCATGATTCAAACAATTTGTCAATCTTTGATACGGCTTGACATGGTCACCATGATCTAATTAGTCACGTCAGGTATCAGAAAACAGCATCTCATAGTTCCAAAATATTTTAACTATTTATTTTACATGAATAATAGATTTGTTTTTTGACTACCAAAGGACACACACAAAGTAAATCTAAATGAATATCACAGCTCAACTTATTTTAATTTATTTTATATATTAAATGATACACATGACATTGTTGACTGTCTCTAGACAGCAGCATGGAAAATATGTTCTGTATTATGTTCTAGATGGTTATTAAATTGTAATTTCTAAAGTTCCCATGTGATTTTCATGCCTGAGTTCATGTACAAACTAGTAAGACTTTAGCTCCTGGTTCTTTTAACTACTCTTAAAACTTTATCCATTGACTTTGAACAATGGCTAATTGTTTTTTGACAGAACTAGACAAGACTAAATTGGTTTTGTCTAGTTTTTGCCTCAAAGGGCAATAAATCAATCATCTGAATAATTTAAAATAAGATTCATTTTAAATGTTCTATTCCAGTTGAATTGCAGCTCAGGAACTGCAGATTGAGTTTATCACTCCTTTTGCTTTGCATCTGAAGATCTTAATAACAGTTCTGGTCTTTAAACCTGTGGGGGGAATCCTGTCTCCACTCGAAGTGGTGAGATTGTCATTCAGACAGGCAAGGGTTTCAGCCTGTCAATCTGTGAACTCTTCCTAGACTGTATTCTGCAATCTTTCATTTACTAYGCTGCCATGTTCTCCATGGCAGTGATTCTCTACTGGTCTGAAAGTTCAAAAAAACAATTAGAAAGTTGAGTGACCAGCAGTAAAAAATAAAATTAACAACTTCTCACAACTTCTTTCTGCAGATGTAAGTGCTTACACCACATATAAAAAAGTACTGTGTCAGAACTTTTATTCTTTTCCTCAGTAAGCTTTTCTACCCATTACATGTACTCTGTATACATCATTTAGAACTAGATTTTCCCTCGCATTTGAGGACTTCTTTTACAAATGCTGTGTTATTAGAAACAAAGCCTTTTTAGCTCAGCTTTTTTGTTCAGCATTCCAGAAATGCATATTCAAAAGCACACAGAACAGCTGCTTTATTCTGTAACCATTTGATGCTTTTAAAATGCATTAAATGCCCTCTGAAATGTAGAATCAATGCTATGTGCATGCTATTATGGCCATTTATCTATTTCTAAACCTTTTAATAATAATAATAAAAAAGTRTGTTCTCTCAAAAAATGTATTAAAATGTTAATTTAAGTATTCCCTTAATTTTATCAGAAAAAAAAACCCAACTAGCTCAGAGATTGTCTCCACATATTTAACAAGAATTCACACTTTTAAAACAACATGTTGTCAGAGCCATTACATTTTTCCAAACCACAAAATGAGGATTATGAATTCATTAAGTACCTCAGGTATTAATACTACACTGTGGGTATAGGAAATTTGTTTTTTTGTGATTATTTTAAAAGTAAACATGTTTAGAATCCATTTCCCAGATCTGTTTCTGAATCCTAACTCCAACYTTTTTTTTGGTGAGTACTCGTGTTGATAGGCAGTGGAGAAAAGGCAGAAAATATGGAGGTGTTGTGTAGTGAGCAGTCATTGGCAAATGAGAGATGGTGATACCAGGACATGACAATTGCAAGGCAGGGAATACATTGAGGATCCCTTCCCSTCTCTGGGCCCTATGGGTTATTTGTAGGAAATGGGCTACGATCTATGAAGAAGCAGCAAGGAGAGGCAGTTCCAAAAGCAAAGGTGAGCAGGGARCAAGAGACTGAGGCCAGGAGAGGCCATGGCCTTGCTGTGATGAGCACGGTCCATCTACAACCATGCAAGGCAGGTAGGATGGGCATAGGGAGACAAGCAGGTTCTGGCAAGAGCCCGGTGATCACTTCCCAAGTCTATAATGGAGAGGTAGCTCCAAAGTCAAGTCAAAAACTGAACCAGAGAATTGGGATCACAACAAAGGATATTTAAGACTGGCTCTTACAAAGATCTGTGCTACCTAAATGTACTGCCTACACAGGTCCTGAACCCAGGCAGGCAAGCCCCAAAAGTAATGTCCCAGCCAGAGGAGGTTTCCCTGTCCTCAGAATCAGGAATTAGGAAAAGGTCTCTGAAAGAAAGCTGTATGGTACTAGTCAACCTTACCCCAACAAGTAGAGTCTTTAAATAGTCTTATGAAATGGAAGCCAATGTTTTCTAAAACAAAGTACAGTTGATTGGGAATCATTTTTTTTACTTGTATTCCTTAATAACATTTGACAAAAATATAGTTTCTAGCAAAAAATCACACGAAATCTGAACTTTGGTCATCTAGAAGGATCTAAATGAACTTACTTGGCAATGCATGGGATCGAAGGGTATAATCCTGACCAAACTCCATCATAGCTTGTGTCAGATTAGAATTTTTCTGCTTTACCAGATCCCAGTGTCAGTGTAGAGGTCTGTAAAAAATGTAGTCAGAACATCACAAAATATTACTGTATTAAAAAAAAAAAAAGAAACTAACTTAATATTAGTTTAAAAAATGACAAAATAACAGTAAAAGGAGTAAGTTTTGTCATAAATCTTTCATTAAATAAATTATACTTTTTTTCCCAAAAGAAATGGACATCATAAAATAATTTTGCTGATATCTCTGGAAGACTGTCAGCAATTGTTAGCCGAACAGACTAGATAGTGGGGGAAAAAAAAAAAAAAAAAAAAAGGGAAAGTCTGCCAAGGAATGAACAGTTTTTGACTAGATATTGCAATAAAAATGATAATCCTACATAATCCTACTATATCTTGGGCAATATACAAAGGTAGAATTATTTCTACATACAAATATTTTACAATTGTTATTTTTGCTTCTAAAGCTAAATTAGTATATCTTATGTTTTTGTGCTAAAAATAATTTTGAGTCATACATTTTAGGTACTCTTCTTTGTTGATGCAATGGGATGCTGTTGTCCATACAGCTACACTACCTGGAATTTAAAGTTTTTTAATAAAGAAAGCCAGATACTTCACTATCAAGTAAAAACTGTCCCAGCAATAAATGCTTATAATCTAAATGCACAACACAGACAAAAGGTAAACAGGAAAGAAAAAAAAAAAAAAAAAAAAAAGAAAAAGAAATGAAATTCCTTGCCCAGGATGATAAAACAGATTAATGGAGGGGCTAAGGACAGGATTCAGCTCTCCTGAGAACTGAGTGCATGGCCCCCTCTCCCCTGAGCCAACTTGAAGTTTCTCTTTGTGGTAGTTTTGGGGATCCATGTGCCAGAGTAAAAGAGTCCTTGAGTTTTCCTCTGTACAAGGAGCCAAGATGAGCCTCACCATACCTTGGAGATAAGGAAATAAAGTTGGGTCTTCTTTCTGCACCTTTTCTTTACAATTTCTTACTATCTCTAGATACTGATAAAAGGACAAAGCATACAAATTTTGTTAGTTTGATAAGTTGATTCTTATCAAACTGTTGATTCTCAACATCTTAATTGCAGCTTGTCTTTTGCAGACACAGATTTCTGCAAATGCTTTAGAAGTACTTTGCACAAACATGTGACTTTACAGCTAATTTAATCCACTAAGAGAGAGCTTTCAGCACCCCTTTAAAAATGCTTTCAGCCTCACATACCGGTTGTTGCTCTCTGCTCTAGTTTGTGTTTTGCCTTGTTTTGTATTTGGTTATTCATGGATTTATTTACATTTAACTCTGTTCTGAAATTGTCAGCCATTTTTTTAACATAAGAATTCACATTTAATATGAATATTTTGCTCTTCTATGAAGTGAGCAAAATTATCCTTTTTTTTTTTTTTCCCCCTGATAATTTCCCTTTTTTTTTTCCTTTTTTTCTATACTAAAATTCTGGCCTTTTAGGTACATTTAGGTAGTCATTTAGGTACATGGCTAGAAGTCCTAATATAATCAGATGCAATCACAAGAATAAGCCTTTACCAGACATTTTTGCACATTTGATGTATTATCAAAACTTATTGTCAAGAGAAGTTTTATCTTCATTGCAAAAGTTTCTTAGAACCTATATAAGCATGCTGATGTGTAGTTCTATTGCTAWTTTTTTTCCAATTTGGAATGGCCCCTACTCTTGGTCTCATACCTCAGCAGTGATGTTTAGACTTTAGTGTAATAGACTCATATTTTAGGCAATAATATTCTCAGAAAACTTCTGCCAGTCCTTGGTCAAATTTTCTAATTTGCCAATAGGAGAATAGAAAGAATCATAATTGATAAAGCTCACATTTCTTTTGCTTTTATTTTACACAGTGAGTCATAAGTCTGGGATGGAATAAGTACAAGTGTAGCTGATAAAGCACTTTCAACTAGACTGATTTTCAATGGAGAATTATGATTTTGAAATGCAAGTGTTCATATGAATCAGCAGATTTTGAGAAAAAATGTTTTAAAAAATTGCATAAGAAAAAGTTTGAAGCTTCCTATTTTGATATACTAAGGTTTAAAATACACATATGATACTTGTAAAATCTTAGAGTGAAAATTGAAATTACATTTGAAAGTAAATTCAAATATAAATTCAAATTCAAGTACATATGAAAGTGAAATTACATTTGAAAATATAAAAAGGATAATCTTGTTAAAATAGTTAACCTTGTCAAAATAACTTGCATTCAGGGTTTTTGACTTCATTCTCTTCCTCCATTGGTGTATTATCTTTATTGAACATAAGGRAAAAAAAAACTCAAAATCTTTTCAAATCTGGAGTTTGAAAAAATCCTATATTTATTTATATCCCACTTCTAATTTCTCTCCAGAAAGAATGTTTGAAAGGAGCTGATGATCCCACCTCATCTTGTAATTATAAAAAAATATATCTAAGTTTCTACTACATTTTCCTGTAAGTTAAATCAAAAACCATGAGTCCACTGTTCTAAAAGTCCAGTTTCAGTGATCTATACATGTATCATGATGTTGCTCTAAAAATCTTGAGACATTTCTTATAGAAGAAAGAGTGGGCAATCCATTAAATTACCTAAAATGAATTATGAATTTATAACTACAATATCACWTTTGCCTGTTAAAGATGGCAATGAATATACTTCACACTTATTCCTATATCTTATATAAAAGCACGTGTGAATAGAGAGGAAGTTATTTTTTTTTCCACTGCATGCTGGAATATACTTTTCTTTTTTTCTTCTACTTTTTTTTCCCATTTTTTTTTTCCCTTAGAAGATATTTTGGGATAAATTCTAACTCAGGCTGTAAGAGGAAGAATAAGGTGTGTTATTCTGGCAGTACCAATGGCTTGTTCCTTGAAAGCAATTCTTTAGGGGAAGCATCAGTGACACTGAACACATTAATAGCTTTGACAGCTACCAGAGAGCAATTGGAAAARTCCACAGGCAGCATGTTACTTACCCTCACTAATAACTGCACTGGTGACAATTTTTATTGAGTATTATGCTGAAAGAGGAGTCTGGGGAATCCAGACTTAGGACATTTGCACTTTCAGAATAGGTAGGCCTGCTCAGTGGGCCAGAGAAAAGCAAGTCCAAGAAACAGAAATGACAGTTTAAACTGTTGTCTTAGGATTTTCAATGTATTTGGCCATAGATTCTTTGCTTTTTCTTCCTTTTTCCTTATTTCAGATGAAACTTCCCATTCACCTTGCTTAACTTGGGTCCAGGGCCTTTCCATTAGCATAGAAAGTTCAGAACCAAATGTAATGACACGATGCTACCATGGCACTGTGATACCTTTCCATAAGAAACTTGTTTTTCTGTAAGGGTTTTGTCTCAGCTTTCTCCGACACGGTATGCTGTGGCATTTAACAGCTACTTCTTTCTGAGGTCATCCTACTTCACTCCCTTTTTGCAACACTGTAATTTCAGCCTTTTAAAACACCTCACTAACTGCAAGCCATTTATAGCTGCAGTGCTGCATTAGGTATTGACTATCTGAATGTTTTAACAAAAGAAAAAAATGCTTTAAAAGCACATTCACTTTTCATGATCTCCCTAAAACAAGACTGGAGTAGATTAATAGTAGGTAGCATATATATTTTGCATAATAATTTTTTGATCTCAACTGTAAGGCTGTTATTTTATTTTATTTTATTTTATTTTATTTTATTTTATTTTATTTTATTTTATTTTATTTTATTTTATTTTATTTTAGATATAGGCATGTGCTAGACACTCAGCACATCACCAGAATTGCTTAGGAAGTTCCTGTCTCTCTGGAAGATCAGGACCTTCAAGAGGACAGAGGTCATGTGTCAACCATGCCCTTCCACAGGTGTGCTTGGGATAATTCAGCTGCAGGTTTTTATAATAGGAGTGGAAAGGTTGTTAATGGGTTTTCTAGCCTCTAGGTGGGGGGAGGGAGTTTGCTTAAGTTTACTGGGAGTGARCTTGTAGCATGCATTGTGTCCTAGCTGTACAACAAAGAGGTGAACTAGAGGGTTGATGGATTGTTTAGAGTGAAACATTAAATGACTGTGCTTACAAGAAAATATTCAGTAATATGAAGATCTGAGGCTAAAGGTAAGAAAAGTGAATCCTTTATGTGGGCTGATGTTCACCTGGAAGAGTCCCCCTGAGAAATTCAGCTTTGTATGATAAGGAGTGTTAAGTTTGCATCTCCCATCCAAAATGGTAGCTAAAGAAAAACAGTGAGAGTTGTTCTTGCATTTGTATGAAATTATTTTCTCTCTATTAACTATATATCTCTCTACAACTAAGCTATATCTAAATAGATATTTTTAAGGGTGTATCTGAGTAAAAGAGATTGAAGCTGGGTGGTCACAGTCCTAATATAAATAAAATCTGGATRATGTTATGCATTTTATCTGTGCTTAAATATCATACAAGCAATGATATAATGTATAAAAGTAGTGTAAACTAGAACTGCTCGTATACTGGACTTAGATAACCAATGCTGAGTTAGAAGAATTCAAGGCAGGTAGAGAGCTGAGTTCTAATTTCACAGATGAAAAGACTTATATAGAGAGATATAAGTAAGCGCTTTCAATTTAGATTAGCTGAAGTTGCATACACATGTAAGTGGCCATATATTCATTATCGATATAAACCTACTTGTAGCTGTGAAGATTCTGRTTTACTTTTTGTTTGGAATTACTTTACTGTTGTGTTACTAGGCTAGGTTTCTTAATCTGGGCTGCACCAAATTTATGTTGGTGAAAGTAACAGTAAAAACAATTTTAACACTGAGGCTATTATATGTATGACCTATGAATATTTTATTGATTGACAAAAGGCATAAGAATATTGTCTATTTAAAGCACTTTTATTTTTACATTAATATATGTTCTGAAGCACAATATTCTGAGTTTTTATTCCCTGATTGAGAGTTGTTTCAATCAGGGCCTGAGCATCAAAGCCAGACTTTCCTCCTTCATATTTATCCTCCGCTTACACTAGAGGATACAACTGAATTAGTGACAGAATTATGCTATTTCCTTGTGTCCTCTGGGGACAGAACTATCGGCAACTCATTGATTTCAAAAAATCTGTACAGCTGTGAGTCAGAGATGACCTTTTCTAGGAGACACTGAAGGCTCCAGCAGGAGAGCGAAGCTRACCTTGAATTGTGAACTAAACTTTTTCACTTTGATCTTTTGTGACACTTATCACTAAGACGTGGTTTTATTTGTGACGTGTTGTGACAAAGCGGTTTCATGCAACTTTTAATCAAATATGATACACTTCACAACTCTGGGTTTCATGCTTTAATAAGCCTTCTGTAAAGGATCTGTACAGACAGTTAATTGTTCCCTGTCCATATTGAGCCAAAATCTTGAGCTCCTCAGGCAGCCTCAGTGGGAGTTTTGCCTGAACAAAGTTTGAGCAAAAGTGGGATAACAAACATTGTAAACAAAGAGACCTCATCTTGATGAGCTGTCTTGTTTGATCTGTCTTGTTCTGGATGTGTAAAAGATGCGCTTGGCACACAGTGGGGGTGGCTGCTGTGAGGGAGCTTATTTAAGTTCCTCATTTTGAGGACTGACTCCAGCAACTGATCCAYGTGGAAGGTTCATCATAAGACTGTGAAATCTGTCACTAAGGCAGGCTGTAGGATGGACTGATGTCATGGGAGGAGAGCTTCACCACTAGCAATCTTGTTAAATAGGATTTCAGCACATGTGGACATGATGTGAGAAAATGAGTGAGGTCTGCTTTTAATCTCTGTCTGCTATACAACCTGAAATGTGTGAGAAGGGGCTTGGCCAGACAATACTCTCAGCATCACATACTGGAATTTCTAAAGCAGAAGAAAATTTTAATTAGGATTCTTGTAATTTTCCTGATGGGAACCTAAGAGATGTACAACTTCTGCCTTTGAGTTATTTTCTCAAGGAAGGAATGCACAAGAGTTTTATTATTATTTTTTCCAAGAAAATGTGCAGGAACATTCATTAATTATGCTAATATGCTAGGGGTTGTACAATCTGCAGTTCACTTTTGTTTGTTTCTGTGAAGCTTAGGAACCAAAAATATGTATCTCTGAGAAACCATTAAGTAATGTTTTTCTATTAGTTGTAGTTACTATTAATTAGCATGGCTGTGAGTTTTTCTATGTCTCCATTGTGCCTCCTTTAATTAGATAGGTATTTTATTACATATATGTAAACRCTGAGTTGTGGCTTATGTGTATACAACGTATAAAGGTTTCACTAAATGGGTAATATCATGAAAGACTATTTGACTGGAATGTTGTRCCCCAGCTCCTCAACAAAGATCTGAATAAATTGGAAATGGTCCAGAGGAGAAAAGTGACARTGGTCCTTCTGTACGGCTGGAGAAGTGACTATGGCCCTCCTCCAGCTGTAGGAGGACAAGCTGAATAATTCTGTGATATTGTTAACCTCTACAAGAGAAGACATCCCTATTTAAATACATGAAAAGCTGCTATGGTGAAAGGAAGGATCTAATTCTCAATTTCTGATGGGTATAATAAGTAGTTGGGKTAAATTCCAACATCCATCCCTTGAAAGAGAAGCATCTGTCAGGAATGGAATAATTCATTTTACATTGGGGAAGACTGAAAATCTAAACATCCCTTTGAGACTCCTAGCAGTCTGGTTATGGAACACAGAGTCACTAAATCTATGCAAATAGAAATGTGATGTACGCAGCAAGTATAACCTTGTTAACATAATTTTATATGCCCTCATGWTTGATCTGTGGCCCCCATAATACAGAAATGCCTGAACTTTGACTTATGTCATGTCTCTTTCTTAACAAATATACACCTATCCTGAATAGACCTTTCCCCTAAAATCCTCTTAGCAGTTTGCCAGTACCTGAGCTTGTCATTGAAGATGTATAAAAGAGTGAATTATAGACCTTTTTTTTGTAGTAGAGATTGGTATCTGTAATACCTGTGAAAGTTGTGTTTAAATCCTAATTCTCAGTACTATTCTTTTCCTGGAAACATGGAGCTACTCAAGTGTGTTTTTTTTTTTTTTTTTTTTGCCTTTTATAGGAATCACTGGACTATTATGTCAAGATATACTTTTTTTTCTGGAATTTACTGATGTTAGAAATGAAGGATTTATTCCCATAAATCCTGTGGGATTATGGTCTAACCTAGTTACTGTCTTCGAGGGAGAAAATATTAAATGCCATGAGTTTCTAGTCAATTGTGAAATAGCTTGAATGTAATACTAAAAAACATACTCCTTGAAGTAYATAATGGAATAATCAAAAGTTGAATTTATACACTTATATCCACCAACTTTAAATGGTAGTTTTGTAGACTGGTTATCAAAAGCACTGACAAGAATTTAGCAACCTATAATAAGCTCTGTACTGGAAAAGCAGGTTTTTGTGAAGGTTTTTTTTTTTTTTTTTTTTAAATGATAATAGAAAGGTTAAGATGAAGTGCTGAAGAAGATATCCAACTTTGCTGATCCGGAGTACTACCTTACTGACCTTATAACCGGAGATTTATAAGAATAGGGTCATTGATAAGAATTAAATTCATATTTTCAGAGGTCTTCTGGCAAGAAGTGTAGCCTCTAGCCWTTGATATCCTTAAAGGTCCTTATAGTCATCTTCCTTAGGTGGCCTTCTTTTTGACTGAGCTTTTATTAGTGATCTTCAAATGACAAAGGAGGCTGGTAAAGTGCTTATTTGGTCTAATATATCTATATATATATATATATATTTTTTGCAAAGATACTTCTATACTGTAGTAGCTCACTTTCTTATTGGGTTTCATGGAGAATAACACAAACAATCTAAGCATTATTTGTCTATCAAAGTTTACCAAGAAAATGGCAGAGAGCAGATAGGGAAGCAGAATGCAGGTAGTCAGCAGCTAATGAACTGGACAAAGCTGAACAAAGCTTCTTTTATACTGTCAAGTGTGGAGCAAAAATAACATCTATTTCATATATTTATAAACTTGCTCAGGATGCTACATATTTCAGCATGTAAATCTTGCAGTTATGAAAAACTCTGATTTATGAGAGCATTCATACAAAATATCTTAATTTTCTAGTAGCATAGAAATTCTAGTGGAAATAATGCAAGACACCTTTTAAACCTAAGAGGCATGAAATAGAGTCATTGGAGATTTGCTGTTTCTGCTTGGTGGGCAGTTCTTCCATTCTCCAGAGAAACTGGTCATCCAAACTGACATAGCCATTTTCTGACTAGCTAACTGAGGACAAATTACACTTGTGAGAACAGCAATGACATCTTGATACTCATTAGTTTAAAAGCCATTTGGAATGGAATGAAATTGCCTAAGTTTTGGCACTTGCAAATATTTGATGGTTATTGAGAACTGATTCATTTTGATTAGTGTTTTTTATTCTATTTTATTCTTATACTTTTTATAATAAAAGCTTTTATATTAATTTATGCCACAGATCATAAGTTAGGATTACTTAGTTCTTCTGTATGTTGTCTAAGAGGAAGTTTGAAGCAGATAAAAATAATACAGTTCACTACCATTAGTTGTCCTCATAGTCCTTGAAGCTTCTTGATACATCGTTTTGAATCTATTGTAGATGGAGTAAAGAGCATATCTACCTCCTTATATATTACTGGGAGCAATTCTTGGCACATGTTTGTTTGTAAAGATTGGATACATGATTTATTACTCAAAATAAGGAAACTGATAGTAAAAAATGAAATAAGGGCTTTAATTAATTTTAATGGAATCACAGCTTTTGTGATTTTGACTAGCACCAGTGATGTGATGAGAGAGAAGGTTGCTTCACAGGTGATTGTCCTCTGAAGTGGATAACAAATGGAACGTTGCCTACATCATCCGCTGAGATATTGTTAGATAGTGGCAAGACTGAAACCGTCCAGGAGGAAATTTCAGATTCCTGGAGAAGAAGTGCTGAAGTAAGATAAACTTAATACTATTGAAAAGTTGCACTCCTTAATAAAAGTCACTCTGAATGTATGTGTGTGTGTGTATATAGGTGCTGGGAGGATACAATCAATAGTAGCAGCATTCTTCCTTTTTTCAGTCTTCTTTGGCTTTCTCTGGCGCTTTTTTTTTTTTTTTTTTTTTTTTTTTTTTGCGCTACAGTAGTATTTTCTATATGTTTTCTTTCATTCCCTCTCCTCAGGGGATTTCTCTTTGATTTTCTATCAGCTTACCAAGTCACTTACCTTTTAGATATTTATCTTTTGTTGGCACTAAGGTGCCTGGTGTTGAGGTAGTAGCCTAAAATTAGAAAAACAAAACAACTCTTTCAAGTGCAGATTTTGATAGCAACCTCTCAGTAATTGGATGCTTTGGYTTCCTCTGTGCAGTTTCTTATCAAAATTTGTAAGCTTTTCTGAGACTATGGAAGGCAACAGAAAGTGAATATAAGAGSCTAGGGAGGCAAAAGATTGAATTTGATTCTCAAGCCATTGACCAGCTCTGTGTAATGTGCCAGGGTCTTTAGGTTGTCCTGTCCATCATGTTTGCTTTGTCTTAGACTGTTAGCAACCCTGAGTACTGTTGCATTTACAAGAAACTTAGTGAAGGAGATCTTTCCAAATAACACTGTACTCTACAACACTCAAAATATGCAATATGTACTTTTTCTGTGAGATATGACTGTTTGAAGCTAGACAAAAATTAAAAGCCCTGGTTCTTTTGCATAATTTTTATTATGCTTGTGTACCTGTGCACATACTTGTGCATATTCACATATCTCCGTATGAATATATGCAGAGGATATATAGGCACAGAAGGGTCAGACAGGACTGAGGCATACATCTTATATATAGATAACTGTATATTTACACATATTTATATCTTAAATTAGTCAATTTTGGTGATAGATAGTTTAGTCCTGCTGGTAAAAGCATGATAGAAGGCTTTCTTTGTGAGCTGTCTCGCTGTATGTAGTCACTACCCAGAAACTGAAGCTGTCTAGTTGGTTTATTCTCCCAGTAATTTGGTGCAGAGTTGGTTTAGTCCACTGGCGAAACACACTTAATATTGATGATGTGTTAATCTAGCCCTATGTATAAAACTGATAAAACACTGGATGAAGAAAGGCATTTAACAAAAAAGAAAAAAAAATGACCTTCATTAGTTTTAAAGGCATGTTTGACATTTTTAACCCACAATATGATATATCATTACAGTAATTTAGTATACTCTTAATGCCAAAATATTTATTTTGTCTGCAATTTTGCAACTGACTSTTTAGTTTATTAGCACCATATTCCTTTAATGACTCCATGATAAAACAATAAAACTCTAAATGTTTCAATTACATTTTAAAGATTTAGGGCTAGCTCTGKTAAGCTCAGCAGAAAATAATAGCCTTCAATGATGTGCGTTTCCTTCCTGGTTCTGGTTGGGGGGCTACCTTTACGTGTTGGAAGGATTTTGAGATAATTTCAATTTATAATTATATGAAATCTTCAGTAAGAGGGAATGAGATTATTAGAAATGATCCAAGGTCTGCCTCAGGCTTTCTGTGAAAATATCCTCCTTTATCAAATTTACAGAGGAAAAGATAAGTACCTAAAGGAGAGACATTATCATAAAGTATCTTGGCATGATTATAAAATACCTTAAATAATCAGGCACTTAACAGGAAGAAAGTATTTGCATGTAATTGGTTCATGTTCCTTTGTGGATATCCCTTCATATGTAGCTGCAATGATATAACCCAATAAGATAATTTCTGGATGACTTCCTTCTTTCAAAAATACATGCTGTTCACTGAAAGAACAGCTATTCCATTTTATAGCCTCATCAAATGCATGTCTCTTTTTTTTTTTTTCTTTTTCTTTCTCTTCCCTCTCCTCTCTAATATTCTACTATGTAAGTCTTGCTTCCTCACAGGTGTCCCTGAAGCTCACATTACTAGGATCACGGGTACAAATGAGTGTGTATTCACAGTATGCCTGAATTCTTCCTCATAGACAAAGAGGAACAAGCATTCCCTCCTCTTGTGTACCTCATTTAAAAGATATTTTCCCCCAAATACATTAATAGGATATAATTTGCATTCAGAGGATTTTCCCACAAACATATGGTATGATTTTCCAGTATGATTTCCAGGTCTTGACTTCTCCAGAGCACAAAGTTTTTGTCTTTTAACCTGAGGTTACAAATTTTCACTGCTTCTGCAAAATTGGCATCTCCAGTTATCTGAAGCAGAGAAGCAAACAGTGAGGAATACAGAGTCTACTGACAGCTATGAATAGATTTAGTTTAAATTATGTTTCCAGGATCACACAAGTAGGATAGGATTTAGCAGCACACAACTTCCTGGGTCGTAAAACTGTCCAACTTCTGCAATAAATATGACAAGAATACTTCAAACATCAAGCTTACTCACCCTATTAATTTTTAGAGCATTGTTAGCATCTTTTACTGAAACAATCCTTAAGTGGATGTGCTTGGGGCTGGAATAAATGCGGCATTTTAAATTTTTTTATTTATTTATTTTTCTCTCCTCTTCCCTTTTCTCACTTCTATTATTCTTTGCTCTTAGAGTGTTGTATTTAAAGTGTTCTGTGATACTAAAGTGTCAGACATTGCAGTGCTATATTCATCAGTTTTTAAAGTCTTAGTTTTCTTTCCTTTAACAAGTACATTTTCTGTGTTTTTTYGGATCTAATAAGAGAATTACATAGTGAATAAGGTCTGTATAGCTCATTCTTAGTCTTAAGGACAAGTTTCTTGAATACTTAAAGAAAAAAATTCTTTTTTCAGTGAGGGTGACAGAGCCCTGGAACAGGCTGCCCAGGAAGGTTGTGGAATTTCCTTCTCTGGAGATCTCCCAAACCTGCTTGGATGTAGCCCTGTGCCAYGTGTTCTAGCTGCCCCTGCATGTGCAGGGGGGTTGAGCTAGATAACCTCAGGAGGTCACTTCCAACCTTAAGCATTCTATGATTCTTTAGTAAAACTCTTTCTGAACTACATATACTATAAATTTCTRTACTCAGTTTATTGTATTTATATTTCTCCTTGGATATAGGAACACTTTTGAGAAGCTGCTTATTTTGAAAACAGTTTTGAATTGTATTAAGGGCAGTTCGGTATGTCATAAGAGTAAACATTGTCAGCAGTGGTGGACTACTTATTTCACTTCCAATATGCAGGATTTTTGCTATGAAAGGCATGCTGAATGGTCCTGATAACATCTTAGTCTACTGATATGTTTGCTGAACTAGTAAAAGTTGTTTTCATCATGTATGCAATAAAGGCAGCTGTCTGTAGAAATATAGTTGCAACAGAATGGATCAATTTTAGTATGGTAATGCCTTTATATACGGTATGAGTGTCTCAAAGTTTACTTGCAAATCAACAGGGTTTTGTAATTAAATAGTTAGCATAGCTTTCATAAAGAAATGATTCTACATTTTAAATGTTAGTTCCTGGCATTTGTAACCTTTTGCAGGACAAAGTGTGAGGACAGAAATTTCAAAGGGGATTTACACATTTAATTTCTGTTAACTAATCCTTTAGGCGGCATTGAAAATCTCAGCTTTACACCCCAAACGCCTCTGAGAAATCAGCAAGTTAACATAACAGACTATGAAGGATAGGGAAGGGATGATACTTGGTTTCTTTTTATAAAGAATATATCAGAAAAGAGGAGCAAGTGTATATTTTCTATATGTACAGAATGTACTATGTTAATTGGAGACTTTTATCTTTCCGTTTTCTCTTATTTTACAACATGTACTAGTTACGTAGTACATCCTAATGTAATAAAAACATTGCTTTTTCAAATTCAAACACAGACAGAATTCCGTCCCTACTCAGTTTGAATAATTTAATTGAATTTTTTTTGAGGGGAAGGGAAAAAGGGTGAATGTTTGTTTTTATTGTAACTGTATTGACAAATATATCATCAGATATGTCAAATCAAGCATTATGAATGTGTTGAAATTGTGGTAGCAAGGCATGTCTTCAACAATATGAAAGTATTTAATTATTTAAAATGAGCGAATATTTCATTCTGCTGTGGGTTGTATCAAATATACTATATGTAATACATATATTTTTCTCCAACATTTCCCAAGGCAAACTGGCTTTCAAAAGATGTTCTCTTGATATATTTCTGTGGAAACATTTTAGAATCTTGAGACCTGTAAAATAAGAAATAGTACACAGTGGTAAAACAGGAATATATTCCATTTCTAACTTAGATTTAAATGCTGCCAAAGTAGAGTTTATGGTTGGAGTGAGAAGCAACAGGGAAATAAGGAGAAAATAAATGGATTGGCCCCCTTTGAGACTCATTTTAATCATAATTTGCTTGTTTGTTTTCTCTGACAAGTATGAGACTATAAATTACAAAATCTATCCTAATTTCTCTATTCACTGCTGGGTAGATAGGTATATCCCCTAGTCATGCTATCATGACAGAGCTGGTGAAAAATGCCCATTTGTTTATTTAAACAGGAATACATTTATTTCAAAGGGCATACAAGAATTAGGGATTCTCCCCTCCATATGTCTAGCTTTCTATCTACTGCCCTTTTTGCAGTCTTTTCTACATGAGTTGTATGTCTAGGTGATAACTTAGGAGAATACAAGGCACAAGCGAAGGAAGCAGAGATGTGAAGGAAGCAGTAACAGTTTGCACCAATCATTTAGCTTTTAATTTTCCTTTCGGAGTATATCCAAAGCGGAATTGCTACTTTCCTCCATTGTTTGTGATCAATCCTGGAGATCAGAGTATCTGGAGATACTCTTGTGAAACTGCATTGATATTTAAAGACKAAATTAGTCAAAAATATTATGAAGAGAGCACGCCTCAGGACAAACCTAGGGTGAGAATTGTACTGGTTATGTTTTGCAAGTTTCAAAAAGATCTGTTCAAAGGATTTCAAATAAGTACAATAAAGGCAGCTAAAAAAAGACCATGCAGCATCATACCCAGGCTATAGGACTGAAAGTGTAAAGGCCTTGCTGTGGTAAAGCTTGTCAGGTTTTTTTTTTTTTTTGACATATTCACCGGAGCAACTCTTACTTAATTACTACTACTAATGAAATAACCTGTGAAATCAAAGTCATTTTGTTCAGCGTGGGCTTATCGCTCCCCGGGATGCTGACCTTGTAATGTTCAGGCACTGATTTGCCAAACCCACACTAATCCCCAAGCAAGCAAGCAAGTGAAGATATTGGCAGGTAGCAGTAGTTGCTATACAAGCCTGACAAACGTGTCCCCTAAAATTAAGCAGTTTTCGGAATGTAAACTGTAAACTCAGAGTCTACTGCAGCGTTGTCATAGTCTTATCTGGAAGCTTAAGACTATGTCAAAGGTAAATCCTAAGAGAGAATTCTCAACCTACCTATTGAAATTTGACTGGCAAAACACAGTGTTTAAAAAACCCTTACTGATTGAAACCCTGAACTTTCATGTATGCTGAAATTTTAGCTATAATGAATGTTGCAGTATTTCAACACAAAGGGCTGTCCTTTAATCCATTTTAGGTTTTTACATATAAATGTATATATGTGTATATATATGTATTTTTCATTAGAGATTATGGACTTTTATTTGTTGGAAACTTCACAGTAGTATGGATCCACTGTAGCTGCTCATCCTTTGTACTAGTATGGATAGGATGGAAAAGAAAGTATGGGCATAATGCATTTAAACCTGGGTACTGCCTGGCTACTATGATGGGGTCTAAGCAGTGGAGAGCGAACTATGTAGTAGTGCTCATCACCAGCTTCAGCACTGGTGAGCATGTTTGTGYAGGGTGCTTTAGATACCCCCATCTCTTAAAATCTCTTTTTTTACTTTCCCCATCTGTTTTCTGAATGTTTGGATGTGACCCAGAATCCGSGCTTTCTTATGTTGGTATCTGTCATGAAGAAGCTTATGAGTAAATATTAAAATATAATCTAGAGCCAAAAACATCTTTTTTTTAAATATTATAAACATGCACAAAGAGCTATAGAAAGAGACTATGAAGAATTGACCTCAGGAGAGCTGTTGAATTTACTTGTCACTTTGAGTTAGCTATTTCACAATGCTCTCCAGTAATAAGCTGCMTGTTTTTTAGGATTCCTATTTTAAATTGAGTGCAGGGATAGACATGAACTTCCATTAGGGTTTAATTTCATGCTTTGCCAGATTGTCTTGTTTTGCTCAATGTTAAGTCTTTGAGATGCTGCTACCTTTAAATTGCAAATAATCATGATACTGCTAGGTAACTGGCATAAACCAGCACACCTYCAGTGACTTCCCTGCTGGAATGCTATTTTCTACCAACTCAGACTTTGGTTGACTGTATGATGAGAAGAGGGGAAGGAAGGGGGAGGGGGGGAGGGGGGGAAAGTAGATTAATACCAAGAAATATTCTGTTCAAAGAGAAAACAAAAACCAAAAACCTAATGTTGGAAAGATGCTTGCTTATAAGTGGCATTTTTCAGGTAATATGCAAGCTTGCTACCTAAAGGCTATTCCAAGTATCTTAGAGAATTTCAAAGGAATCGATTATTTTGACCTACCTGAAAAACTAAGTCATTAGCTGAGGTCAATAAACAAAATTCGGTAATCCTGTCAAAAACTGTCAGAAAAACTTCAAGCTACGTATCATATGAAGGCAGGTTCTAAGTATGTAGGAGACAGCTAAGCATGTAATGCATTGTTGGTCTATATTTTTATCATGTCATATCTGTTTCAAACAGTTACAAATACTGAACTGAAAATATGGTATACAGTCTYTTTCATACAGTCTTATTCAGAATTATTATATTCAGAATTATTATTCATACAGTCTTATTACAGGCATTGTGGGGAGCAAATCTGAAGTGTTCAGCTTTACCGACTTTTTTTGGCATCAGATACTTGCCCTTGTTCATGTTATCTTTTCTCCTTCTTGATATCTTTTACAAATAAAACTTTTTAAGTAGACATAGAGTTAGCATTTATTAAAATATGAGATTTTTTCTTCTAATAACCAATCTGTTCTTCACTTCACTATGTATATACATCTTCACTGATATATATACATACAATGTGACAAACACAGAATTATTCTCCTGGATTTTTTTTGTTGTTTTGTTTCCCCTCCATCCTAGAGCTATTCCAATAGTTCTGTGAAACTACAGGTTGACTGGTTTCATGTTTGCACCATTGGGATACACAGTACACTGTAAAGGTTAGGCATGCTAAATGTACTAGTCCTATACTTAAAAGAGGAGAGAGAGAGAGAGAGAAAAAAAAAGCCACCTTTGTCTGTCACCGCAGAGTCTCTGTGAATACGTTTATCTTTTCACAGAAAACTGCTTGCAGTGGGTCAAATGGCTTTTTTTTTTTTTTTTTTCCCCTGTCAAAGCCCTAAGAAATTAGCTAAGGCTGGCACTTTCTGAGAAGCCGTAGCCATATGTAGCTCTTTCCCTGCAAATTCTTTCTACCTTAACCTTTTGTAGCTAACCTTAACCTTTCTACCTTAACCTTTTGTAGACTTAATCTAGTAGAGGCTTCAGTACTATGTTTCTGATCCTGAACTTCATTTATTTTCAGCTTATTCATGATAATTGTTGCACTTGGGTACTGTGAGGGATTGGTAGCACGAGAGTTGTGGGGGAGTATTAACAGTTTACAGAATGTGAGCTTGTAGTTGCAGCTGAAATAAATTTTCAAAGCAAATCGTTCAATTTATTGCTGAAGAGTGTTTTGTCTTGGTTGAGTAAATATTTGCTTACTAATGGAAAGTAAGAAACTATAGCTGGGCCCAATTAAAAGGATGGCTGGAAAAGTTGGTAAACATTCTTTTAAAAAAAATAGATGGAAAATTATTTTGTTTGCTTTATGGAGAGCTAGTTTAACAAGTATGGATAATCAAATCGCTGACAAAACATAAAACAAAAGGGATTTCAGTCAGGACTGACTTGCACAAATGAAATTTTATTTAGCTTTTGTGGTCTTTTAAGCAGTTACTTTCTTTAATTTACGCTCTGATTACTAAAAAGTTCAAACTATTAAAAGCAAATATTGTTAGAATGAATACTTGTAAAATGCAAGATTATGTAGTAAATTATTCAGATAAAAATAAACACATACAGTTTGGTATGAAACTAATACAATGCACTACTAGACTGAGTAAAGAATTCATGAAAAACAATGCAAATATTTGTAGGTAAATTTAACTGTTAGGATTAAGTGAAAGGTGCAAAGAGAATTTTATTTGAAGAAAAAGTAAAGATGTTTTCATCAGGGGGGAAAAAAAAGCTCTRTTGTAGCCATGAGTGCAGGGGTCTTGCTAAGGATTTATTTCTGTTCATTACGACTATGGACAAGTCAAGTGATTCAAATTAAACAAGGAGGCCTTTACTTAAAGGGTGTTTTCAACATGGTTTATCCTGTTATGTAACTGCATCCTAAGAATGCAAAAATGTTGTCACGGTGCAGGGAAATGCTATCTTCTCCCACCAACAGTAGATACTGTGTCCTGTCATGCACACGTATGTATGTGGTGCTGGTTCAGATGGCCTGTACGAGAAGTGTGTATCTGTTACAAATCTTTCATCTGTGCAGTGAAAAATATACCAAGGACTCTGAATCTCATGAAATACCTGCTATGTGTCGAGTGAAGAGCTGGGACACAACCCAAATCAGTGCTGCCAACAGATATCTATGGCTGGTGACTTTTTGTGCCTGTGAAGTCTCTCATCAGATATCTTCCCTTGTTTACATTATCTTTTCTTTTTTTTCTTTACACTTTTTACTCTAGACTGTTTGATCAGAGTAATAAAACTGCTTACTAAAGTGTCTAGGACAAGGTGGTGCACTTCCAACAGCTTCAGATGGGGCAACCCAAAACATTAGTTCTTTTAGCAAAACTATAGGTTCTTTCAGTTTCCCAGGTAGCAATTTTTATTCCAAAATGTTCCAGTGTAGCAAGAAGAGAATAAATCTTGTCTTGCTGTAGCATCATTTTGAGTCTTCTGAAGCGGAATTGTGGCGATCCTTTAATCTTTCATTTATTAGGGAGTTTGCGATTGCATGTGAGTTGGAGTTGCACTGAACTCATGAATTGGGAATTTGTTGTACAAATTTGGGGAGATTTTTGTACAAATATAGAACAAATATAGGAAAAATAAAGGAAAACTTCCTAGTGATTCCAGATAGAGTACTGCCTACAGAGCCAAAAATCTCATTGCAATTTGCTTATTACTTTTCCTCCAGACTATTCGGTAGTCTATATAAAATATGCTTGTCAAACTTTGCCATGGCTATCAGATAAAAACAACTTAATCCATATATATTTGCACCTAGGTAAGTTTACAGATGCACTTATTGTGGCTCATATTGGATGAAGAGCATATTTAAAGAACTATTCTATTCACTTTTATCTGAGCTCAAAGATGCAGAGCAGAGAAATATGTGCTGGAATTATCTTTTATTTATTTCATTTGCTTGCCACAGATTCATTGTTTACTTTTACCAGGCTCCAAACCACCCACTGAACAACATGAATATTCAGAAGTTGTCAGCATCTGTAGTCAGTTTGACTGTTTTCAATGATTCTAACACATACAATGACAATGAATTCATCTTTGTTTCCAGGACTTGTGTATAAGATGTGCCTAGATATTATTAGTTTGGAAACTTCTTGGCAAAGGCTGAGAAATTCTCATATTTACCCTGAATAACTCATCAGCTTAGGAAACAAAAGCATGAAAAAAATCCCTGGCCTAAAGATCACTCGGTTTAGTCATAAATATCTGCTCACTTACAGCCAAATTTAGAAATATGCACACTTGAATAACTTTGTTCATATAGGCATAAACTAAGCAGGATACACTTGGGTATGACTTCACAAGTAGCTTAATTTAAATTATTTTAGTTTTATGTGACTAAATATGTTGTTTAGAAGTGGGCMGGTTGTGGTTATCCAGAGAAAGAGGTCACAGCAAGGACTGAGTCAATCTGTGAAACTTTAATAGCACTTTAAGCCATTAAATTTTTATTTAATTTTAATTTAAAATTAAATTTTAAAATTATTAAAATACTTTTAATTAAGATATTAAATTTTTAATAGCATTTGTGGGTGTTATTTATTCCCATTTATTTATTCCCATTTCCCATGTAGGCTTAGGAGACCTAAAGTTGGTGTAAGCATGATGTACTATAGTCAGGATGGTTCTAGTGGTGACTCTTATGAGTAGCAGGATCTATAGAATCTATGCTAGCATAAAGCTGTAACACATGGACATCTGAAGGTAACTTGAGAAAATCTCCAGTAAGGTGCAGTCTGCTTTAGGAAAGGTACTGATAGGTGCACTTGAGAATGCTTTAATATTCTGAATTATACTATATCTCTCTGAAGACAGAGAAGAGAATGCCATCTAGTTTCAGAATTATTCAGTGATGCTCAGACTCCTGAATAGCTTATTTGCTGATAGAATAGCCTGGACTTTTACAAGAGGTGATTGAAACAATAGCSTCTTGAAGAGATACTTAATTCTTACATAGATAATTGTCAGTGTGAGTATTGCCTTGTGTGTTCGTGTCTGTTCTTTTGAGAGCACCACTATGCTTTAAATAGTGTTCAAATATATTTTGGCTCTTGAAATATAAAATTTTTTCACACTATTTTTTATGTTTACAATTGTAGAACACATTATATTATAACTCCTTTTGGCTATTCTTCATGTTATGAAACACAAACTTTGTGAACCTGAAATTTTCTGTGCTTTATATGAGTTTATGTAGAAGAATGATTCTCGTTCAGATGCTCTTTCAAGGAGAATGAAATTACACAAATGTCTAGTRATGGTCAAATAACATCTTCATGTTAAAGAGGAGTCAATGCAAACTAGCACAATGCTCATAACCAGCAAGACTTTTTAAAAGCCAGAATCCAACATAATGCCAATTGGAGAGGACATATTAAAAGCTCTTCCTTTAGATCTCAGACTTTTAACGCTTGTCTTCATGCTTCCCTGATAAGATTTAGCTCCCCAAACATTCTCAGACAGCATCCCTATATTTAGTTGAATAATAACAATGGAAAATCACAGCAAATGAAGAAGGATTGAGGTACAGAAATACTAGTACATTTGCAACCAGCCACTCATGTGAACGGGCAGTCASTGAAAGTCAAATGTGTCCTTTTTTTCCCTGAGGAATTTTCCCTAAACCCTGCATTAGATAGCCATTTCCTAATGGCATCAATCTATCCAAAACCACTAATAGAATTTTATCAGGACTTCTGTTATTAGCAATTCATTGTTTATGTGTTTATTGGAAAGAAAAGGTATTTTATATTTTTGGCCTCAGCTGAATAAATCTGAGAGCCTTGGGCATCAAGAACTAGAAAGCTACTTCATTTCCAAAAGGATTAATGTCAGGGTGCACTTTTCCAAAATTAGACTTGTCAGTGTTCCTCACAAATAGTGAGGGGGGAAATGGCCTGTATTTATAACCCAGGCAGAAATGTTCCAACCTTGGTTGAAACATAAGCAAAGCAAGCAAAAATAAATAAAACATGACACTATCAAAAGCCTGGCTGTAGCGAAAGGCTCTTTACTATAATTCTTTTCTATGCTTCTGCACAATCAAAAAGAAAGCATGATGTTATGGCTCCTGCAGGTTTCCCACTTTGCACAGGTTTCCAGAGACAGACATAGTAATTATTTAGTTGCTCTGTTTGCCTCACTTATGAATGATCTCTCTTTTCATAGCAAGGAAAGAAGAAATAAGGGAGAAATCCAATTGCATTTACTTGCATGAAACAGTCCAAGTAAATCACTGGTGTAAATCAAGAGAACGGTTGGAATTTGTTTTTTGTTAATACAGCCTCCACCTTTTCTAGTCTTCCTTTCATAATCAAATTATTCAGTATTCATTACTAATTCTGGTCGCAAATATTTCCAGCTATCCTTTAAACTGAAAAATATAAGGAGAAAGACCATCTGGAAATGATAAACCTACCATTTTGTTTTTGCAAAGTCTTAGAAATACCTATGCCAGGTTAACTCCTGTAGACTAATCCCATTTTCTTCAGTGTTCAATTTTCAGTGTCCTCATGCTGTAGTTCTGAAAGTTTTAATACATTTGTGAGAAGTTTCATTATAGTAAAAATGATTCCAAGTTACAGCAAGCTATAAAACTCTTGGGGAAAAGGGAGGGGAGTAAGGAAAGAAATATGGAGCTATAAAACTATATGGTGTTTGCAAACAAAGCAGAAAAGGCTTTTAAGCAATACATGTTTCTAATGAAAGTTAATAACCCAGAAATAATCCAATGCAGTGGAAATCTTCCTCCCAAAATGGCTTCAGTCTCTGCTCCCTCTCCCTTCAGCCAGGTAATTTATGGGGAAACACTAGGGTGGTGTACGCTCAATTTTTTTCTACCTGTTTAGCTGGAATTGTTTGAATGGAAAATGGATCTATTTAATTCAAAAGTCTTTATTATTATTGAGAGGAGAKACAAAAAATAAATGCTTTCTATTTTCATTCTTAAACTGGGATTCATTTATTGAAGCAAATCATGCCTTTTTCRAGCAAAAAGCTGAAGGTGTTATTTCACATCTTGATTTCAGTCTGTTTYCAGTGAGTATCTTCAGGAGATCTCCAGCTGCCTTTCTGCCTCAAGATCTAGTGAGGTTTCTCCTGAATTTGTGACCAGTTTCATGTCTTTTCCAGTGTTTGTGAGTCTGAAGATATCCAACAGGATTCCAAAAATAAGTCAGTTGGTAGCTGACTTAAATTTGTGAAAACTGTATTGAACCTGAAATTTTCTGAGAGATGATTAGACCTRTTTTAGTTGACAAGTTGACAAACATACTTGCTTCTATTGTCAACTACTTCTCTTCAGGACTGAATTTGGAACAACAATGATGCTGAGAGACAAAGAAGCAACTGATGGTTACTTTGAAATAAGTGTGATTCTTTTCCTCCCAAATCTTTGTTCAATTCTTTACTAGGCCTGTGAACTTTATATGCTAAAAATGCTTTATTTTAGCTGTATGATGATTTTGTGGATGGTAGCAGAAGTCAGGTGACATTAGCAATCAACCTTTTTGTATTTAGCACCTTAGCAGAACAGTGCATAGTTTGATTTTGTAAGTTTGTGGGTTTGTTTTGRATACTCATATGAACGTAACATTCTCGTTGGATTAAAAATGCAGTATAAATTCTTGATAAATATAGTTATTTTACTACTTTACATTTTACTTTTTTCCCATAATAGACATGCCTAACCTACTGCTATAACAGAGTGCATTTATTGCTTCTTGTTTCAAGCACTTTGTATCACATAATCTGTACACAGAGCAGTTCTCATCAGAACTTCTTARTAATTATATTACTTTCTTGGCAAATAGAAGAAATGTAGGTGATAAAAAGCATTTCTATTGTGTTGGCTATTTATAAATAGAAATGGGCATATTGGTTTCATAATTTATCAACATAAATTTGTCATTTCCTATACTGTAATGCTGTATGTATTTTTGTGGGTATTTGAACATCATATCCTTTTTAGTATTTTCATTACTCACAGTTACATGCTATTTGGGGGCCAAATTAAAGTTATTTCTGTAGTCATCCAATAAGCTGAATCCAGTCCTCTTACAAACTGCCCATGCTTCTTTATCTGCAATTCTCTACCATATATTTCTGCTGTCTCCCTTGGAAAGACTCAGGATTCATCACATCGCATGACTTATCCCTATTTATTATACAGTATATCTGACAACTTAAAAATGACATTCATTGTGGTCTTCAAAAGCCACTCAGGAGATTTGTTTACAATCTGTCAGCTACCATTAATTTGAGGCGAGGGTTTCTGTGGTCCAATGCCAGTATTATATTTTGGTGCTAGAGCATGTTTTAAATAACATAATCTGCATGCGTATTTATATACCAAATTCTGTCTGCTTCTATTTCCTTTTTTTATGCCTTTCTAAGCACAATACATTGCTCTGTCAATAGAGAATTAAGGTGACAATAATATGTCAACCCTCTGTAGTGCTTTCATAAATGCTAGATTCTTTTCTTAGTGCTGAAAGGATTGAAGTTCCCACTCTTTTCCTTTTAAGAAGACTTGGTATGTTTAGATAGATTAGTTTCAACTTGGTGTTTTTTTTTTTTCCTCATTCCTACGGTGTAGGAGTTTTTGTGTTTTTAGGACTTAATAAGGTAGAGAGATTAGCAAAAGTAGATGATATCGTGTAGCATAGGGCATAGAGCACAGGGCATGGCGTTCGGAAGATCTCGCGACGTCACGGGAGTTAGGTGCATAATTAATTTAGACAGTTTACTGATAACCTCATGCCATACAAAGCGAAAATTTGAAATTAGTGTCCCGATTGGGCAGTAGGTGAGTTCGCGCATTTCGAATGGAGTATTTAGGCAAATTGAACTACGCAATAAACRCCATTTGCYGCATCCTCCACATTGGTGTCAGTGCTCTATGGCCCTGGGGCATGAATAACCCCAGGTCAGTCCAGCTAGCGGACGAGGCATGCCGACCCCCTTTTACGGCAACACTACGGTTCCATTTAAACACACTGTTTAAATAATACATGCAGGGTCTTTGCCTGGGCCTCTTATAGGGCAGGAATTTTCTGGAGTTAATAGATGGACRTGCTCAAGCAGGATCAACTAGAACAGGTTGCCTAGCAGTCACATAGTTTAAAAAAGAAGGGGAGAGGGAGAGGGAGAGAGAAAAAAACCTCACCCTTTTCTTATGTTCAGAAAGAATTTGCTTACCTGCTCCGTCTTCTGTTCTTCAGGCTGAATAGTCCCAGGTTTGTTAGCATCCTCCTRGTCCCTACCAAGCCTTTGATCTTTGATCCCCCCCTTCCATTTCTTTCCTGGAAAGGGCTGTGTAGGGTCTGCTGTGAGTGGTATTGCTGGAAGTTAAACTCATTTCAAGAAAGCTTTGAAGATCAAAACACACGTAAACCTTCCCACCATGAGAAAGAATAATCTTTCTTAAAAGGTCAAGAATATACAGGTACCTATAAATAAATAAATAGCAGAAGCAAAAAATGTTAAATCAAAAAGAAAAAAATCTATCCAGTATAGCTGCTTTGCAAAATTAAAATATGCAGGTATATCTTTACATTACCTTTTGACTGTGAAACACAATTTGCTCTGTCTTCTCAATGTGGGACAAAGTAATAAAAAGCATGTGTAATCCATAAACCCAAAATATCTGGGATCTACGGAGTCCTTTAAGCAATTCTTAACAAATATTGGTGATAGTCAGACATACTCATCTAATTGATTTTAAAGATGTATTTGGATTGAATGAGTTGCTTTTTSTCTGCAACCATAGCATACTATTTCTGTAAAAGCTGTGCTAATATGAGTTACCAGTTTTTGCTTTTAAACTTAGGCAAAATCAGAAACAAATAGGGGGAAAAAAAGGACCATGCTGCTTTCAGTTGTGTGTTGTATTGTTCTCCTTCAGGATATAAAAGACACAAGTTCTATAAAACTTTATTATTGACCGCTTTATTCATATTTATATATTTTGACAGATGTCTGTAGATTCATTTTCACTCAGGAAATTTTTAATTCACTTTGTAGAGCTTTCTGCCTAGTAGTCACAAATATTTCCATTTTCATCTGACAGAAGTAAAATAGCTAAGTAAATAGCTAATTTTCAGRTATATTATCCAATTTTGTTCAAGCATTCAGAGAATACAGGAAAAAAATGAAGGAACTAGAGGAAACAGGAATCTGGGRGCCAGTAATATTCCAAGTTTGATCTGACATAGTAGATTTCTAGGCATGTAGGCTCTCCTAAACATTTCCTTCCTTTTTTTTTTTTAACCTGTGATGAAGCAATCTACCACAATAAACTTTTAAGCTACAAATAAACTTTTTATGATATAAATATAGGCTTTATATTCCCTAATTTACAGCATTTAAAGGTGCAATACTTATGATTCYAATTTGGCTATTATGCTTTTACCTTCTATATAATTTTTTTCCATTAAATTCATATTAGTTAGATGTCAATTAAAATGAAATTTGTGATTCTTTAAATGAAACCACATATTCTTCATAGTTTTATTTCACCTTTTTTTTGAGAAAATCATAAATCGTGATCACTCTAGAGAACCCAAATTGATATATACTTTTTCTCGTATTTAACAAAGGAAAAAAAAATCAACAAGTGGTTATTTCAAAAATTGATTGCCATAAATCTGTGACAATCTTTTGTTTTGATTTTGTGTGTGTAATGTAATTTGTGGGCAGTGCAAACAAGTCAATTATGTTTTAGTTGCTGTGTCTTTCAGGTTGTGATCCACAGTATTTGAGTTTTAATGTAGCAATTAGTAAGCACTACCAAGTAGACAGGATGTAATATTTTTCCCTCCATATTGCCACTGTTTTCTAGCTTAATCTGTCTCCCTTTTCTGAGAATCCTTATTTTCCTCACCAAGGCATGGTTGTTGTACCCAGCCTCTTCAATAGTGAAGGACGCAAAGGATGAATTTTTACCTTGCACTGCAACCATAAATGASCAAACTTTACAGATAGCTGCTTCCAGTCCATTTCTATTTCTCTTTCTTCTCTCCTTGAAATATAAAATATAACTGGTAACATTTAGTGAACTTTTGCACTAAGCAATTTTGCCTTTTGGGGCATAGAAATTGATTTTCCTTATCTTCACATGTGAACATTCTGAATACTTTCCTTTTTCCTCTCTGTGGGTGGTGCTCAGGGAAACTAGAAGTACAGGATAAGAAGGTACTGCCTTCAGGGTACAAGAAGAAACAGATTTCTGTAAAGGCAATTTTCCCTTATTTTGAAAGCGAAGAAGCTGACTCAATCATTTAGCATGGAAAAAAAAAGGATAAGYAGTATATTATACACGTGAAAAATAATAATTATATCAACTGAAATTGTTAAGMATTATATTGTCTCTATAAACACCAGAGGAAAGCTTAAGTAAGCATGAAGCTTACATATTTTGCTGAGCTGGATTATGGCCACAATATGCATATTAATTTCTTTCAAGTATCTTGAGACTTGCATCAGTTGATGTAATTTTTTTTTTCCTTGCGAACAAAATCTTGATAAACCAATTGCAATATTTAAATCTCACCTTTCTGAATAGTTAAATGGTATTCCAATGGAGCATGGACTTTTCCTGCTTCCTCAGGCTGACTTTTACTCACTATTCCTGCCAATTCTGCTGTCTAATATGGCACAGCATGATATGAAACTCATGGTAATAGATGTATTTGGGAAGTGCAACTAACCTATGCTAATTGCATGTTGACAGACAGAAGGCATCTAGATTTACAGGTGGTATCCCTAGTTAAGTTAGTAGCAAAACCCACCTCAATTAACAGAGATAAGGTTTTTCCTCATTGCTTTGCTACATAAGATATTCTACTCAAAAGAGAAAGAGGGCTAATTTAAAGAAGCTGCCTCTTTTAGTGACTTTTATACATGATGCCAGGAGCTTTAAGCCACAAAAGTCCAATGTTTCTGCCAAACAACAGTGGCAAAATAGCTGAGTAAAGGATCAAACTACACAAAGCAAAACTTCATATTGGCTCATAATCTACAGGTAATGCTTGTGGTGCTCAATTTATAGTAAACAGTGTGGCTAAATGCTGAAGATGGAAATGAATCTCATTCAATGGATATAAAATATGATCATCACCAGTACAGAAGGGACTCAAACAGATGTTAAGAAAAGTGAGAATCATACTTTGTTACAAATAGCTGCAAAGCAAATGACTGACATACAAATAATGGAATTAACATTTACAGTTTATAGGATACAGCAATATGGGAGTGAGTCATAAAAAAAAAAAAATGGAATCGGAGAAGAGAAGCCTAATTGACAGTTTTCTGGTGAAGAAGAATCTAGTGACTGAGAGACTGGAAAAATCAAAAAACTAAATTAGTAACAACTCCCATGGAACGGGCAAAAAAATCTGAAATTTATTTTACAATTTCAAGTGCTGTTTTTTCAGTCCGAGTTAATGGTCATGCTGTGAGCAACTTTTCTGCATTTCTTACTGAGCCCAAAGGATRGGTGATTCTTCATTCACGCAGCGCAAGTTCACGAGCAAGAGCACCGCAGTGCCACTGCAATGGTTATGACAGTATTTTGAAGATAGATCTCATCAAATTTCAACTGGGTAGAGTTAAGAACTGTATTTCTGTATGAACCCAAATATTCTTCAGTGCTTATTTGTTCCTTTGCCCAAAGCCCAGAACTGGTAAGTATGTATGAGCGGCACTGGGCAGAAGGCAAACTCAGAAGAATAAGTTTTGTGAAAATGAAAGGTAGAACAAGTTTTGTTTATATTACATGAAGTCTAAGAATCTGGATAATTTTCTGAGACCATCCAGTTATTCTGGAACTTCTTTCCTATTGTCAGAAAATTCATTTATATAAAATTCCATGACATGTGAAGGTGATTGCCTAGATTTTTGCCTGTTCATTTATTRTAAAATATTATAATTTCACAAAGATTCTAATTCACCCAAACGAAAGAGGGAAAATGATTCAGAACTAAAGTGCTAATTATTACATTGTAATTTTTTGTTGACTATTTTAGTTTGATTCTCAAAATACATCTATTTTGCTTCTATAGAATATCATCAACACAATGAGAATCAACCTGAAAGAAAGMAAATCAAATCTTTCATTCCAAAAAGAACTGAAAAGCTGTGTGAAACCTGAGAAAAGAAGTATATCATTTTTATTTCACAAAACATCATGCAGTTTAGGTAAAGCTGGAAAAAAACATTTTCAATTGAAACCAAATTCAAACCAATGCACCATAGTGTATTTCCACAAGGAAAAGCAAGGAAGGGAAACCTAAGTCATTTTTGTCCTTATTTGGTTATAGGGGACAGTCCAGGATCACAGCAACGCATCTGATAAGGAAGGCAGGGATTGTGAATCTATTAATTTTGCCCCGTGTAAATTCCCCTAACRTCATGCACACACCAGCAAAACTGTTTTAGAGCATGAGGGTCTGTTGTCAGTGCAGCAGAGCTTTTTTCTTGTCATCCTTCAAAAGTGAAAAGGAAGCCCAGGGAGAAAAGCAATCTCAAGAACTGACTACAGTGGATACATCTGAGAATGCAAGAAGGAACCTAAAGACTTAKGCCTCTCTGGATTTGGCTAACTAGGTGCTCTTGCAGCACTATTTTGCATGGATTTTGCAGTTCATAATGTAACCATTCTGAATGAAAAACAGACCTATCATTTTGTCAGTGTGCTGCAAAAAGGCATCAAATTACACGGAACCAAAAAGAAGAGAGTGTTAATAGAGGAAGTACAGCAGAATTAATAAAGAATGAGAGTTTGAGCAGGAGGTAGTTTCTAGGCACAGTAGGAAGTCTAAAACACATCTTGTTTTTCCTAATTGGATGAAAAATAGATCACTCGTGCACACCTCATGCTGTTTTTCAAAACACTTGTACTGAAGCCCAATGTACCTTTATGGACTAATCAGGAGAAAAGTATTTGTGGAAAACACCCTACGAAATGAAATTCTGCATGTTTAACAATTTGAAAAGTATGACAGAGGACCAGATCCACAATCTGTGTGTACAGTGAGGCATGCATTGCACTCAGTGGCACTCTGCCAGAGAACCTGGCCCATAATATTAATTCTCACTTCTGGCTAACCTGACGAGCAGCTTATCACTGTGGGGCATTTCTAAAAAGTGAGGACTGTTTCAAATGGCTGGGTATTGTTGGCTGTAGCATTTAAACTGTGATCAATGAGGGACTGTGCATGGATTTTGAATGCCCAGAAGGCCACCCAGACTTTCTGGAGGAAACAGAAGAAAGCCTCTGTTTTAGGGCGAGTAGCATGGGAAACGTGGTGGTAGTTCTGAAGRTGCCTTTTGCTGAGGGAAGTCAGGCCTTTCCCTACAAATGGAGGCTTTTGAGTAGCTGGAGGGGAAGAAAGAGCTCTTTAACAAATTTTCTAAGGTTGTACAAGTATCTGGTCTCCAGTGAGCTCCTGATATCAAACAGCCATGTGGCTATTGCTCTTTGGTTTCCATCTCCTAAAGAAATGCCCCAGAGGATCAGTCCCTGGGGCATTTTTGAAGATTTTGATGCTATTCAGTAGATTTAATTGTCCATGTAAATAGAGCCCCTCCCCTTTTTTTTCCCCTTCTGTGCTTTCCTGGATTTACCTGTACTCCCTTACATTCTCTCCTTGAACTGAATGATTATTATACAGAATATTAAAAACCAGCTACCATTTGGGAGAATAGAGTTGTAATACAGATTAAAAAAATGCTAAAGGAGATGGATAAATTTCATTAAATTAATTTCATTTAAAAAGTGARAATTCCTACTTGTAGAGAAAACCTTTAAAATGGAAGGCCTCAACTCTTTAAGAGTAAATAAAAGTAACCAAGATGATTGTTTTAAATATTGTGAAGTGTTCTCAGGCAGAAGTTTATCAGATTTGACAACTGTTATAATTTTCCATTTAGAATCATAGTATCATAGAATGCCCAAGGTTGGAAGGGACATCAGAGGTCATCGAGTCCAACCCCCCTGCACACACAGGGTCACCTAGAGCACGTATTTACTGATAGCTTTTTCTCCTTCTGTGTGCTAGAGATCAAACACAAAGTTTACTTCTATAAATCCTGCCTACATGTAAATTAACATAAGTACACTTACCATCCCCTGACTGAGAGTTCCTTAGATGCTTCTTCCTGCTTAGGTTCATTGTGTTGCTCAGCAATTACAGATACTGTTGCCCATGTAGAGAGAGAAAGAGGGTATAGATGATGATGTCAGTTTTATATTTATTTATAAATATTCAATATCACGGTATCTAGTAAATGAGAGTACTCAAGTCCTTCTTCACTTCTACAAAAAAAAAAAAAAAAAAAAAAATGAAACAAGGGAATAAGAGTTTGGATGACCTAGAATTAGTGCAGAAGGGATAAAGTGATGAAAATGAAAGTGCTTGGGCTATTTTGTTTTGTTTGTTTACTTTACATTTTAAAAAGGTAGATATTATTATTTGCTATGCAGAACCAAAATGTGTCCCTAGATAGAACCAAGAATAATTCAGACAAATGTTGAGAGCTTTCCCTGAATGGTTTTCACTTAGCTGCTGAACTCTGCGCTGTACCATCCATRCCCCTGTGCTGGGTCTCTCCCAGAGCACAGAACACCAAATGGAAATGAATGCATGGTGCGTTGGTGACAAGTGCTCACTAGAGATTAGGCTGAGATTTGGAGTCTTTCAGTTGTGTGACTGGAATGAGTAATCACAAATATTCCATAAGCTGTTCCTTTGGCCATTGGGAAATTCCGTCTGGAACTCAACAGCTCCCCCCAAAAAATGGACTTTCGATATTCTTGATTTCATTTTAAATCATGAAAGTTCTGTACATTAATGATTATATCAGAAACATAAGCCTAAGAAGGTACTATGCTTTCTCACAATGAAACTTTAAGGATGTCTGAGTCATTGAGAAATTCTCAGTTTACCCAAGACTATAAGCAGTAGTTATGTTGTGACAAACTCTTTGCTTGAAAACTGACTTGATTGATGTACATCTTCAAGTCTGTGTAAAATGTGGAGAGAAAACACTTGAAAATTATTTTAGATTCCAGCACAAGATGAATAGCAGAATCTGAGCAGGAATCTTTTATCAAAATTATTTCTCAAGAGAATATGTGTTTCTGTAAAACTGCCAATTTTTTGATTTTATCCAAACCTGTTCCTCATGTGGGGAAGGTTGAAAACTCTTAATAAAAGTCCATGCAGAGGCAGAGGAAGAATTTATATTTAAATAATTTTGTAGAAATTTATAACTGTCAGGATCGGAAAATGCGYATTAGGAACCAATTGGACATTGGTTCTGAACATTCATTCCACAGTACTCTTTCTGATATAGTTAGCAGGAGCTAGAAAAAGTGTTTGGACACATCATTTTTTTTTTGCTTGGTTAGCTGACTGAACCTGAAAATGAGAGCTGACAAACACATACGGATCCAACCTTTACAAATAACCTACTTAAAGTTTTATACAAAACCGCATCTAAAATGCAGTCAATTTTTTTTCACTGTTCTGTTAACTTCTATGTAATATATTTCAGGAGGTATAAGTGAAGCTTCTTGTTTGTTTAGGAAATGTCAAAACAATTGTTTCAAAATTTCTTTCAGAAAGAAATTGTACAGAAAATTCTTTGCCACCAAACTGAATTCTAATACATAATTTTTCTGACGGACCCCAAAATGTTTGTGTGCATTATATTTGTCTAGCTCTGAAGAATGTTGGTGCTATTACTAGGAGTATRTATGGATATATGGGGGKGTGTGTGTGTGTGTATGCATGTACTCGTGCATAAAGCAATAGGTACATTTCTGAAATCACTGTCTTCAGTATGGAAGTACCAGCAAATAACATCCTACATTCAAGATTGTTTTCAAGATAAATTAACATTTCTCTGAAGCATGAGGCCATATCTGTGTGACTTTGGATGGTATATTAACCAGAAATTAATACTGCTTGCTTTCATCAGAATTATGTTATAGCATCCCATGTTCCTCGATCACTTTATTGGTCTTCCCACCAGAATCTATTAGTTACCAAGATGAAGTGATAGTCTTTCTCATGAGCTATTAGCAAGGGCAGCTGTTTTGAACATAACCCTGCTGGGGAAAGCTGGGTTCTCTGGGAGATAAACCTGCTCTTTTCAAGCTGATGATATTCTCGTGATTAACTTCCGGTGACTGTCTCCACAGAGAGCAACGGCTGTGCCCAGTGCTCCCAGTTGCTGCAGACACATGYGGGCCGCCTCAGGACACCATGCCGAGACGGAGGCGGGATTCACAGCCCGCAGGGAAGGGAATGGCTGTCTGCTCCAATGCACTTTCTGCCTTGGGACTAGCAAGAGATCATGCTGCTTTCTGTGAGATGTACTGCAGAGAGAATCTGCCGGCTAGGTAGCAACAGCCAACTGCAAATCAATTTCATTCATTATCCTAGAGACTTCATCAGGCAGGACCTTCATGGGTATGGTGACCTAAAGTCCTCACTTCACATACCTCTGCCCTTTAAAAAAGAATCTCTGCGGAACTAGACAGCCAGTCTTTTACCCTGATCTTTCCCCACCTCCCACATTATAGAATAATAAGCAGCATTACATAAGGGCCAAGAAATTCTACAAATTCCCTGTCTTAGTGCTGTCTTTTTTATCATACCCCTTCCTGCCTGCAGCATGACTACTCTCCCACAGAAAATACAATTTGTCTGACTCTGAATTCAAAAACTGGTTTCTTTCAGAGAGCAAATGCAAAACTATTTTTCATGCCCTTTTACATTCCCTGGCGAGGTTCCCCACTGAATTCTGCTTCCCTTTCTGCTAATTTTAGTGGAGGAAATAACATGAGACATAATTAAGGAACATCTTTCAGTAGAAAGCGTATTTAGTTAATGAGCAGATTCCTACGTGAGGTAAGAGGATTTTACTTTTGCAGTTATTTCTGTTCAACCAATTGCAACTGTATGCTCCAAAAGCACATTGCTGCTTTCTTCCCTTCTTCCATTATCAGACTGGACAACTGCTTTAGCATCTAGGTGACTTCTTTTTTTATTTGATGTTTAGATTGCCACAAAGTTATATTGTAATTCATTGATCTTTCTTTGAGGATACTTTACATCATTATTGAGGATACTTTACATCATTATTTATTAAATAGGCTAAACCCATCCAAACCTATTCATTTTTTATAAAGATGTCATTTTTACCAAGTTCCTTCTCCCACTGAAATAACAGACTCAATGTTGCCAAGTTTCTTGGCAGCGTGAATTAAAGTCATCAAAGCCTATACTAAGTCTTTTAATTGCAGGACCCCTGTTCTCCTATGTAGACAAGTAACAGTTTAGAAATACTTTCATCTTTTGCAGTAAGATGTTTTCGAACATGAACAGCATGGCTATTTTTTCTGGCAGGGGATCAACAAACTTCTTCAAAGGCATCAATTCAAAACACTGTGATGAAGCCTTTGAATTTCTCTCTGGCACAGTTCAGGCAAATATGAACATTCAACATCTGAGACCATTTTAGAATTCAGTATGCTGCTTGTTGCTCATGTCTCCAACGTTTCTCTAATAGATACGCACTCAAATACAAGCTCTTTGAAGGTTTTCTGACTTGCTTGATTTCAGAAAGGTCTTAATAATTTAGTGGATTTTCTTATGTATAGTTGCATTCCTCTTTTCTCTCCTATACAAAATGCTGAGAAGACAAGCCAGACAGAATAATAAAATAAAGATTTCTTTGTATTCAAATATGTGTATATGTAGATGTGTGCGTATATATATATTTATATATAAAGATGCTGTACTTTTAGCAAATAACAGGGCACTAATTGAAAATATTGCATAATGTCTCTTTCCCATATTAGACCATATTAGAAAGACAGACTCCCTGCAAAATCGGTTATAGCTTTCTAAACATATACTTCTSTTGATATTTAGTCCATAAAATAAGGTTGTAGATGCTCAGAAATGCTGAGGGGTACATTCCTGCCTAGTTAAATTGTGACTCAGATGCTCCATAGATTTCTTGAATTGTAGATAGCAGATCAGTCACTTTACGGTGTTACCTGTTCTTACAGCTGCCTAAACTTTGTAGATGCATCATATATTTTGCACTTCATATTTCCTAGTATTTCCCAACTAGACCCTATATAGCCAAAGGTGAGAACAATGACAAACCAGTCTGAATCTCTCTTGAGATCACCTCCCTCATCTTTTGTTTTTTTTCTGTTTTTTTCTTATAAGAAATTTCTTACTTTGTAAAAGACATTTTTCTCTTCCTACAAGGATAGAATTTTAAAATTGATGAATCAATAGCAAAAAATCTGATGTCAATTTCACACACAATTCAAAGTGTTTATTTTCAGCTGAACTTAGCCAGATGCATGTTTGTGACGTCCTGTGCATCTTCTAAAGCCTGAAAAGACCCAGAAAAGCTTTTAAACCTTATTTTGCAGATTAGTGCTGAGTCATAGTAGTGGGATTTGATATGGAAGCTTTTTTACAAATGAATTTTCTTAACATTATGGGACATTTGGAAAGTGTAGCTTAAAGTATCACTGGATCTCCCTACTCCATTGATAGACTGAAAAGCAGTTATCTACAAGAAGTCTTGGTTTAGCCACTACAGTCAGGTATTTCAAATAGTTGTCTGAGGAACTGTTTCACCTGTGTTGTGGGAGCACTGACTCATGTAAAAGTTTTCTTCTCATTACGTTCAAGAATTAATCTCTTCAATTCCAATCTTGCGGAATCTGATTCCTGCATGGTTTTTAGTGATGGTAATGCGATCAGCTTGAGATGGTAGAATTGAGAGAGATGGGATGATTGAAAGAAGGAGACTGGATTACACCTTCTTTTGCAGCCTTCCTTCTTGTTCCCTCAGCCTTCTTCCTTTCTCCTCATCACCTTGATGCTTCCTTCTTTAATTTCTTTAATATCCAAATACCTGCCCTTTTCACAAAAGTATTATGGGTTCCTTTTTCTGAAAGATATATTTTTGTTAGCTTCAAGGGATGATGGGAAAGAATATTAATTGATATCTCTGAGGCTATTAGATGATATGGTAATTAACACAATAAAATATTTAGTATTTAAATATGTACACACATAACATTCAAAATGAGTATCGGGGGAAAACATGTGCCTGGGGAATGTTTCCATGCATACAGAATATACTGAATATTCATGTTTGTCCTAGAAATCACTTTCTGAAATAATGGCACTCTTCTTGCAGTAGAATGGGATTTTTTATTGTTATTATTTGTATTGTTATTGACTGCAGAGTAATACACTACTCTACCATGATAAAAGAAAAACTGATAGTCCAAAAAGGCACTTTCTGTCCTGAAATCTTTAATCGTTAAGTGTTTGAATCCAAGTATCTTTTATTTTATGACCATATACTGCAGGAATGATTTTTATCATTAATTTTCTTTTTTTATATTGTTTTTAAGCATCTATATAGGGAGCTTAAAAAGGTCATGTTGTTTAAAAGATAACTCTATCATTAAACCCTATTAAAACCTTGTAATCTGAAACAACTCTTGCCCTGAAAAACTTGTAATCCATAGGGGGCTAGCATTTCATCTTTTATAGACATCTGAAATGGCAGATTCTCCTGCTTGAGTAGCCACGTACTTAGAGACCTTCCTGATTTCGCTGAATATACACGCTAGATTCATAGAAACAAACAAGAAAAAAAGTGAAATAATTGCTAAAACTGAAGGATTTCAGTTTGTCAGTGAATGTCATTTGCCAAAAATCTAAATATGTTTTATTTCATGTTAACATTTATCTATGAAAAATGCACTTTTTTTTTTCCCTTGGGAAAGAAAGATTTATTTTCTTCTGCCCCAATATTGCTGTAGATTCCGCAGCTCTCTTATGTTCTCCTGCACCATGACTCAGTCCTCGTTCATTTTTTTCTGACATCTCTTCCCTTGTTCAGTTCCAATAAATGATGAGTCAGCTGATCTGAACACTAAGTTTCAGGATACTGAATAGAGAATGCRTATTTATAGGAACTGAGTGGGATTTCTGGCCAGATTCAGAAATAGCTTAAGTTACTAAACATAATGTCTATTTTGTGAGAGTTGGGAGCATTTCCCAGCTTCTGAATCTGGACCTGAACCCTGTCAGGTTGTATCCTAACTCCGCATCAGGATGAGATCTACACATACGCTTTTCTGCAGCCCTATCACCTTTCTTTACATGAGAAACTCAAGGGCATGGTCATAGATGGCTTTAGAAGRTTCCCTGATATACCTATATACCTCCTGCTTGGAGACCAAGACTAAGGAAGATGTCAAACACTCCTGGTCTTCTATGGAAGAGACACAGCTTCAGGCAGAATGAAAAGTCTAACACTGTAGCTMCAACTTAGTGGACTGGTCTGCTGTTGTCTAATGTCAGAGTGGCCTACGATTCATAGATGACTTGGCTTGTGAATTTAAATTTTGCCGTGTACCTGACAGTTTCTGCACAAATTCATGAGCGCCTAATTTTTGTGGGACTGAGCAGCTTCTGCTGTCATTCTTGCCACAGCCCAGCTTTCAGGACCTATGACTTTTTCTGCTTAAATCCTATTTTTATATTGTACATGAAATAGCTGCCAGCTATCACACATCAAAAGCCTTCTCCCAGGATTATGTATTTTTCCCTGTTTTATCTCCTGTGCTTTGGTCACATAGCATAAGATAATTTAAGTACATAAACAACAGCACAGTTCACACAATTATACTAAGACTTACTCTGTGAAAGGGCTTCAGAGAGCAGATTAAAATAAGGACACAGACTTGCTTGTGGGGTTGCAGGACAAATAGGAATGAAAATCCCCATTCCAGGGTGCTGAGTGTGTTACAATAAAAGACAACGGTTTATTGAGTAGGACCTATTCAAATTCAACCCTGCAGGCAGAAGAAAAAGTTTTCCGAGAGAATGTTCTGGCTAAAAGAGTAAGGAACATTATTGTCTTCTTTCATATTACAGGTAGGAATTTGTCCCCACGRCATCAAGCAAAATACCAAAAAAATCAAGTGTTGAAGGGAGCTTAGTAACAAATTCCTTTTTTTTTCTTTTTTTTCCCAGTGTTTTCAGATGACTGGGATTAAGTAATTACATGAATCCTTTATTGATCTGCCTGAAGTATTTTATCAGCTTGGGTCTCATGCCAACATCCACAGAAATTGTGCTGTTCCTTAAGTGCTTTTTATGTTTTTATTCTATGGCATTAATGCAGGGGAAATATAAAGSAAAGAATCAAAACATGAACACATTTGCCCATTTGCAAAATTAAAAATTTCTAATAAAATCATTGTTGGATTAGGAAAACTTAACWCATTTTGAAATATTAGTGATAAGGGGTCTATGATGAATTTGAACCAGATACTATTATTTCTATTGATTCTCTTGATTGCATGTTTTTGAGAGAAGTGGGTTAAAAACAGTAATCCTACTCATTTCTTAGGATTTCTTTTCCATCTGTYGCTACAAATGACCATTTTCTATAGATATCACTGGGTGATCCAGCAAATGTGTAGGCTGCTTTGTGTAGWGCTCAAACAGAAGACTGGTCAACCTGTTAAAGAGAGCTGAACATCTCTCTTTTATGTTACCTTTATGATTCTTGCTTTGATGAATACATTTTTTATAGAGAGCATTTCAGATATATATTCTGAAAGTAGCCAGCTAACTTCCCCAAACTAGTAATTTCACTTTGAAAATTTCAGCCTACATAAATGTACCACTGTCCTGTGCTTCACAATGAACAATAAAAGGTACAAAACAATTTTTTAACTGTTTCCGAATGCTCATGTTGTGAAAGAGATCATTAGAAGCTTACTTATTTACTAAAATYTTCTTTTTCTTTCAACTTCTAAATGTCACTAAGTTGCCTTTAAAATCTAAGTTGATGACAGGGGAAAGAGGGTCACTGGGAAACATAAGTGATGTGACTTTGAAATTTAATTCACTGTGGATGAGAAATATTTCTCAGCTGATTGTGGAATGAGCCCATGCTCCACTCCTTCAGGATTTGACTAGTATATAAGAGGGAAGCCACCATATAGCAATAATAAGTAATAAGAATGCAGAGAGCTCTGAGCTGCTACTCAGGTATCTTTAGTGAGTCACAAGTTCTTTGCAAACATTTAGTATATATTCCTGAATATAAAGAAGATCCACAGGGAGTTATGGTCAGTTTGGGACTGAAAGAATGGCCATAGGGGGATTCCATCTTCATTTTGCTATTTCCCTGTCCAATTTGCCCTGCATATGCATTGAAATCCATCGCCCAGCCATGCAGATTCCCTGAGCTTCCGAGAGCTGGGCCAAACTCCTCCTGTCATTAAGAGCTGCCACAGAAAAGAGAACATTAACAATACCAATTTTAAAATTTTGCAGTCAAAGTTTACTTGACAGTGGACAAGTAAAGTGAACAAGGGCATACAAATCTGTTTGTTTCCTCCACCAATGAACTAGTCTGACAGGAACAATTAGAAACATTGCTAGCTATAACTAGCTAGGAGGACACCTCAAGAAACAAAATTGTCAGCTAGGATGTTGCAATTGTCAGGATGTTGCTTAAAATTATCATTTTTCAATGGGTAAACTCATTTGAAGAGCCAGCGCAAAACATAGAAAGGACTTCATAAATCAGAAGATAAGGAGGAATCAATAATGTATTTTTCAAAGTTTTGCTATTCGTTTTATATACACCATATTTAGTTTAATGTTACTTAGTTTTAAACATCAGAGATTTACTTACTATTCCAGGAGAAAACTACATAGATATTTTTCCAATTAACCAGGCTTAGTGTTATTCACTTCTTACATAATGAGATGGTGAGCCTGAGAAGTTTTACTTCAGGATTAATTAGCTAATTGATCTTCATTGCCTTTGTCTTCTCTGTTCCTTATTGCTTTTACACCTTTCATGTGCAAATTTAACTTTGGCAAAAAATATATTGGCCTTCAGCCAAGTAATCACACAGATATTTTATTGGCTCTTTCAATTTAAAGGAGGCTATAAGCAGCCAGATATTGAATGGGACAGTTCTAAGAAGAATTCAGATGCTCTAATCAAAATGATGATTTTTCAATAGGTGGCTGTCATTCCTCCATGACAAATTGTGAAAACGCCTGAACAATTTATTGAAAAGTTATTACTTGAAGATTTTCCTAAATTTTCTATTATTTTCTAAGAATTAAGAATACCTGATAAGGATATTTGAAGTTTGCCTTTAACCACAAAAAACCAAACCAACGGTTTTAAGATACAGACCAAATTCACTAAATTTTATACTGGGTTGTATCTAAATTTGTCGCAGGGTTCCAAAATCAGTGGAAATGAGAATAGTGCTAAGAGATCATTCTACAGTGAAGAAATAGCAGTAGCTTTGAGCCCTGAGGGATATTGCCYACATTGGAAACAGGAGTAGGGTGTCTCCTATTGACCAAGAAATCTGTCTCTTTCTGACCTTTCTGCCAAACCAAAGCAATAACCTCTTCCTTTGGTTAATCGCTGTAGAATATCTTAGCAGTGATTTATGATGGCATATGTAGAAATGTACCTTAATTTTCACAGATAAAATATTTGCTTTTTGTAGAGATGTTTTTCTGTGGATCTGGATAATAACTCTGAATCACCCACATCCATGACATTTTCAAGCTTGTAAATTGTTTGGGAATAAACATCCTATTTTGTATTTAACTAACAGGGACACAAAGTAGACAGTTGCCATCCTTTCTATGCTGTGCCTAAGGCTAGGTTTTGTCTCTAGTTTCATGTATTAGTTATATAACTCACATGCTATTTCTGATCCATTAAAAAAAAAAAAAAAAAAAAACAGAAACCAATGTAGAGAAAAAGAAATCCCCATGTGGGAATTATCCACCAGGTACCTACATGCAGTGGACTGATCTACATATTCATATATTAATTTTCATTTAAAATGTTCATGACACTGAAACTTGAGCCAAAGAAATCTTTTAGGGTTATGTAATAATGATGAATGTACTGCAACTGTTCTAGGCAAGTACTGGGCCCATGAGGTTTATGGATTGTTTGTCTCTTTTTCTTTCCCCTCTTAACTAGAAAATCTCAGCTGCAGTGCAGCATCTGTATTTTGCAATGTGATCTTGCTTATTTTTATCTTATGTTTTAGTTGAATTGCTTGAACTATGTCTGTGGTGTACAGCTCCCTGTATTTTTAGCACTAACACCTTTTTTCTTTGTGTAAGCAGAGGCTTTTCTGTTCACCGTTAGGGGAAGGCCATGCTGGCCTGTATGTCATGTCACCAGTGTGAAACCATCTCAGCGTCAGTCCATGTCGCTGTTCTCAGTCCAAGTGTGGCACAGGACATGAAAAAGAAAAGGATATGAAAAAAAGAAAGAACTCCTAAAATGTGTGTGGTCCTGAGAAGAAAAGTCTATGAGATAATGTCATTTTTTCAGAAAATTTTTTMAGTCCAATTTAACTGGCACATGTCATTTCTTCTACTCATACTGCTAATCTTTGGGATTAGACCATCATTCAATGTTCCAGAAAGTACCGTGGCACAGTTCTGTTAGGTTGCATCTGCAGCTCAATTGATCCCAGGTGACTCATCTCTACTACCTATATAAATGCTTACTGCTGTTATATATGAAAATGGAGAAGGTTTTCCCTCATGACGAAGAAGTAAACCGAAGAAGTTCGGTATATATTTTGTTTCTTAAAACAATAATATGGTTCACATTCACATAGTTCACATTTCATAGCTCACATTTCACAGTTTTTGAGCTGTTCTCTGGCTGAAGACAYTGCATGGAACATATACTCAGGCTGTCCTAGTTAATTTCTGTGTTTGGTGTGAAAGAAATCAGAGTAAGTCACCTTGCTTTAAAACTGATTTTCACAGCAGGATATAATTGAAAGTCAGAAACTTTTCAGCTTTGTCAGCAGAAGAACCTGTGCTTTATCTGGTACTTCAAATACATTATTATTATTATTATTATTATTATTATTATTACACTAGATAGTAATTAAACAAAGATGATAGCAATAATAGGGCACTATCGACTGAGGGCAGTTTAAAAAATGTAGCTTCTGCACAACTCTCAGGTCTGAACTCTCTGATAGTCAATACAGATGTAAGTATTTTCAGAGAGCCTAGCAGTTTAGCGCGGTGAGAATGTGACTCAGATTTTCACATTCAGTTTTTCCCTTATTTTGCTATCTGAGTTCTACCTACAAAGGGCCATTTAGACTGAGCATTTGTGTGTGTGTGTGTGCGTGAATTTTCCTGCATCGACTATATAGTAAGCTAGCTAATCTCCTTCAGGCATTAATAAAAACATCACTTTTAGTTTCTTTTATTTTTTCTTATTAAATGCAAGACTAGATTATCCAAACTGCTTAAAATYACACTGGCAAATCAAAGTTTCTGGCCTGTCATTGAGTGTATGWTAGTAGTCCTACTTCCCTTATAGGTATTTGAAGGAGAAAATCACAGTTATGAAGGAAGATTTAAGATTTTCCAAGATAATATAATTAAAAAGAATAGAATAAATTTGAAACAGAAAGAAATTGAAATGAAAGAATTGGCACTATCAGCAGAACATGTTGGCAAAATTTCTTTCCCAGCATTAGCAGGATCTTTTTGAAACCATTTTGGAAAAATATCAGTATCTTTCTGTTGGTCAGGGAAAAGATTTGTAATGGGAAGTCTCTTTAGAATTCCAACTATTATGTGGCTGATTCATTTAATATTTCAATATATCTGATTTTCCATAGAATTATAAAATGTGCATACTATAGCCATTTTGAATATATACCTAATTTGAAAACACCTTGTAATAATATTTAATAAAAAAGCTATTATCTGTAAGCTACTGATAGAAGCACCTTAAGTGAATAACTGCTATTTTGTGTACACAGAAGAGTATCAGGTTTACTGCAGCATATTTGGTTGCCCATCTGTGCCATGACCTGCAGGTCAGTCTGCTAATCTTAATGGYCCATGGTTAGTTGTTTCTAGTTAACTTAAACTCTTTTTCATGCCATTAGCTACCAGCTACTATTTTAACTACTGACATTATCTACCAAGAGCTACCAGTTTAACTACTGCATGCCATACATAGACAAAACAAACAAAGAAACAAAAGTCCAGAAAAATCCAAAGCCTAGCATAATGTCATGTCAAGACACCTTTTTTAAACATCTGTGAAATTAGTGGTCTAAAGAAAATGAGATTTTAAGAGTAAGGCAACAYGGCTCTAAGCCACATTATAAGGCCATTGCCTGCCTAAAGATAGAAATTGTTTGGCAATTTCCGTTCTTTCTGCAGCCTCTAAGTCTGATRCATACAACAAGATAATTTACATAATTTTGCAGTGATGTGGGATACAGCTTTTTCTTTGGAAGGGATAAAAGAGAGCTCGTATTCCGTAGGGTACTTCTTTTCCTGAGAAAGAACACAGTCGACTCAACAACCATAATACACCTACAGTGAATGTAGGAGACTTCCTGTAGCCTTTATATTTGAATCACAGTGGCTTGAAATCTGTGCAGTCCTAATGGTGGGGKCTTAGGAGGCTGGTTGGGAATAAGAACTGCTTGAAAATGTATATGCTGTCCACCTAAAATTTTATTATTTTTTGGAAAAGACCATAATCAAAATATTTCATGAGTAAACACRTAAAATGTGGATTTGAGAAGGCTGCCTTCTCCTATGCTTTTGTTTGTCTGGGTTCCAATGGTGTTTCTGCTGGTTTGCTGTAGTGGCCTCCCCAGTGAGAGCAGAGGAGATTAGGTGTATCACAGGAACTGTACAATGCACAGAGGAAATGTGAACCAGTGGGGAAGCTCATTCATAGCAAAGAATGTGAATGTGAGCAGAAAGAAAACAAACAGTAGCTATGACAAGGCGCTACAGAAGCCAGATATAGTGGAAATGTCTGGAATTTGTGCTGACAGCTCTTGGTTTGGGCTCATCTCCACACAAAAAAAAAAGGGAAAAAAATTGCAACAAGGAAAAGGAGAAGAAAAATTCTCACCAGACAAAAAGAGGAAAAAAAATATTTAGACAAAACATCAAATAATTTAGACAGGGATTTTGAATAACCTATATTTATATATTGCAGGTGCTCCAACATTGAGAACAGAAATACTTCACAAATAATTCTGTTCTGCCACATAAAGCCAGAACTGGAGGATGCAAGTCACTCCTCCTATCTGCTGTCATAGATGTATATTGAAAAACGTCGAAAGAAATAATGCTGGGATTAAAAAAACAGCTAAGAGCCTGTCAGACCAGGATGGGTCCTACTGTGGGCTCATTACAGTCTGAGGACACCTACGCAGAATTTGAGTTTGCGTTACTGAGCTAGAAAATGTTTATAGGACAGTCAGTCTGTCTCAGAGGGTCATGTAATAAACCTTGCATATTGGAAGATATGTCACAATTAAACACACATGTAAGTATTTCCCTTCTAGATGTTCATGAACATGAAGGAACATGTATGAACATGTTCATACCTTTACTATGCTGTAAGAATATTTTATAACTTAATACCGTTTTCTTATACAGGATCTCAGCCAGCTACTAGAAAAGGAGCTGATAGAAAGCAGGAATAGAGTTTTCTTTGGGCTATTCAGGAAATATAGTCATGCCTCAAATAATATCAGTATATTGTCCTGATAGTCGGGAAAAACAAAATAGAAGAATAGTTAGGAAAATATTTTTATTTTGGTGATCAGGTATATTTTCAATATCCATCATGCTAGGTGGATTAACTAACTTATATCTCACTATGGAGTTGAATTTGGAGAAGAAAAGTAGGAAATCAGATTTTGACTACACTGATAGTGTTGTGGCAGTACTGACAGAAGTGATGTTTTTTGTTTCCTCTTTTTTTGTAATCTAAGCACAAAGAGTGTGGTGACAATTAAGCCACTGCTACACAGTATCAGCCCAAAAAATACTTTTCATGACATGGCACAGGGCTAAAAATGAAAATTTGCTAACGCTTCTGCACAGTGTATGTACTGTCTAAACTAAATATAGCCAATTGTCTGGCACCATACCTTGAAGCTGTGAATAAGGGCTGATACTTAATAAKCACAGATTATATTTAAGCTTCTTGTAGAAACAATGAGCTAAGTAATCTTCTTATCTTTCTTTATATACTTTCTGAAAAGCAATTCTGTCATGCCTGCCTATGTAGGCCTTGACCTCATTGAATTCCTGGTGTATGCATCTGTGACTAAGTTTGGAATAAAAGGGTGAGAGTATAAGGACATTGTTTTCAAGCAGAGTATTAGGAGTTTGGTTTTTCCAAACCAAAGGTCTTCTTCTCTTCTGCATGGGAGGCACCAGAAAAAGTTTTGTGCCTTGGTAGTTATTTTTTTTCTCCCTACACATTCTTAGTGTTTCAGAGAGAGCCAAAAGTAGCTCAGATAGCCTTAAACAAAAAAGGCAAACKTGGATGTTGCTGTCCAAAGGATGGGTGGCCATAGCTAAGCTTGTCTACACCAAGGAAAGTGGAGGAGGAACTGGAATAATGCTGCACTTGAGATATCTGATCATTGTTTTTAACATTGTTGGAAGAAGAATTTATGCTCKTCACCAGCTGTTGAAAATTAGTAAGACTTCTACATCTAATAATAATAACAAAATACATAACCCTCACCCTCGGCTTCAGGCTCTTTGCTTTCAAGACCAAGGTTCCGCCAAAATTGGAGTATTAAAATGCCAAAAGGTCCTGCTTGTTAGCAGTGGGATGCTTATCTGCATAACACCTGCTTTGCCTGTGCCTGAAGATAGCCCTCAAGGAGGTGTGTGTGAGCCAAAGCACTCCCGAGCCTTCAGCATTTCCACTCCTTTCTTCCATTTCTTGAGCAGTGGAGGACCACCCCTGTATTGCATGCCCCTTTGTATGCAATCACACATTTCAAAAGGGAGGATTGCATTGACAGAAGTCTAATAGGGTCACACAAAAAAGAAGACACTGTGTATCTCAAAGTCTAGGAGTAACAAGGCTGGGGAATCTAATTCTTTATAATACGCAGTCCTTGGAAGTGCTAGCAGTTGTGTAGCTACGCTTTCTGTAGTGACATATATATTGATACAAAAACAGTAGAATATTGCAATGCAAATATTTGCTTTAATTTTGCATCTGTCATTAATTATGGACACTATGACATGCTCGAATCTTAATTTCAAATTCTGATTTCTTTAATTAGAATTCTTCAGCAATGGTTCATTAAAAGCCAATAAAACATATATATTCCTGAACTAGAAAGACAGAGTACGTACAAGTTTTAAACCAAAGTGAATTATATCTTATATGTAGGCAGCACGGTCATTAAAATGAGCACTAATTTAAACTGAATATTTACTATTGTATTAACAATGCTAATAATTGTATTACTAGTTAATTATATTACTAATAATACTAAATACCAAATATTACTAAATATTACTAAATATTACTGGTTGGTAGTATTAATAATACTATTGCATTACTATTTGTCTATTAATTTGTACTATTAATTCTTTTTCTAATGTGGAACAACTACATTTTTGCAGTACTTAGGAACAGCAAATGTTGACTTTCTAAAATTGCTGTGATTGATTGTTACAGTCATTCCGAATAAAAAGCAAGGAAGGAAGGAAGGATTAGACTCAAGGATCAAGAATATCAAGCACTATTTTGAACTGTTTTAGATTTACCCTATTGTCTGCCTGCCCACTGTCCTCTGCTTGCGTTCTCTCTACCTTCTCTACCTGTTAACTAACACTACCTAAAAAGAAAATGTTGTCTCCTATTCATAAGCTAGTCTTAGATTCTGATCTGATTCCTGAACCTAGGAAGATCTCAAATTATTGCGACTTTTTCTTAGCTTGACCAGTCGTCTTTGAGCTCTGAGAAGACAATAGTTAATCATAGTTAATCTATAGTTAGTAGAGTTTCAGCTCTCATACAGCTGGATTCTCTTATTACTCATCCTTGGAACAAAGATGTGCAATGTGCAGGTCTCTGTATTTCCTCAGCTTCTGTGTGTCCTCCTGGAGTTATATATTCCTAACTACTCAGAGTTGGCTTAAATTCCTATTCTGGCTTTCTTAAATGAGATTTTTTACCTCATGAAAATTCTTCCAGCAGCTTCCTGTTGTTTGGACAACAGATAACTATTAATTTAAAATAATTGTATGAATTAGGTAGCTTGTTGTAGTTAGTGAAGCTGAGAATTTAGGGTCAAATTAAACATAGAAATAGCTCTCTGTAGAGCTATATTGGAAGGGAATTTGTCTTTTGGTTTTCAAGTAATGTGATATTTCTGTGAACTTTATAATTAAAGAGGATGCAAACTTGTTACTAAATCACTCGATAGACAAGGTCGCTGTGCAAATGCTAATGACTTCATTACTCTTACCTCGTGTAAACGAGCTCTAATGTCTTTTTTTTTTTTTTTTCCTTCTGTAAAACAAAGACTCCATGAAACTGTTTTATGGGTATAGGCTGCATGGAAAAAAATCTGAGGACAGGTGGAGACAATGTGTACCCTTTAACATGATACTCATCATGTTTCTGATGCAAATTGCATTCCTTTTTTTTTTTTTTTTTTTTGGTGGGAGGAGATATGGCTTGTTTCTTTTTTTGTGTGTGTGTGTTTAGCAAAACATCAGGGAAATGGTCATGGCTTTGGGAGAAATTTGGCATGCCAAGGAGAGATGACTGAGCTGATGATCTAGTGCTGAATTCTCTGTGGGCTACTCTCCCCTCTCTCCCAGGAGAGCTTGATTTTTCATTTTCAGGATATGTGGTATTTTTGTAAAATATGTAATTAATGAGGGAGCASAATGTAATTTAAATACCAATTAGAGATGGTAATGCAAGCGCCAACATGTCCACTGCCTACATAGTTGCTTGAATGCTCTGGTGAAAATGGATTTTGGATCTATGTTCTTACAGTTACCTAGAATCARTCTCCATATGATTTGGTATGGATAGTACTGATGCTTCTTAGAGGAAACAAGCAATGCAGAATCTCTTACAAATCAGAAACCAACTATATCTGATTTTTTTTTCCAAAAATTTTAAATGATTTTTTAAGAAATCCTTTCTTCCAATCACCTCATCCTTGCATGTTTGACTTAAATATTCTGGGATAACCCATCATGTTACAATGTGTGGCTGTAAACAGACCAAGTCTGATGGCATTATCCTGTCTTGTGTGATGGTTTTCATGATGATGATGCTTGCTGACATTTTCTGAGTCTGATATTTATTCAGTGACATTTTTCTGCATGTCTATAGATGTCCCTTGTGCTGAGTTGCTTGGAATTGATGTGTGGTTTGGCAACACTGAACCAGAAAGCAAGAAGGAGAAATGGAGTGTGCTATTAAATTCTCAGACTGGGCACAGAGCGTATGATTTTTCCAGCACTGATCATTTGAATGTGAAGGCCTGTGGTGATCATGAAACCTCTTTTCCTTCCAAATCCATCCTTTGGTAGAAACGAGCCCTCTTATATTATGTTCAAATGACCCCTTCTGGAACATGCTTGGCATGGTACCGTYATGCACTCCGAGCAGCTGTGTCAGATCCATTGCTTTTAAACAGTTCTCCTGCACACTGACACATATAAAAATAGAGAACAGAGGAACCCTTAAGTGTACTCATGGCTAAAATAAAATCACACTGTATCATTGAAACTAGTTCTCTTGTGGATGAATCCCATGTAGTTTTTCTCCACCGATGAATTTCTCTGAAGCTCGTTTCTTGGCTTACCCACACACCATCTGCCTTGTGCTAAAGTTGTCTTATGATTATATAGTTCTAGCTCATATGCTGACTGAGGAGAAAGAAAAAAAAAAGAAAACAAAGGAATTTAGAAAGTGAGTTATTTTCTGTCTGGAGTATTTTTAGTCTGTAAATAATTTCTTTGTTTGTTGGGTCAGTTGCTTTTTTTTTTTTTTTTTTTAATTCTCCTAGTGGAATGGAGAAATCTAGGAATTCTGGGAACATGAAATCTACCTTCTCTTTCTTTATACAAGCATAGATGAGACGGGAACATATTCTTTCTTTTGCCAAAACTATTCCAGCTTAATGGTAGGGCAGTATTTAACCTTGAAAGGGAACTCACATAATATCCAATTATCTAACTGCTAAAACATCRCAGTCCTCTGGTAGTTTAAGTTTAGTTTAACYCTGGTATGTTTTATTTTGCCCCTTTCTCTGCCTCTTTCTCTGGACAAGAGAAGTCTGACTTTTCAATAGKGCAGAGCACTTTGATTTTTAGATTTGACTTCAGGATTTGATTTTAGAAGCCCTCRGCAGTGACACTGAGCAGAGCTACACCTCCAACTCCAGCTTTCCATGCTCATGGATGATGYGTTGGGAATACCTTAGGTTTTCTTCCATGATAACTGCTGTACTTCTGTAGGTCATTTGCACATTACTGTGCAAGTGCATGCTTTTTTAATGCGCTTTATCTTTTCTCTTCCAAATGTATTAACCAGTGATACTGAGCAATGAGCTTCCTTTTCCTTTTGMTTAAAGAAAGGTGAACTTCAGGTCTTCCTGACAAGAAGGAATGAACTGTATTCATCACTGACAAAAGCTGTGTTGAAGAGAAGCTCTTTTCATTCCAGGTTCTGATTTTCTTGTCCTATCTGGGGTTCTGGACTTCATTATGGGGTGAAATCTTAGGTTTTCAAAGCCTGTTTAKTCCAAGCTGTCTGAATCTTACAGTCCTTTGAATCTTGTGAATGCCATCAAACATCTTTGATGGCCACTCCATTGTTTGGATTGGTTAGGCTGTTGTATTGGTTTCGTCTTAATGTTTTTTAATTTCTGTACTAATTGTATTATCTCTTCTAGAAGTGAATGTATACAGATATGTGAAAGCTGCACAATTCTCTGGGCACCTGATGTACATTTTTGGAAGTGAAGCCCATGAAAGTTATTAGAATGGTTCTTAAAATATGTAATATTCATGTTTTGTGTTATGCTTCAATCTATGAGTATACAAACTGTTGCACAATTGTTCTGAGTTTTTTTTTTTTTTTTTTTTTTTTTTGAACCAGCTTACAGTTAAAAGGTTAAAAAGTTAAAAGCTTACACTTAAAAATAAATAGGTTTATTTAGGTAAAACAGGAATTGAGCTCAAAATACCTTTAAAAATTCTAGCGGTAGGAAATCTAGCATTTTCTTCTGAAAAAACAATTCTACAATAATACTGTAAGTATTTGTTATTTGAGTAAATATAGAAACAATGAGCAATCTCAGAAAAAAAGAAAAAATAGAAGAAAAGGAAAGAAAGGAAGAAAGAAAGAGAGAGCCAATCATGTTTTAACCACTAGTCATAGTACTACTTTTAAGTGGCAGCTAAGAGGTCAAATTCATAGATTTATGAGAAGCTTTAGAAACTGAAAATCTGATTTCCCATGGGTTTCTGTTTGCAATTTTAATCCTTCTTAAGATAAAGTAAATACTTACGGAACATCTTATTTATATTGATACTCATTATTACCATAGTTGCCATGACTCAAAAACAGATGTCTGATGCTGTGGCAGATGATATACTAGGAAGAAAATGAATACTTCATTATAATTTAAAATGCCTCAATAAATTGTATCTATAAAAGAGAATAATAAGAAGAACAAAGAACAGATGACAAACAAAAAATAGTTGACTGATGGTCAAAACTTGCTAAAGATTTACTAATTTGTAAACTAGCCACTTTTAACAATAGTTTGAAAAAGGATAAGGAGACCACAATTTATGCAAACATATGAGCACCTAATTTAATGAACCTCCTTTAATGATTTGAATAAAAATTGTAGAAGAAAACATACATCTCTGTGATATTAGCAGGGACCGTTTACATACCTTAAAGGTAATTTTGGCATGTATTAACATCAGTCTTGCCTTATGTTCCAGGGTCTTATCGCACAATAGGGACTATATTAATATAGTATTTAGCCTAGAAATGTGTCTGKGTTGTTTTTGTGGGCAGGGAAGGGAATTCTAGTTGAATAATTCTGGTTTGCATTCTTACCTCATCAACTCTCTTGAGGCACAATGCCACCTACGAGAACCTCAGCTTCATGTCCCTGATTTAATCTATATTTCTGATGAAATCTGGTCACAGATGTCCATACTGTGATGCCATTTCCACTTTTTGCAGAAGTTTTATCCTTTGCTCTCCCTTGTGAGCTGATGTTGTCTCAGTTGTGATGGCTGTCACACAGTCACCTAAGGAGTAGAGGAAATTTATTCAACAGTCTTCAATATAACTCCAACAATATACAGCTATAGAGTCCCTGAGCCAACAGGAGCTTTGTGTATTGTTTATGTACAAAATCTCAATAAATTTCTCTTCCACATGTTTGTTTGCTTTCCACTTGAACCAGGTACTTTTTAATTCTCACTCTCCCCTGTTTTAACTCCCCACTCTCTATGTCAAGGAAACACAAGGTTTARCTAAATAATACATGAAGAACCTCTTAGTGTCTATTTTCAGCCTCACACATCTTACCTTTATTGGATGTCTTCATTGGATGTTAGCTTCACTGGCTCCTGTTTTGGAAAAGATCAAGAACAAATATTCCCTCTTTGTCCTTCTCACACCACTCATCACTTTATGGGTATCCTGTTTATTATGAGTCTCTTGCAGTCTCTTTCCATGAGACTTGATTCTTAGTGTACTTCATGATTTCTTCCAMGAGGGCTGTTTTTTTCCCCCTCTATCCTTGCTGCTTATTTGTGAAGTTTATCCAGTCGTAATGAAAACTTTTTGAGATGAGATGACCAGGATTGCACATGATGTCCACATTATGGATCTATACAGCAGTAAAATGATCTTTACCCCTTTCCCAGTAATCTCTAACACTGTTTTCTGACTGCTGTTGTGAAATGAGCCAATACTTTGATGGAATTCCATATTAAAAATCCAGAGAGAGGCAGAAATGATCTCAGAAAGAGTTTTAGATTGCATCTGCTTGCTTGATTTTGTGATTTCTCCTACGTTAGTGTAATGTTGTAGGTCTGATTCTCAACATASTGAAGAGCAAGGAAAAGTGGTATTAGAAGTTAGATACAAGGAAGTCAGAGAGTTCTTCCTCCAAAACTGGGATAAAGAAATYAATGCTTCATTTCAGCATTTATATGAAATAKTTTTTTTTCAAAATGATTGCAAATTGTCCTTTCAGCAAACAGAAAAATAAACTACTTGTATTTTGATTCAAAACATGTAATACTATTTTTGCTAATAAGGATCTTTTTCTTTTTTTTACATTAGATAAACTTCATATATGAAGAATCAGGGAGAGCCAAGATACCTCATAGGTGTAGCTCTGAAATATATCTCTGGAGAGCAGGGTACGCGGAACACTTTCCTGCGATGAAGTACTGTTAAAATTAATGCATCCTGTACCTTTCTTATAGACATTAATGTTTTCTCTTGATAAAGACTTTGCCCAGGCATGACAGCAGATGGCTGTGAAAGTCAGTTCCACTGCGTTTAGCGGTTCTTGCCTGGCTAGCGGTGCTTGCTTTGAAATGTGCTACTCTGCTCGGTGAAATGCAGCTGTGTGTTGCACAGTGTCTTTTAAATGATTTTATATGCAATTTTATAGCTACAGCACTGAAGAGGTAGCAATCTGTAACATTGTTTTGAAGTGACATTGATTTTCTTGGCTAGCAAATTACATCCCCTGGTTAGTGTATTCAAAACAAGTATTCATAAAGAAAGTTATTAAAATCCAAATGATAGTATCCTTAAAAAAAAAAGGCTTTTTTTCTATTTATGTTGACACCAGTTTCTTTTCTGCATTGAGAACTGACTCATCATATCTTCTAGAAATAAATAAAATAAATAAAAATACCTGTATTTTAATATTTGTTTTACTTTCTCTCTAGAAAAAAACACACCATGCAAAATGGTAAGCTTATTAACTTTTTAGTATATCTTTTTAGTAAAGCWTTTCCTATTTGTATCATCACTGTTTCTGGAAGTATTTATTTCATTGCTACTAGTCCTTAGAGGGCTCATCTCAACACTGTAGGCTTCATATCAGTGAAAATTGTCTGTCTCTTGGCTGTTGGGCTAGAAAGCAAGGTAGAGCACATAATGGTGGCAAAGCAAATGAGGGCACTGCTTCAGTAAAAAACTCTGAGTAGAACAAGCAAATGTACCCCAAATTTGCAACTAAATTTGATGTCACCAGAATGATTGATTTCAAACGTGTTTATRGGTTAAATTTTAAGATTCTTGACAACATTGAGAACAGATCAGATTGGTCTGTGACATTCAGAGAGAGACAGGGGCATTTTTATATAGTTTAGTGATGCCAAATTCAAAACACATTTTATCAGTTTTCTGCTTTATAGTTTCAAGAGAAGTGCAGAGTTCTGACAGCTACAGAAGAGCTAGGTCATGCTTTTAAGGCTGCAAACTTATTTTGAGCAAAAAGACAATGTTCCCAAAATGCTGAGAAGTATTTTGAGCTGCCAGAAAGGATCATTTAGAGACTGTTTACATGGTATKAATGGTGTGAAACATTCTTTGAATCTCCTCACGTTGGTAAAAAATGTTTTTCTTGATATTACTGAATCTTTAAAATGAGATTAAGTCTACGCAGAAAAAGATACTCTACTGGTTGTTAAACAGAAGATACCTAATAATTTTAATTTCCTAACTTAGTTTACTTTAGCAAATTACTGTATTTCACATGCTTATTTAGTTGATTTTATTATTTATCTGCTGTTCTGTACTGATGATTTCTTGAGAAACAGGTTATAGTTAAGTACAGTCAGACTTAGATTTCAAGAATATATCATTATTGATAAAATAATTACTGGTAAGAGCACCTGATTGTGCTTTTTTATCACAAATTTTAACATTTAGACACTAGGCAAATATTTACGATACATTTTTATCTAGTTTTAACATTTTTGTTTTAGTGTAGATATAAAAGTAGATTAAGAACATAAATGGAAGTAAAAATGTAAAAAAATGTAGATGAAAGCCTCATTCTTCAAGGCTATGCCAAGCATTATATTTTTATTGGGTTGTAGCAATTTCATTTTATTAATGCTCCCTTTTTCACTAAAAGATTTTCTTTTAGAAATGTCTCAGGTGTTTAGCTAATGCAATTTTTAGCGCTTAATTAAATCTGATTGTGTCACAGTTCAGCAACCAGAAATTGCTAAGCCTAACAAAGCAAACAAAGCAAGGTAGTACTTAAAATTTTCTCAAGCCTAATGATGGATTAAACTATCAGAGAACATACCTCACTGGTAKGTGCCATATTCATTCCACACCTAATAAATATTTGATCACAACCTATGCTTCATTTTCTTTGCATCTCCTTCAGCTTTTATATCAAAGAAATATTTATTTAAGATCTGTTGTTTGAAAGAAACCATTTTTTAAATAAAAGGGGATTCATAAGCAAGCTCTCATGACTAATATTAAACAGTCCCTTAGACATTCACTTCGTAATAACACTTGCTTCAACTTTTTAAACATCATTTTGAGCAGCAGTATCCTTGAATGTTGAAAATAATACCTTACTCTGAGATGTTCTGAGCATGATTTTTTAGTTTTTAGAGCAATTTGAATGTCTGCATTAGCAGACATTTCAGATATTCAGTAGCAATGAATCTAGGTCTAATACCTGAATCTGTAGTAGAATCTGAACCATTTAGACTACATTAAATTATTGACAATCTTCATTTTTATTTTTTTTAAAAGTGGAAGGATTCATGGATTTATTTTATTTTTTAAAAAGTGGAAGGATTCATGGATTTATTTTAATTGCCATTGAAAACTTAGTAAATAGTCTGTGTTACGATGCCACTTGCTCATGATAGCAGTTCATAGCAGTTCAGGTAATTTAATAAGTGAAACTTGGTGAAGTTCCCTTGATGGTGCTTTCTAAAAGTGTTATTCCTTTTTTTTGAACAACTGTTCCAGCACACTACACAAAGATCCATACTTACCATTATAAGACTATTGAATTTTTTTTTCTCAGTGTCTTTAATGAATGCTGCACGTTAGGAGACTATAGAAAAAAAAATGTTCTTTTTTTTTCAAAACTGTGTATTAAAAAAAGCTATAATTAAAAAAATGTAAGACAGTATTGGAAAATGACTAAGAGCTTGCTGAGTTACATGCTTTCTGTATCAAAAACAGTGTTTCTCCATTTGTGGTACAGTTTTACAGGGAAAGGATAAGGTTCATAAAGTCTCAACGGCTTTTAAGAAGTAAAACTAAGGAATAAAACTAAGGAATTCTAATTATCTCTTGAGGCTAGCTATGATATGCTGCTAACTTATGGCTGTGTCACATTAAGGAAAGCTTTATACTTTGCTTCTGACTATGGAAAATGTTCATAGATAACTCCAGCTCCAAATGGCAGATACCCTACATGACAGTTTATCATTTTTCTATTACTACATGTCGAAGAAGCTTTGACCACTCAAAATGTTTCCCTTTTTATCTTCCAGGTTTGTATTCTGTTTCCCAAGGACTATTTTTGAAATTTTAGCCAAGCCTGGTGGAAATGAGAAAGAAACTGCATTAACTTTAAAAGAGCTACCAGAGCCGTAAATCTCTGCAGTCCCAATGATCATGAGTCATCTTGCTATTCCTGTGTGACTGTCAGAGCAGTCCTTTGATTATGCTGAGATTTTTTTATATATTGTTTAATACAATGGCAAAAATGGCTTTCCAGATCTTTGTACAGTTCCAAAGAAAGTTCAGAAAAGAAAAAAAAAAAAAAAAAAAGGAATTTCCTGGGGAGAGANAAAAGGAATTTCCTGGGGAGAGAGAAAGGAGATGTATTAAAAAACTGGCAGAGTGAAGTCATGAAAACAATGTCCCATACAACCATTGTACAAGAAATAGATGGGCTAGTCCCAGGATTTGCACACATGATAATAATGAAAGAAGAAAAAAAAAAAAGGAAAAAAAAAAAAAAAAAAAAAAAAAAAAAAAAAAAAAAAAAAAAAAAAAAAAAAAAAAGAAAATGAGAAGAAAAAAATGTACCTATTAAAGAAAGATTGCTAAAATACCTTCTGCAGAGGGAAAGATGTGGAAAATGGAAAGCAAGAAAAATATCTAAGAGTGAACATGAAATTTGATTCATTTAAAATAGTTAGTTCTAATTTGTTTTTCTCAGAATATGTTTCTAATATTTGTCCTTTGTTTCATTTCTTTGTCTAGAGGTGCTTATTTTCCCATTTTAAGATCAAAGAAGTATTTAGCTTAATTTTTCTTGTCTATCTAAACACTGCAAGATACTGTGAAACAGTTGCTTTTTTTTCACAGAATTAAGGTACTACTATAAAATGCCTTTGATTTTTCAGTTTCATAAAAAATAGAATCCCATCGCACCTTTATCATACATTGCAGATTGACTGTTGTAATGGTCAAGAATTATACTGCAGAACTTCTACTCTGCTCAAGCAAATTTGATATTTTATTGGAATTTAACAAGCAAGAGGGGAAACATATCTGTATGTTGTATGTCACAATCAAAGTAGAAAAGATATGTAGTCTGCACTCACCCCAATGTAACCTTTCATTATAAATTATCATGAATGTTGGCTTTCATTATCTTCTGCTTAAGCAGTACACTCTTAGTGATTGAAAAAGCAGCTAGGCAACCACAGCTGAAGAATTTTTCACTCTGTTTAACAAGGTTATTTTATAAGCAGGAAAGACAGCCACCAAAAAGAATACTTCCTCTAGATTAAATTAATTTCATTATATCATTCACCCTCTCGACCTCAAAAATATTCTAAATGTGTATACCTAGCAAAAAAAGTCTTTAATCACATATATTATCTATAGTATATCAAGTGTACTAGGACATATTCAATAAAGTAACAGCTACAGTTTAAATGTGCTTTTGGTTCTATGGGATGCTAGTAAAATAATGAATGAAATTAGTAATTATTCAGATTACTTCTTTTAAGGAAACAAAAATATACCGAGTATGAGAAAGTAGTGCATAGTGAAATACTTCTGTATATTTGTTTAATGGAAAATAGAATCATAGAATCATTATAGTTAAAAAAGACCTTCAAGATCATCAAGTCCAACCATCTGATCTGTGGGCAGCCATCAAGAAAACAATGACAATTTTGGAAGTTACAAGCAGAATTTCTTTTGTTAGATATGGAATAGAAACTTTACTCAATTTACATGATATGATCTTCTTTCACATTCCTAGGCAGCAGTATTCACACACACCATTATCATGGCTATCTATTAAACACTGTCATTATTGTCCCTTCCTCCTTTTGAGAACAAAAACAGGTAAGTGCAGACTGGAGTCTATTGCATCAGCTATCATTTATAATGAGCAATGCTGTATAAGCCATAATTCCAAATCTCTGTCAAATTAAACTAGTTCTTAATATCAAAGTCCATGCTAGATTGTGCTAAGCTAAAGAGGTCATGATACTGTCACTCCTTAATTTCTAGACCACGCCATAGGTATTTTCCCATAACCCTAGGAAGCTTACTGTCTCTGTCTGCTACAATCCTACAGAGTCTTTTCACTAGCAAACTGGAAGTTGAAGTCCAAATATTACTGTAGGCATACTTAAAACAAACAAACAGACAAACTTTCATTATGTATCTGAGGCTGTCAAGAGTGTGTTGAAAAAAATGGATCATTTTACTGATATCTGAATTTCAGCCAAATTTTGCTATGCTGCTTTATAAACAGCTGAGATTTGGCAGTGCAAGTACTCTGGTGAGGAAAGTATATTGCCGTATTGAAGTATGGAGGTTGTTTCTGCCTTGCTCATCGCTATGTCACTGGCACAGTAATAGCATATTAACACAGCAGTGAAAATGAAGTTTTGATTTAATGAAAATAAAAAGATACATAAAAATTATAAAAATAATTCTTTTGACTAGATCAAGCAAAAGGGCCATGTGGTTAATACCAAACTCTACAGTTCGCTAAATAATGATATTGACCATCACCACAGGCAAAATTCTGCCTTGCTTAACCACACTGACATGCATCTCATGTTTATACAACTGTGTCAGTTAGCTGCACATTTCCCTCATCCATACAACTCCCATATGTACATAGACACACCTGATGCATGCTGCCTACTTCTGTAGCATTTTAGTATGAAATGCTCCCCTTAAATCTCTAAGTTGCTTTAATTTCTTTCACACTGTATTTTTGTGCCTTGCCACACATAAAGCAAGTGTCAACGTAAAAGATAACAAATTGGAAAGAATGGATGGAGCAAAAGGTAATGTAAGTTGATAAATGTAAATTGAGAATATTTTCAGGGCACAAACTTGTGACACATCAGGTCTCTATTCACTCCGAACTGCGTCTGAGAAAATCCTCTGTAAAGGAGACATATAAACACTTCCTAAAACTGTTACTTATAGTCACTTAGTTGTCTATTTTGAGGATCCTTCTGTGCAATTATTTTGGCTGTGCAATTATTTTTTTACATTTGGACTGTATTGGACTGTGTGTTACACCTTTCAATGCTGCTGGATTCTAGGAATGATAGCAGAGAAATTGTGGACTGAAATGCCATTACATACCAATAAGTGGGTGTGAGACCTAAGAGAGCCTGACCAAAACTAAATGAGTAATAGAGCCCGTGAAACTGGAGCAAGTGTGATGTTGAATCAAACTTCTCCAAAAGGGAAGTGACAACTCTTAGTTACTTGTGCCTTTAGCYGACCATGGTATAGGTAGTGTATTTTGCTTAGCTGCTTAATGAAATACTGTTTTCTTCTAGAAGATGAACTTTAAAACAGTAACAAAAATTGCTTACAAAACACAAAGCCATCACAATAATTTAATTAGCACATGTAAAACATCATAAGAGGAGAGCTCAAATTGCAGCTATGTAGTTAAAGTACTGAGATAACTAGATAGATAACTAGATAGCTGTTAGATAAGATAGTTACTGCATAACTAGATAGATAACTAGATTCTATATACATATATATATATATATGTTCCACAGAATACACAGAAGTGGATGAATCAAATGAAAATAGACTGTGTGATAGCAATAGATTTTAGTGAGGAATTATTCAAGGTCTGACAAATCTTAGCGTTATTATATGGTAGAGACAATATAATAGTATTGTAGAAACATATGTTTCCTGGCTTAAAAGAATATCATTCTGGATTCCCTCCACAGCATAACATAGTTCTGTAAAAAATTTTCCATGCTACAGTGCAAAATGCTTAATTTCCTCATTATATTTTATTGCAGAGCACTTTGATTAGCTACAGTATTACATTAAGTATGTGCATATAGACTGCGGGTTGAGAATTTAAAAGGCATTCTTTTCAACAGTAATCAAAAAGGGAAATGGTTAAGGCATTAGTAATGACCAGATAAAAGCAAATCAGAAGTGGAATGAATTTTAGAACAATTCTGGAATTTATGACATATCCCAAGATGAATGAAAACTGTCTTTGCTATCAGATAGTGTGCTAATCCCTCTGAGTAACCAGTAAGTTAAGGAGTCCTTGCTGKGGAGCCTGTTACTTGGAAAAAAAAATATTGAAGGCAGTCAGTTTTCTGAAAAAAACAGGCCTAGGAATTTGGGAATAAGATTAACCATACTTCATGGTTCGTTCAAGATAAGCTAGCTATTTTAATATATGGTTCTTTGTTATCACCTGCAGCTAGGCAATCAAACAAACAACTTGCCATTCAACTTTTTCTCTTGCTGGTCAGTTTTGTGCCAGGTTTCCTTGTTAGGTACAAGGCAGTGAGCCCAGAACTGCTCCTTTGCTTCAAGCTGCCTATATTGCTTATATGGTGCTTGCTAGGCAAGCAATMTTCATACACAAAATTTGGGAAATCTAGACTTGTGGAGCAAATATTTTGGTATAATATTTGAAGAAAATGGAAATCTACATCCACATTGGAAAGTAGAATGCTTTCATGTGTTCAAGTGYGGTTTTCAAGCACAGACAGATAATTGTGTGTATCATTAACTGATGGGTGTAAATGCATAATGGTTCATAAAATTTGTATGTACAATTTGGAGGGAAGCTSTCTGCTACTTCAGGGTTCTCATTCTAGGAAATATTAATGTTAAGAGGCTAATGATAGCTATATCCTAGTACTCAATTGTATTAAGCTGAAATTCATAGTCACAGACTTAATTCAAATAGTCATTTGACTCCCATGCTAACTTTAAACAAGACAAGAATACATGAGTCAAAATACATGATTAGTATATGGGGAAGGTGACAAATACTTATATTTGCTTTGTAGGCAGCAAGCATGAAAATGCTATACTGGAAAGCCGTATTTTGTGTACAGGAAGCTATAGTTAAGATCTTTGGAGCCAAGCTGATGGAAACATAGGGTTTATTGTTTGTCCTGCAACACGTTGGTGCTCTGACTGGCTATCTACTACACTGCCTCAATAAAGGGAACATAGTTTGTGGTTATCTTCAAGGAAGAGCAACAATCTAGTTAGCTGTATTTGGGGTCATGATTTCAAATCCACTGTAAGAATTTTAAGTTGAAATTACAAACAGAAATTATTTCTTTGACTTCATTGGGCACTGTGCTACTACCTGAGTGCACCCAGTCCTACAAACTTCACTGCTTTTTCATTCCTCATCCCTCATATTTTGCAATTCTCTCTTTCTGCAATTCTCAACCATATATAATGTCTGTCTCTAGAAAGCAGAATTTCTGTATGAAACAGTGGCTTTTTTAATTGTAAATTTATCTTTTGGATTGACTTAGCTTTTACCAGTTAATTTCAGATTCTTTTAAGAAGACTGTGAAATGTTATTACCTTTATCAGTCTCTGTTCTATCAGTGATTATTCTGTAACTCATTTGGTGATTCATTTTTTGTTATTTTTCATTACCTTTCTTTGAATTTTATTTTTTTACTTTAGAGCAAAGATTTGAGGCGAGGTAACCTTAAGATAAAATAAAGACTTTTCTCTCCAATCATTTCAATTGAGATTAGACAATCTGTGTTGACTGACAGAAAGGATTCTTTTATTGAGGATGATATACTTTTTATTGAGATCGCTTTTAAGTCTAGAATAATTGTGTGCAATCAAAATAATGATGATGTAAACTACAAATAAGCTGCAGAAGTTTTTTTACAAAAAGAATAACACTTAATGAGTTTTCTGTCATAGGAATTAGCAGATTCCAGGATAGACACATTTTGAGCTCATAAATTATTCCTCTAAATTTTTCCTTGTCTCACCCTAAATTTAGTTTTATATTTTGCCAAATATATGTTAATAAATGAGACTACTTTCCTTAGATAAATACATATATATAATCACAATAATTTTGTTATGCCTTTATGTCAAAAATGTTAACCTGCATTCCATTTTTTTAAATAACAATACTAGCTTCTCTAATATATCAACTGAAAAGATTCCTACCAAGCTGAACTACTTGTTCTAGAAAGAAAAAAAAATCCATATTAATTTATAATACATTCATCTTTGCATCCTAAACACATACAGCAGATAGTCAGTTGAACTGCATATCTCAGTAAAGTTTCATCACTTTACAACAGCAGCAGATTGTCTCTAAATCTGTCTGGAAAAAAATGGCATAATAAGGTATTAAACTATTTTTCCTTTTCTTTCTTTGTCCTCAAGTTTTGGTGTCTCTGKTTTTTTTCAATGTATTTGTAATTTCACAGAATCAYATAATGGCTGAGGTTGGAAGGAACCTCCAGAGATCATCTAGTCCAACCCCCTGCTCCAGCAGGGACTCCCAGAGCACGAGGCACAGCGTGGCATCCAYGCAGGTTTGGAAGATCTCCAGAGAAGGAGGCTCCACAGCCTCCCTGGGCAGCCTGTTCCAGGGCTCTGTCACCCTCACAATGAAGAAGTTCTTCCTGAAATGGAGATGGAACTTCCTGTGTTTCAACTTATACTCATAATTTCCTCAATAATCCTCAATATTCTTATTTCCTCAATATCCTTATTTCCTCAATAATCAAATTAAAACCATCAACTTATACCCAACAATTGAAGAGCTGATAATAATCAACTTATACTCAACAATTTCTGATGTTTGTATTACTTAAAATGAATAGCTTTCAAATATGCAAAAATGAAAACATTTTTAACTCCTTGGAGGAAAATTTTGTCATCATTTCTAAAGTTCCCTTCTCAGCAAGATACACCTAGGCTGTAAAGTGGAGATGTGATCTTACTGCTTTCTAAATGTTTTTTTCAAACTCAATGGAGTGTGATACAGAAATTGGGTAACTGAAGGTGACAAGCAAAAGAAAATGACGAACAAAAGCCACAGAATAAAAAATGGCACTCTTATAGAGAGGAAAAGATAATAACTATCAGATTAGAAGAGAGTACATAGATAACAGATCTACTAGATTTTTAAGGATATGGCTCTTTGTTGAGCAACTGGTAGAATGATAAACCACACAGTAGCTGAATGTTATAGAGAATTTTCACTATCTCAGTATCAGTTGGGAAAAGAATACTAATAAGAAAAACTAAGTGCCCAGCAAGTTCTTATGATCCACTGGTTACAATTCTTTTAATATAAAAAGTATAGGTAAATAAGTAAATAAGGGCTTTATTTGAAGGAAAAATTATTTGGGAAAAAAAAAAAAGAAAAAAGAAATCATACCCTTTGACCTTAGAAAAAGGATTGGAAAGCAATCTTGATGTGAAATTGAAGGAATAAAATTGAACTACTAGATTGAAGAAAGATAGGCCCCATTAAGCCCAGAGAACTGATACAAAAATGTCTGAGACCAGTCTAAGAAGGTGGCTTAGGAAGACTTGACACTTCTTGGAAGAATCAGTAATAAGGGTACAAGTACAAACTACCCCACTAGCAAGAAAAGATCAGAATAGTACTAAGAAAACAATTTTATTATGAGGTGATCCTTGACCTGAACTTCAGGAGTGGCATATACAGGAAGCAGAAAATCGTCAGATTGTTAAGAGCAAAATAAAAGTAAAGGCTGAGTATACAAGGAGAAAACTCGATAGACTATAGCACAAAAGATATAATCTATCCGGGGAAATCAAGAGTAAGAATAACTGTGCAAGTACCTCGCGAATCCAAGGAAAGTGTTTCTCCACTGTCAGCAAATGGGAAAACTACCAATAGATGATACTAAGAAAATCGCAGGATTCAGTGATTTTTATATTCATCTTCAGTAAATTCCAAAAYGCAGTTAAGTGGCCAGTGAAATTATTACCACTGACACACTGGGACAATTTTATACCAGAAAAGTACTGGTTAATTTTATATCAGAAAATTAACAGGTTAAGGTATTTAGGTAAATATGTAGATAAAATATGTTGATACCATCATTGTCATTGCTTCATTAAGATGAATGTAACTTGAGTTTAGTAAAGATTTTACCAAATACACTATTTAGCCATAAATACAACTTTGAAGAAGGTATGGTATCTATCTATAAATAGGCAAAAGATGACTGCCAAGAGACACAGAGTAAATTTCCAACCTGTTAAAAGATGATAGAMCAGGAAGTAGTAGATTCAAACTGAACACGTAGTGGTATTAGGTGACAGTAAGAAAAATGTTCAATATTAAGGATGTTGAAGCAATAGTATAGACTGCTTGACAAGGGCATGGACACTGCATTACTGGACATCTTAGTCAAGCATCTGTTAGGAATAATACCTTACCTGTTATTTTATATATATATATATATATATATGTATATAACCATACTATAAATACAAAATGGCACACTATTTCTGTTTTGTATGCACAAACCCATGCTGCACTGGGAAGGGTTGTTGACTGGATGTGCTTTGCAAGATTCTTCCTAGCCTCATTTTTTTGATTGAACTGCAGCATCTCATTAAGATAACAAGAAGAAAAAGAGGCACTAAAAACTTTATTGCTATTAGTTTCAAACTACCTAAAAAAAATAATAAGGCAACATTCTATAAATTATAATACTGTAGCATTTGATGCTGAAAGTCCTGCAGGAAGGATTCAACCTGTCAGCACCTTCTGTCTGCATAACAAAAAAWTTAAAAGGTAAAAGGTCCATTAGTTTTACTTCAGTTCTACATAAGATTTTGGAACAGATTCTGAGAGGAAGATCAATGAAGAATATGGCGATAGGGGGAAAATTGGAAAAGCTTCAGCATGGTTCTATTAAAGGTAGATTGTCTGATTTAAATGAAGATTTTCTAAAAATGATCTCACACTGAATATAATAAATCTATATTCTACTTATGAATTTGATACACTGTTGCAGTTTGAAGGGGGGGCTGATTTGCTAAGAGGTGAATCCCGTTTTGTTCCAGACAGTCCTAAGAGATTAGAGGGACTAGAGGCAGCTCGACTCATCTCTTAATAGGGAAAGCAAATACTGTGGTAGCTATAAGCCTGACTCTGGCAGCACCGGATTCATGGACAATCTGTTGACTGTAGGTCTGATCACCTTCAAAGCAAGTACTTAAGTTCCTGAATAGCACAATTTATTCACATGCAACATGTACAAAGCAGGGTTTGGATGTCCATACAGGAAATTCTGTACTAAAACATGTGGTTCTTAGATAGTGCCTAGTACACAAACGTGCAATCATCAGTCAACCCCAGAAGTTGGGAGAGGGCTCTCAGTCTCCAGGAGTCTCCTCAGGCAGCATCCTGACCTGAGAGGAGGAAAGGGAGATCAGCTATTGATCCAGAAGTTACAATGGAATCTTTCCTCCTCCACTCTCCCCTCCTTAGTTCTCTTTTTATGTATTTTTTTACATTGAAGTGAAGCTTGAGTGTCTGTAGTCATAGTTACCTTTGTTACTGATCGGTGAAAAAGTCTCTTGCTTTCATTTAAATGTGCAGTCAATGGAAAATCTAGAGCACATGCTCAGTGAGAAGTGATCATACCTCAGAGGTGGGTAACTTCTGGGATGGATAATGAGCTTGTACTGAGCAAAGTTCAAGCAGAGTTTATCCAAAATGAGTGATTTGCCACCCTTGCAGGAGTACAACAGAATTTGGCCCCAGTGTCTTCAATCCACTCCACTCTCYCTTACTCCTCTTTGCAGGTGTGAAGAGGGCAGATTGTGCTGCCTAGGGAACCATAGAGGAGCAGAGTCCCCGTGTACCAACCACACTGGAAGTGGCAACTGTGATACCTATGTTAAAATAGATTAAAGTGTAAGTGTGTCTCACCTGTGGTGAGAATAGACACTTTTATTGCATTTTGTTCTTCTAARAAAAGAAAAAAAGAGAAAACAAAAGAAAGAAAAAAAGAAAGCCTTTCAAGAATTCAGATGTATGTTGAAGATATCACAATTAAATAATGTAGTTATTAAATACCAGCTCCAAACAAGTTTAAGTTACAGACATTCTCTATCTAATAAGGAGGCTTATGGGAGAAAGTTATCTTCAGTATGCTTGAGGGGAGAAAAGAGGTGAAAAGCACTGAGTGCAAGCAATATTAGAGGCTTATGGCACAGCATAAGGAAATGCCTGAATTATATCAGTAGAATTTAAGCTTCTGCTCTGAAAATATCCTGTGGTGTGCTTATCTTTGTAGAGTTTAGGAAAGCTAGCCATCTGAGCTGACTGCTATAAATTTCATACTGCCTTCCGCATCCTGAGACGCTTCAGCAAATATTAAGGAGAGATTTTTGTAGACTTTCTTAAGAGTCAGATAAATATATCTAAATAAAAGGCTTATGTATGGCTTATGTATGTGGGAAAAATATATTTGTTTTCTGATTTGTTTTTAYATATTAAATATTAGAGGGTGAGAAAAGAGAGAAAATATATGGGCAATTATGCAGTGTAGGAAATTAAGTGCCTTAGAGCCTGCCTGGGTCCTATAATGAAAACTAGTAACATGTACTGAATTTAGGTTTTGGATAAGTTTTATCAGCAAAGTTTTTTTTCCAAATGATTAATAAAAGAAATCTCCTGTGTGACTGCTTGCTGTCCATGATTCACTCTGTCATTACAGCTGTGAGAGAGCAAAACTACCAATGTGCTAAACTGAGGTAATCATAGCGAAAAAACAGGGCAATGTAACCTTAAAACACTGATAACCTAAATCTCCACACATCAGAAACAATATTTGGAGTCTGAAGATTTGAATTGGATATGTTGGAGAAGATMACAGTGAAAAAGCACAATCAATTGRACACCATGAAAATGTATTAAAGCCATTCCAAGTTACAGGCATGAATAAAACAGATTTTATACAAGTTAAATAATGTGCTTGTGCTTCAGTAACCCCATATCCAGAAGTTCTAGTCTTCTGGGAGATAACAATGATGTAATCTTCCCACTACCTGGCTTAGTGGCTGATCTAGTTTAGATCAGCCTCCGTCACACAAGGGGTTCTGGAAATGTCACTTTCTTGAAGCTGAAGAGACTGGTGGCAGGGCAGGAGATGCTTTATATGCTGTGTCCTATATCTCTTATTACTGTTAACTGCTGCCAGCAAGTGATTGGATTTATGCCTCTGCCATTTGAGAACACTTTCTGAAACCTTGAGTGTGCATCCATGGTGAAGGCACTGGGAAGTACCCCAGGTTGCCCTCTTCTGGGGGATAAGTTCTCATCACAAGTTCCCAGAATTCAGTGTCTTCAACGTTACAAGTTTTTAGGGTTTCCAGGATAATTTCCTCTCATCATCTGGCTAAGCAGCAGAAAAAGCCGTTATTTCACAGGCTACAGATTCCCAGTTCCACCTTTTTTTCCTACATGTCACAGACAGCTGCTGAGCTGACAGGTCAAGGACTACTTATGTGAGGCCTGTAGGAAACTAATGCTTGTGAAGTAAAATTTTAATTTTACTCCTTTAAAGAGGAAGAAAGGGAGGAAGGAGGGAAGGAAGGAGGGAAGGA